>NW_028259153.1:21660833-21992500 GCF_977971745.1 Zootermopsis nevadensis | reverse complement strand
TGTACGCGTCTCTTAACGCGCCTATAGAACAGGCATCCCTCCCAGCACTGATGGCAGAAGGGTTGTGGTCTCACAGGGGATTAGTAAGTTGATATTGTCTATATGTAACATGCATTCGAAATGCACATTTTTATTAATTATTGAAAGTACTATTAAGATTAGGCAGAAACAGTTGATATCACTTTTAAATATTTAAAAAATTTGTATTTATGGATGGAACGGAACTGGGGGGTGGGGGCGGCTATCATTCTGCCGCATTAGGCCCATGAATTTTCATTCAGTTTTATGAAATATTTAAACAAGCCCTCATATTAATAACTGAACGAAAAAAAAGTGGTACATTTTTTTATTATTGGCTTTACCAATCAGCAGTTGACATTGTAATTTCTGCGGGCTGAAGGCAGAACATCGGATTACATTGGAATTTGGTGATGTCATTAAAAAGATATCTTTTGTCATTGTCATGTGTTCCTGCCTGGGTCTAGTATGAAAACACAAACCAATCAGGATTATCTTTTAATAATTTAACTCGCGGAGGATCAAATAGAAGAATGAATAATTTAATTTTTATAACTAAACATAAAACTAAGTAAATATCTTTGTCGGCCTTTCTGCTATGGGCGATCATTGCCTTCGGTCGCCGAGATTCCTAGTCCTAACGGCACAGCTGCCAAATATCCTCACCGTATAACAAATAGGAAAGCAATTTAGATGTCTAAGACAGTCACTTGTTTGAATTAATGGAGGAGGCGACCGTGGTACGTTTAATTTATTTCCAGTTGTTCGCTAAGACAGAAAGAGAATTGTATCTCCAAGCACAGGTTTGAACCCCGAACCATCTTAATACGAAGCACAAGTGATAACATAATCTACACTGTGACGTTTATTCGCAGTTTATTCTGAGTTTATTGACTCGAGTTACAGGGTGAGTCAGAAGTATGTTTACAAACTTCGCGTGCGTGTTCCAGGATCAAAAGTAAGAAATAATTTGAGACCACACGTTCATAGGAATTTTTTTTTTTTAAATTTTTGATCCAGGAACAAGCACGCGAAGTTTGTAAACATACTTCTCACTCACTCTGTATAGAAAGGCGGTTTTTTTTCCCCGCCCATGCCGGGAATCGAACGAGGGTAGCCAGACTGAAATCTTGACGGCCCCCGGACAATGCCTCGACCTTTATTAATGGACGTGATGACTTGCCTGTGCCTCGGGATGACATGAGATTAATGATGTTCCACCTTGTGTGACTCCCCCCTGTGAGATCCCTCCCCCCCTCCTCTTTGCTAATCGCATTTGCTGGTTTTGTAAATTAAAATTCATCGCTAATTACTTGGGAAAAGGTAGTAATCCAGGTACACTCCCTTACAGCTGGAGATGCAGCTCTTACACGAATTACAGGATTTTCATCCTATTTTGTTAGGGTAGAAAATGCTTATTATTAATTCCTCTCGTAATTTCTTTAGGGCGGATAAAATAGTAACGTCCAGGGCAAGTCGTTTGCATGTGTTATAGAGAAATTCGTACATGATTTTGATTGAATATAAAACACGCATACAAACAAAACTGTTTACACTCTGTAGGACACTAATTCCAAACGCGTTTCGACCTCAAGAGGTCTTCATCAGTGACAAAACAAATTAATTTATATAATATAAACCAAAAAGATTATGGTTTTCGAGATTATATGAAGTAATTTGTTTTGCTACTGATGATGACCTCTTGAGGTCGAAACGCGTTTGGCATTAGTTTGCTTCAAAGTGTAAGCACTATACGGTATGCAAGGTTTTAAGATGATTTTGATGGAGAAAAGTTTTGAATACCTAGGTATAGATGTGAGTACATAAAAATAATTAATATGTTACTGATTTTTTTAAAGTTTTAAATTTCTTTCTCAGATGAAGACATTACATGTATATTAAATAAAATTTAAAGATTTGCTATTATTGGTCACTTAAAGTTTAAGGTGGGATTTGATGTTCTCACAGCGGCGAGTACTTGGCTGGTATAAATTTACCGACGTTTCAGAGGTGCTTGCTGCTTCCATTATCAGACAGTGAGTTTCGCCCTCTGAAATGTCGGTAAAACCCAAGAGACTGCCTTCTTCATGTCCTAATTTCTATAAATTCTTTGTACAAATTGCCTTATGTGTCGATTGAGGTCTTCTAGGTTGTAATCCCGTGTGGATAGATACCGACGTTTCGGAGATACCTACTGTGTCCATCTTTACCGCAGTTAAAACCTCAAAGTCTCACGTGCCTAACTTTATCGAAATATAGTCGTTGTAAAAACATCGTTTCTTAACATAAATATCTGCAGTTTTTGGTTAAAACACTTTTATTAGGGCGAAGAGTTGTAACATCGAACGTAATATCTGATGTCTGAATTGTGATCAGCTTTGCGACAGTATTGTTCTATCTACAGCAGGCGTGTCTACGTGAATATCAATGACATTGAGAGATTTGAGGTTCTCAAGGCGGTGAAAATGTCGATGCTCTTCTTCTGTGCATTGACGCCGTGTGGATTCGTGAGTAGATACCACCTTTTCGGGAAATCATACTCTTTCCGACTTCAGCCCTGAAGATGGTGACAGGTAATATCATCGAAACATCGATATCTACGTACGTGTTCACACGGCGTCTCTAATCGTAAAGAATAAAATCAATAAGGACAACTAATTATGAGAAATAAGGAAAGAGCATATTTCGTAAACATACTTAGTCCCGCTCAAATTTTAACTCAGAAAATTATGTTAGATCGTAAACAAGCAAAGTATATTCGCCGCTGGACCAGGTCATTACATCCCAGAGTGATAAACAGTGACTGTATTGTGGTTAATCAACCAACACATTTATTTTTGTTTATGCTCATCAGCTATTAGCAGCTCTATTAACCCAGTTGCAAAATAACATACAGCATCCATTTATTTATAATCAAACAATAATTGTGCAGCCCGAACAAAGCTGTTACAAGAACCAGGAAAGTAATTCCCCCAGTAATCTCGCTTTTTAATTAATCACGTGGGTGTAACGAAGTTTTGCATATCATATGAAATCCCGGCCGGGACCCAGTCTCTGCGCGCTCTAATCCTAATTGACACGACCCGCGTCTCTTACAGTCCTCGGAAACCGAGGAAGCTCCCTCTCTATTTAGTTATACAGTGTGTTTATTAGTAAAGTAAAAAAAAAAGCAACTGTCACTTTCCGGCTCAAGGTTGGAGCTGCATAACTCACCTCCAGGCGCTGATCTGAGTCAAATATGTCTCCATAAAAGCAATAAAATAAACTCTCCCTTGTTACGGAAGTTCGTCCCTGGAGTCGGGAAGTGACATTTGCGTTCAACTTTATCAGCGAACGCTCTGTATCACATCATTTGTTAAATTAAATGCGAACTTTACACCTTGTCTGAATGAAAACAGAGGACGATAAACATTTCTTCCCTTGTCATCTGTCTTTTTAATAACTCTCAGCCCTTCAAGGTCGACATTCATAGCGGCAATAGTTAGTTACGAATCAAAATCCCAGGAACCAGTTGCTTTGCGAGAGGTCGACGAATCTTAGTCGATACTTCATTTCCCATTTCCCCAGAAACAGTCCCCTCGCGACAGTCCCTGCTGGGGGGCCCCGCAAACTTTGTTTATGTAAGTAATAACTTTATACGGCTTCAATACAGATTACGACTTCGATATTTTTTTTTTCTGAAACAGCGGAGAAACACCCGGAATTGGCAATGCACTGGCTTATTCCGTTCACGTCCCACGCTTCTAGGCTCGTTCCCCGTCAGTTCGCCTTGTCCGCGCGTTCCTGTGTCGCAACTCGGCTCTGGACCAAAGGGTTCTGATAACATTTCTTAAGTACGTACCGAAATTCGTGGAAGAAATTACATTTTTTTTTACCCGAGTTTCACGTCGGGGATCGCTTAACCTCACGGCTCGTAATATTTCATCCAGTTATAAAGGGACATCGATGTTCATTTATAGCAAATACACACCCATTTGTTTCTAATCTAATCATCTAATCGCGACCTTCACCACTCTACTTCGTATTCGGGAGGTCCCACGTTCCCGGAGACCGGCTATCCTAACTGGGTTTTTTCTCCGTGGTTTTCCTCAGTCCTTCCAGGCAAATGCCGGGATAGTATCTTAAAATAGGCCACGGCCGCTTCCTTCCACATCCTTTCCAATTCATTATTAACTACCATCCTCATTCGACGTTAAATAGTCTGAACTACTGAAAAACATCGTTAAATAAACTACAAATTAATAAACCACGAGATTATTTGTCTATGTATTTGTTTACATTGTATTTTATTATATGCGATAAGTCAAAATATTGGCCTCAGAGCTGAGTAAAGTTGTAAAGAACACACTTGGATGATAAGTAAGCTTAAAGTTCAGCTTTCCGCCAGTAACTACAGCTGCATAGTTCACTCTACTTAAGCAGGTAAACTTCTTAAGACGTGGCGAAGTCAGCAACAGAAAGTGTGTATACAGTTGAGTTTCTAACATTTAAAGAAAACCACCTGAAGATGACCAATTAAAGTCGAAACATGTAGTGGATCTTAATAAAAATTGACTCTATAATAAAAAAAAATGTGCAGATGGACTGTCAACCCAACAGGATACATCCCTTAAAATTCCAGAACCCTTGAAAGTGTTAACTCGGACAACTAGAAAGATGTTAATCGAACCGCGGACCTTAAACACGACGTTCATCTCGAGAGCCTCGCATCAGTGAAATCCCATAACTTACTCTCGTCATATTTTTTCCCTCCAGTTCATCACTTATTCATCTCCCTAGCGAGCTTGTAGCTGGTTGAAATAAAACGCTAATGTGTTTAACGACTGACAATACAGACAGCTTGAATTAATTAATAGCATAATATGTAGACGAGCTGAAGCACATTTAAGTGCTGTATATGATCCCCCCCTCCCTGCCTGCCTCTAAGTGCGGGGTAATCTGGGTATAAATGCCGTGTATTTTTCATTAGGGGCTCTAGGATCTGGTAACATTTACCTGCCAACTGTCCCTAGGGAACGTCGACTCCCTGAAACAGTTCATTTTACCTCGAAAAGGACTTTCTCGTGCTGCTAAAACTATCCACATGACAGTGAAGTAGGTAGAAACCAAGTTCATAACCATCTTTCCATCTTACTCTGCTGTTCTACGTGGTTTTATATCTCCGGTTAACTGTGTTTGTTTGCAGTTTCGTGCTTATCGGTGGGACTGCGACCCCAGGGTTGTAAAATCGTCTAATCTTATAAGTATAGTTAGCAAAGTTTTATAGAAACCTACTGTCTCCATCTACCCTGAAGACTGAGGCATCTTATTGGCTCTGGGGCGGAGGGTAGGAATGCAAACTGATTTTAATTTAAAAAAGTCGTTATCCTTTATTTTAAATTTGATTTGGCACCTGTAATTTTCATTCTTGAATAGTTACAAATTGCTGTTTTGAATTGTCAAGAAATGAAAAGATATTTCCTTTAATTCTTATTATTAGAATTTAGGAGTATTTCATGGAATTAAGGTACGGTATTATACGTTACTTCTTAACGAGATACCTCGGTCATAGCACGGAAAGGGACATTATTTATCGTCCCTATAAATTAAACCATATAATAGCAGGATTTATTTAAATAATTTCACCACGAACTTTTACTTCGATATGATCGCGATACCTGGAGGTCTAGTAAGTGCGTCGTGACTGTCCATTCCCAGTCCGCCCTGCGGTGGTACGATTTTCCTACCAGCTGAAGCATCTGCTCGACATGGAATTTGCATGTTTTTAACTTTTTTTCGGTTTTACATGAAATTCATGTAAAATATTCTGTTATTTTCACAGGCAAGGAGTAGTAATGGGAATTGTTTTTTGTTTGTTTGTTGTGACGTACCATTACAAGTTAGCTTATGGCAGGGAACACGCTGTTCAGATCAGTGTTGACTTTACAAAATGCTCCCTTTTTAATTTCGACAAACAAAGGGTCACTTCACAGTTTGGAAGACCCGCCCGCTCGAAATGCCCAACACGAAGTTGGATAAATGTCGAAGGAACGCGGGTTTCATCAGATCGCCATTCTGTGTTCCCCCAATCCATGTTTTGAACCGGTTAACACATTTCTTTTTCTCGAAACATTTGACTTCTGCCATGCGATAATTATGCTATTAGAATCTACACCAAATTCGTAATTTTTAATTTATTTCAATCAATAATTACAACATGGCGGACGATAAATATCTTATTTGAGACGTGAAATCGTATTATTTCTTTAATTAAGCAGATATAAAATATTATTTTTGTTATAGAACCTCAGTTATTTTTAATTTCTACTTGCTGTTTTGTGTTTTTAAGTACTATTTAGATTTTTCCCGTCATTTTTGACGGGTTTAGAGTGAATGAGAAAGTGTAGGTAAAACCTAATGATGTTTATCAACTGCGTACTGAATCTGTTTTGCTGTTTGTCGTACTGAGGCACTGCGCTGTCTCCTTAAGCTCGCAGCCCGGCCCGACTCAAAGGCCGATGACGTCAGGTCTGCTGTCAGCTCGAGATCATCTCCCGTGGCGAATCCATCCCACGACTTTGTGGATTCTTCGTCGTTCCGTAATGGGAACTGAGTTGAGGGTTGGGGGTTGAAGTATTCTTGAAGAATATCGGGAGGGGAGCTGCAGATATACAAAGAATTTTTATTTTTTCGTTCTTTTTAACGTGAATGTATGCGTTACGTGTTTCTGTCATATTTCAATGCGAGCTAGGGGACTCTTGCCAACATGACAAGACTAAATTGGCAACAATATAAAATTTCCCTCCGCGATTGTACTAGTGGTTCTGAAATTTTATGATATATGACAGTCGGAACATGTAAACCTTTCTAAGACGTCATATTCTTCGTAAAAATTTTCTTTTGAACTTTGTCCATCGTCTCAATTATAAAGTCGCAACGTTTCGGAAGCCGGATTTTGCTGTCGTCATCAGGTGAAAGGGGCAAAGCCTATCTTTTGCTCTCCCTGGTTGAGCTAGCCTCAAACCTTTCCCGTTTATAAGCATAAAAGTATTGTAATTCCATAATTCAGAAGACGGGCTTCGTCCAAAAGAAGTCTCACACATGATAAGTCACAATCTTCCGAAACCTTCAGACTTTTATCCTATATTTCTTCCGAGATAAATGAGTCACTTTGGAGAGACACTTAAAAGCACTTGTCATTTTTCAGACGAAACTTCGCACTGCATTGTGTTAGCAGATCTTTTCTCTCGCCAACCACTGGGCAGGATCCTTTAAAGCAACAGATTAATCTACATAATTTTAAATCTATAAGGAAAGAAAAGTACGCTCAGTACATTTAGCGAAGATTTTATAATTTCTCTCTGGCCCAAGTAATTATTATAGACTGATCGCCCTGATGATGGAGGCAGTAAACACATCTGAAACGTCGGTGAATTTCTAGACTCCAGACTTCACAAACCAAGGACAAACATCGCAATCAGAACCTGAAATATCACAAACAGAATTTTTTTCTGAAAGAGGAAGATTCGAACTCTGTTCGTATTTTGTCGTGATCGGTGTTTACTGTGGTCCTGCTCAGGCTTAGAGCACGCCTTTTCGGCGTTTGTGCTGGTTGCAGGCTCAGCTGGAGGCGAGAGCTATGTTAGCGGCTCGCATCCGACAGGTGCCGGCGGAGGTCTGTTCCTGGCGACCGCAGTTGGAACGACGCGTGGCGACTCCAGGAATCTGACTGACGGTGGGTGTTCTGAATTAGATGGACGGTCCGAGAAATTTCAATTAAAGGAACACCTGTTTTGATAAATAGTCTTTACGCATGTATCAGTTAAGCTGGGTTGGATTACGATGTTATTCTTCTGCGTTTTACGCTGTTTAGTCGTAGGTTCATACCGACGTTTCGGAGAAACATACTACGTCAACCTTTATCTCCGAAACAACATCATAGACCAGCCTAGCTTAATTGATGTATTCATGTAGACTATTAACCAGGGCCTGAGACAGCGGAAAGTTTCAGAAAAGTAGCTAATTCCTATAATGAATCACAGTCACGAAAGAAAATATTTGGTCCAGAGAATGATAATATTAAAAAATGAGTAGGCACAGAACGAGAAATTTCGCGATTTACACATGTCGCGTGGATTTGTTAAAGCTTCGACATGTTTAATTACGATGCTCTCAACACGTGACTAGGATTGAGAAATAATAAATAGAGAAAGAATTTCTGGGTCTTTGGGGAGTCGTGTGTGAAGATATGAGGAGAATGTAAGTGGTTCAGGGCCCTACGTGGTGGTGTATTTTGGTGTTAGCTACTACACTGGTGATTTTTGCCAGGGGTTGGTACAATAGCCCAATTAGAGACAGTGTTACTAAGGGAAACAGCGCCAATCATCTGTTATCATTAGTGGCGCCTGTACGTATGACGAGAGAAATGGACGCAGGAAACGAGGCTTTCTACTTAGCAGTAACAAGTGATAAGCTGATCGTTGTGTTGTTGTCAGAGTACACGAAACGAGAGGGCGGGGAGGGTATCCCCGGAGCTGGAGGTAGCAGTCGGCCTCCTTCCACGTCCTCCGTCACTTCCGGATGCTGGACTGGTGAAGGAACTTCCGGCGCGACTGGCTACCAGCAGCGTCGCGGCTCTCTGCAGCTGTGGCAGTTCCTCGTAGCGCTCCTCGACGATCCCAGTAACAACTCTTGCATCGCGTGGACGGGACGAGGCATGGAGTTCAAGCTGGTGGAACCGGAGGAGGTGAGTTGTCGAACAGAAGGTTCCTGGACCTGTTCATGATCGGCCAATAGACAAATATCTGTACAGAATGGCCATCGCGACGCGTATCAGTGTACTATCGTGGCATCAGTCGGAGATACTGAGGAATACCTCGGACATCCCCGGTTAGGATGGCCGGTTTCAGGGCCAGAGAACGCGCGTGCATCGTCTTAACCCATTTGAATACTCGAATACATCAGTGTCTCGTTAAGTTGGTACCACTGTCCCATCGGAATTAAACTTCTTCCAAACTTCGACCGCCTTACCTCATTTCGATCGAAAGCCATTATAACTTACAGTGCAACTTGGCGTCTTATGGGAGGTTGTGGCTTGTAGTCTCGCAGAAATTGACCGACGTTTCACAGGTGTTTACTACCTCCATCATCAGGACGATGATGTTGGAAGTAGCAACTTCCCAGAATAGTTACGAACATTTGGTTTGTACAGGAGACGGATTTGTGACACGCGTTCGTCGAATCTAGTGTTCTCTTGTCGTCTTTGTTAATGTAAAATTGATTTGTTAGTGGAGGCCGTAAGTAGGTCGAGGTTATTTGAACTTCGCTACATTTACGGATTTCTTTGGCTGTCTGTGAGAATTTTGCGACCGGACATAAGCATCTCTTGAAGCCTACGCTCGTCTAAATAACATTTAAGAATTCAGCCCGTACCGCAAAGAAAACACTTCACTTCACCATTACAAAGATCAACTGGTTAACGCTGTTTAAGTAAATAATCGCTGTTTACAGTGAGAATCATGAATACAAAACAGATTTATAGCGCGATATTAAGCTGAGTCCTGTAGCAACGAGATATGTCGTTCGTAGCAAGGACAGGGTTGAAATATTTGCTTGTATTTTAGGTGGCGCGACGCTGGGGCGTGCAGAAGAATCGGCCTGCCATGAACTATGACAAACTAAGTCGCTCGTTGCGCTACTACTACGAGAAAGGCATTATGCAGAAGGTGGCCGGTGAGTTCCGTGTTTTATTTAAACAAACATGGCGTCCTTGCGAATTTATTTGTTTTCTCGTACATACTAAATATGACGCAGATGATGTTTAGACGTTCGTATTCTGCCTTAAAAACGTGTCTCGCGGACCTAGTGAATTAGATTAGAGCTTTTCACTTCTTCGGTTGTTGTGTTTGTTTGTTAGTTAGTGAATTGGATGATTTTGTACCTTTGTTAGGACCGTCAGACCGGTCCGTCGGTCCATTTCGTGGTTTTTGAAGGCTGACCTACATTTAATTTTGAGGTTAAGAATGAGTGGAGCCATACCTTTACTCCCCTATTGACTCATTTGACTTTTTGAGCTCATATTTTGGACATATAAGGTGTTAACGAGTAGGCATGTTGGTCTAAGTTGGTAGTTCCTTGTCTTTGCATCTAGCTGGAATGATTTTAACGTCTGCTGAATATTTTGCACATTCAAATGGACAGACAATAGAAACTCTGACTGTCGTCTGTCTGAAGCCTGCATCCTGTCCATCAATCTGTTTACGTTTTTGAATTACTTTTTTTTAAGTCTGTTTGAGAATGTTTCGTTTCGTTAATTTTTGCACCGTTTTTTAAACCAATATGCACGTTAATTTTGTTGATCTGTGTGTTTTATATACTGTGTTCAGCGTGTCCCAGAAATTCCTAAAAATCGGATATCGAAATGTGGTTGATTCGCCTTGGGAATCGTAGACCTTCTTCACGGACTCAAACACTGAATAATCCAACCGCTGGGTTATGTCAGCGGTGTCGTGTGTGTCTGGCATGTGTTCGTGTTTAAATATGTTTCTGCATGGCAATGCACGAATGCAAAAAACTTGATTTCCGATTTCGGTAGTGATTTGAATGTTTGCCGCAGGGGAGCGCTACGTGTACAAGTTTGTGTGCGACCCCGAAGCGCTGTTCAACATGGCGGCGTACGGCGCCGCTGGCTCGGAAAGCAGCGGCAATCACGGCCTACACCACCCGCGAAGTGCATCCACGTCGATGTCTACTGGGACAGAATCCACGTTTGGTGACATGCTCGCAATGTATAGTGGATCCGGGGCCCCGGTCGGGGGCTACACCCCACTGCACCACTTTCAGCAGTATCTGGCGACCGGTGTCCCATCCAGCAATGAACAGGGGGGCCCCTTCCGGACCCCTGCAGGGGCCCGCTCAGTTTACCCCCAGCATTACCCCAGCAATAACACCGAGATTCACGCGAGCTACGTGCAGAACAGTGTTCAGGACCTGTCGACAGATGGCAGCATGTCACAAAAGCAAAGTTATTTAGACGACAGAAAACCTGATGGCGATGTTGCTCTAGACTCTAATATGCGTGGTCAGGCTGCAGATAGCAGCACAGGCAAACTTGCGCCCGGCCGCGGGAGCTCGCAAGATAACGCAGTTTCCCACAAACTCGACCCGCCGGCATACCATTGTCTTGGCGTAGGCAGCTGTGTATGTTGAGGCGTATTTGCCATACGCTCACCCGACCAGAACCTCCGCTCGGGGAACAACTGTCGCTTTGGTGGAGGAATGTGAACCTAGAATTACCGACCGAACTTTGTGATCGAGTGGTTTGTGCTTTTTCTTCGTGTTCAGGAGGTCCTGGGTTCAGATCTCGGCCCTGAGACCGGCCTATCCTGAGTGAGGATTTTCATGGTTTTCCTCAATACCTTGTGTTAGTCCCTTAAATTAGGCTGGCCACAACCACTTCCTTTAAATTAATCTTTCACTATTATCCCCTCATTTGACGCTGTATAATCTGAGCTACTGGAGAAAGTCGTTAAATATACTATAATCAAATAAATAGAAATTCTAGACCAAATGAGGTTCCGTGATTCTCTGATAAAGCCCGACCTCGAACATTGGGTTCACATTACCGCTGCTCATTTGACCTCAATTACCGTTTCGCAGGCACGATTATTTGCGACTGCAATATGACTCGAAAATTCAATAATTTCCCTGGTCTCTCGTACTATAGGTAAACCACTCTGCCATCTATTGGATATATAACAAGTTTGTACTTGCAGTACACCAAGAGATGTCTCTGCAATACTTGTAAACCGAATGCAGTGCAAGATGGCTGTCTTCTAGTATCTTGCGCTCTGTAGTCTGGTACAAATTGATCATCGTTGTTATGACGGAGGCAGTAAGCTCGTCTGAAACGTCGGTCAGTTTCTACCAGACGCAAATCCCGGAAGATATGTATTAAATGCAATGTGTTGCGATAAATTCACAACGTAGTGACCTAGTATGCATAGTTTGTTTTTGGGAATGCAGAATTACTAAGATTTTAGACATGGTACCTTTTTTTTTTGTAATATAAACCAAAAATCTTCTAAGAACCAATAACCTGCATCGAAAAGAGAAAATAAAAAACGTATTTAAAGTAATCCATTCGTCAGCGTTGCTCGGTGAAGTTGAGTTTTTATTCCGCACCGCCATGGAGGCGCTGGTGGTGTCGCGTTACTCGACATAACTTAATTGTTGTAATAACTTTATTATTCGTTGTTAATCCTCTGTACTTGTAGCTGAAGACGGAAAATAAAATCATTTTCCTGGAAGCAGCCGCATAGAGTTGTTCGATTATTTGGTTAATCAACGATGATGTATCAACTTCAGAAGTTGTGTAACCTCTTACGAATTGAGGTTATGGTCATGAGTGGTCTGTTTCAAGGCAAGCAAAATTCGACTGCAATTTCTTATTTTAATTTACATTTTGATTCCAGAAATGAAGTATTTATAAAAATATCAGATCTCTAGACTGGAAGGCTTGAGTTCAATTTCCTATTTGGGATTAAAGTCTGGAGATTGAAGCTAAGGTCTGAATTTTTTAGGGATAAATTCTGAAGGGAATAAAAAATTATTTTACGTAAGAATTTACGCCTTAAGATTTTTTTAAAGAAGATATTTATAACGTAACGTAAACACGAGCCTCACAGCAAATAATGTACAGACCTTCGCTGCTAATTAATAATTAACACGTCACGCACGGTACGTGACTGGCTGCATAGCACTGGACTGCTAACAGCACGTTGTTAAACGGCGAGCAGGGTCACTCCGGTAGCCTACGCCTTTATCGACGTAGATTCAGCTGTAAAGTCTGACTTTGTACCACGAATAAATTTAACACGAATTTGAATATCATAGCTCACAACCAAATAAAACTATACGTGGACATCGGAATATTAGTAATTTCATCGAAAATTCCTGCGACAAATTTAATTCTTTTACTGATAATGTTCCTGGTGAAACGAAAAAGGCTGTTATGATACATTTTTCATGGTTTTTCTCAGACACTCCAGGTAAATTCCAGGATAGTACCCTAAATAAAAACACAAATTTTACGTCATTTTTATTAATTATTAATAAAACGTTGTATCATTCGACGTTATGTAATCTGAGCTGTTGGCAGCGTTGCTAAATACACCATAAATATAAATAGAAGACAGACATTGGTCATTATACTTATCTGTCGCTTATCCTGAATAAACGTCCTCTGTCACTGTTGTAAACACCGAGAAAAAGTGATTCCCACCTGCATTTTGCTGTTTCGTATGCCTGATTGGCCTTGACGTTTGGTAACCGGATACTGGTAATTATACGTACCACGTACTATTAACAATCAGCAACACTGCATTTTTATTTGTATGTTTCGTAAGATTCTCGCTGTAAACAGCGATTATTTCCTTAAACAGCGTTAACCAGCTGATCTTCGTAATGGTGAAGTGAAGTGTTTACTTCGCGGTACGGACTGAATTCTTAAATACGTAATATTTAGACGAGCTTTGACTTCAAAGGGTTAACCACTTGATCTTCGTAATGGTGAAGTGTGGTGTTTTCTTCGCGGTACGGACTGAATCATTAAATATAATTCAGACGAACTATAATTCTCGGAATAAACCGCGATTATTTCCTTAAACAGCGTTAACCAGTTGATCTTCGTAATGGTGGAAAGTTGTGTTTTCTTTTCGGTACGGACTAAGTTCTTTAATGTTTTTTCGACGAATCGGGTTCATGAAATTTTTGCTCGCATCTCTCTTGGATAGTGTGCCTCATGCGACACGAGAACCACTTGTGACGTCACACTCCGATATAATCACCGAACGAACTTTTTCTCTCAAGTTCCTCATTCAATTAATTATACTCTCATTGGGTGATATAACTACGCAGTTAAAGATGTGTCGTCAAATGAACGAAGAAATTATTCATCTGATTTAGTTTGCCCGAGCAAAAAAGGACGAATTCACTGGCCAGGAAACTATTTTATCGGTGTGACTGATAATGCATGGTTCCGGAGTTTACAGCCACGGGTAGAGAAAAGACGATAATGAGACCTCGTCATGTTAGTTTGTACGTGTCCCTATCCAACGTAAACCCTAGGACAAAATCGACCAAACTTCCGTTTCTGTTTGCGTGTTTGAGGCAGGTGACTTTGAGCAACTCGATCGGCGATGAATGACAGTCAGCTGACGTCGACTGTTACATCAATGACCGCTGTTACACAAGGCACGCGCAGGCAGAATGTTCCTTCACTAATAATTTAATCCTGACGCACGTAACTTTTCATAAAGTTTGAATTTTAAGACAGATTTAGACATTTTTCTTTCATTATCCCCCCCCCCATACCCCCCCCCCCCCCAAATAATGACTGAATTCGTCCACTCAGGTATAAATGGACCATTTTCTATTAATTTTGAGGTTTTTGGCGGCGATAAAAAGCCGATGTTCGTCTTTTGAGCATAACGCTTTGTGGACGTATCCTCCATCTGCTGGGTATTTTAACCTTAAATATGAATTCATAGAGGAAAAATTTGCGCTGAAATCAAAGTTTTTACGTCGTTTCGATTCAGATGTTAAACACCGATAATTTCCAAGGGCTCTGGGTTGTAGGTACAATCACGTCAAAGCACTTTTAATCAGTGGAGCGGAAACATAAATTCTGTGCGATGGATTTTTAATGCACAGTGGAGTAAAACAGAAGAAGTACTTTATTATCAACGCTGATTACTTGCAATGAAGAATATTCCATCGGGTAAATCGGAGAGGCAGGTAAGTCAGAATGCAAATAAACTATTCTGTAAGTCATAACATTTCGTAAAACGTTTGAAATCCTGCAAACATTCCAGGTTAGCAAATTAATTAGGTTAGATTAAATAATTATATTAAGCAAAAGTCCTTGAGAAGCTGATAGTCGCTTCCCTTGTCATGCATAATTAAATGCGAGGGTTCATCACAGTGTTCACAACAGCCCATCACTGTACCCTAGCTTTATCAACTTGAAACTAGTCCACATTCTGTAAGACTCATTTTAATATTGTCCTCCCATATCTAAAGTCACCTCGTGTCACTTGGTTACGTTTTAAAATTAATTTTTTAGCACAGAAGTAATTGGTTTTGCTGGATCCGCCACTGATCACATTTCTGTGCAAATGCAAAATACTCAGAAATAGAGATTACATATTCCCGTACTCTTACACTCGGATTGGTAGTTTGTTATGGTCTGTGACGTCATCCTGTGACATCACTCGCGTATTCTGGGACCCTGACACACTTATCGAGTCGAAAGTTGCTTCGTCCTTGTTTCTCGTTGTCTGACGGCCTCGGTCCGTCTCCTTCTTGCCCTGAGGACGCCATTGGTCGAGTCTTCAACTGTTTACATTCCGCCCTGCCAAAACATTTTGCCTGCATCGACGCTGCATCAGTCGAGTACAGGATTGTATTGTGTTTGAAAGTGAAAAGGAAGTTTACGTCTCTAATTATCAGGTTAGTAGGATTGGATGAACACTGAGACATTGTTCATTGTCGTTAATATTATTAAGGCTGTTATTCTTTTATTTATATTGTTGAAGTTTTACATTTGTTAGGCCTATTTATATGATTGAAAGCGTCACGCGTAACTTATTCTTGTTTCATAATTATTTCATTTTCATGTTATTCTATTGTTTCTGAACTTGAGTTACAAGTTTTTGAAACAGTTCCTCATAAAATAATAATTCGAAAAATAGTGTCACCCGTTTGCCTGTTTCATTATTTTATTAGCTAGCGAACAGAAATATTTTTCCCTGTTCGTCCTGATTTATTTATTTTTTCCATTGTAGAAATGTACGTTCACTTACGTAGCCTCTGTAAGATTTTATGTCGTGTTTACTCAAGGGGAAAATTATAGCCATTTTCGCTAGTATTAATAGTACGTGAATAGTACAATCTAATCTGATTTGTCTGCGTTCCAAGGCGCATGCTTGCCTCGGACAAGGCTGTTGATTTTAATATCGCCATGACAGGCAATCAGTGGCGGATTTAAGATACACAAATTCCAATGAGTGATTTAGTGGCAAGAATTTATGTGTGTGTGTGTGTGATAAAACTGCTTATCAGTGTACCCCAGGACGAAGGCGTGTTGCCAGTGGCGGATTTAAGGAGCAGTAATTTTTTCTGGGGTTTGACACAGGCTTATACAATTAATTTTTTTAAAAAAAATTTGAGTAGGTTTATTAGAATGTCCAAGACAAAATTTGGGAGCAACGTCTGTAGTAGAAACAGCGTTGTTAAATAAAATTACTCTGCTATCGAACTGTTAACATAGTTTATTCGTCATAATCCTCGTTGGCGAAGCATTAGCCCTTAGGTTACGTATTCTTACATCGTCTCTCTGTCACAGGATGCCAAAAGTGAAATCAGAAAAACGCGGTGTGGACGCTGAGGAAAAGAACGGATCCTCGAACGGCGAGAAGAAGTCCGGGTGGTCGGGAGGTCATCTGTTCGGCAGCGAGACGACCGAAACTACTTTCCAGGGCGCCGGTTTCAAGGACAAGGAAAAAGCACTTGAGACACTTCATCTGCTGGAGGGACGCGACGTCACGTTCCAGTTCCAGATCATCAACTCCATGTTCCATCGCGCGAAAGTTATTCACAAGCGCACGAAAGATCCCGAGAAAGTTCGTAACCTGGCCGAGGCAATCGATACTTTCGAGAAATGGTTGGACGATTACCGATCCCACAGCCGTGCCAAGGAGAACCTCACCTACCTGCCTCTGGACGTGGTGCAGGCCTTCAAGCCGTTGGCTGACAGATACGACATCAAGACAGAGGTACCCGGCGTCGAGGCCAACTTTCTGAAGGTCTACCTCGAGGCGGAAGGCGACCTGAAGAAATTACGCGTGCTGAAGGTGAACTCTCACGACGAGAAGTCCATCACGTGGGACGTTCATCGCAATAAGAATCTGAAGCCACTTGTGGAGCGTATCAAAGGCGAAGATGCACCTCCTCTGTATCGCGCTGAAGGGAAAGTTAAGGGCTTGCCCTCAAGAGAGCATGTGGAGCTCGTGATGTGGGGATACAGCCCTGAGGTGACTAAACTGAAGAAGACGATCCCGTTGTTGAAAGAGCTCGAGGGCAAAGATGCCAGTGGTCTCATAACCTCAGAGTGAATGACGGATTCTCTGTTACGTCACCGCCTTGTTGTCCTGTGTCGTGGGTGTTAAAGATGTCTGTCAGAAAAATTGAAGTTCAGGATTCAAGGGACCAGAATTTATGTAAATATTAAGCTTATTGTCCGCGTGTTGGATCTATTCAGGTTTGAAGGTTGGCTATACTAACTGGGTTTTATCAGTGGTTTTTTCCCCAGTCACCATAATGCACTACAAAAGTACCTAATAACAATAGTAAGTTTTTCATCGTGCTTCATATTTCTCAGTTTCTACTAACGCAGTGAATGTCTGATAAAAAAGTAGATTAAGTTTCCTGTCTGCCCTTAAATAATCTCACGATAATGCGTACTCAAGTGAGAGAGTGAAAGGACGAGGCCTCCTGGCACTAATAAGTGTTTCAGAGGAGTAATGTGCTGCTGATTCAGCATTATGTAAATATTGTAAGAAGATTTTGAGGTTAGGAGACCATTCTGTAAGCTCTAATTATCTTACGCAATAATTTATGTACATCTGTGACACTTCGTAAACACGTCTTAGAAAAATAACATTGTTGGATACGGATCTGATCCTTGATGACGTAATCTGATTACATTCTCCGTCGCGAAACTTTCTAGGTTATGTGTTACGTGATGAAGGTTGATAGAACCATTTCCTGTTTCAGAATATATCTATATATTCGTGTCTAATATATATTCATTGTTTGTGTCGGTAATTGTATCATTATGTAAGAGTACAGTTCGTAATGTTTGTGTGTTTATTTTATTATATTCATTTCTCCCTTTATATGGTTGTATGAAATAAATTGTTTAAAATAACTTATAATACGTGTGTGCTGATGGTCTTATGTGTTCTGGAAAGCTAACTGTGTCATGGAATGTAAATTGTTTTTGAAAAGTTCATTATTGTTATTTTATTTGAGATAAGAATATCTATTTATTACATATATGAAAATGGTAACAATTAGACATGATTCGAAATTTCTTTCAGATGTCTAATTTGTTTATCAGCAAAGATATTTCTGTTGTAGTCTGACACTTAGTTACGAGTACCTCAATAATTGTGTATGTGTTGTGAATTAACATTATTGTGAATACATCTCTGTATTTTTATTTATATTTCGCGTTACAGCCATGATTCTGGGCAACTTACACTCATAACCATTTTTTTTAAAAACATGTATCCCAAATATCTGTCCTATTTTTATCTTTCCCTTTTTAAAAGAGGTCTTCTCTACATGGCCAACCCATTATAGTATCACAGATTGATTGAACCTGGGTCTGTGTTGTCATACGAAAGTGTCGAACCATCTTAGCTATGGTATGACGATATACTGAAGATGGAGGTGACGTGGTTCTCCAAAATGTTGGTCACAACATAAGACTACAAGGTGTCAACCCAAACCTCAGTCTCCTGTTTATGTAAATTTGTTCCAGTTCAACTTTGCCATGAATTAATTTTTCTGTCAGACTGGAATCAGATTTATATTTTGATTCGGTTATTCTTCAATCATGAAGGCTGTTTCTCTATTATATATGTGATTTAATAGCTATGGTTGAACAAATATTCTGTTGTTATGACGACATATTTTAGAAATGGACAACAACCAGACATTGTTGAATAAATTATTTTTTCTACAGATTTGGAAACGAGGATGTGATTTATAGTTCCTGCCAGCGCCGCAGTAAGCGCCACCCTCTATAACATGGTGTGCCATCTCTGAGGAGGATATTGTACCGACTGATCCTAGAGGCATCTGGTGGGTAAGTACATAACGACATTAAACCGTGAACTCATCAGATTGATTCTTTCTAAAGCAGAGACACAAGGTCAAGCGAAATTGATGACGAAGTCTGTCCGATGTTGCTTTGTAGATGGTCCAGAATAACTTCGCTACCTCTTTCCAATGTGAAATGGATTCAGCTGGCTCAATGTGGGGTCAAATGGCGGAGTTTTGTGAGCACGGTAATGAACCTTCGAGTTCCATGATAAAAAAATTAACGCAGTGGTTGCAGAACCACATTTGCCATGGAGACAATTGCATTCGCCTCCCGTCATCACAACCAATTCTCCAAAGATTCAGATTCCTCAGTGGACGTTTTCCCCCAAGAGAGTAATCTGCTAAAATTCTATAAATATATTTTCATGGATTTCCATAAATACGAGAAATCGCTCGACTGAATGGTCAGATTTTTAGGAAACTCTTTGTTTCCTTGGAGACTGACGTGACTTCATAAGATTCTTCGACATTGTCCTTGGCCAGAATTTGGTTTCAGTTGCGGATGTTTTTGTCGGTCTGACTTAAGTCATTATGGATACGTCAAAGCTCTCGCGATCTGCCTGCATTGCGTTTGAAGCTAAACAGCATTTATAAACGTCGAATATTATTTATGGCACTGGCAAAATCGAAATGCCTACAGCCACGGCGCTATGCGGTTACTGTGTGTGTTTTGTCTTCAAGTCGTCGTAATAAGCCACTGAGGCGAGATCTTGAACCGGCCTGCGATTCTGTAGCAGATAAACTTCCGGGTTTCAGTAACCTAAAACATACGAGCAGTATCTTTTGTCATTCCAGTGACAAGCTTTTGGGAACACGGCGATGAACGTTCTGGTTCTATAAAAATATGGAGTTGACCACCTGGGATGGCTTAGTTTTTCAATAGGATATTTTCTTTGTGATTTTTTTTTAAATATATTTATATACTCACGCTTTTGAAGCTGAAACTCGGCTAAATAATATATAGTAATTCAGTCCGGACCGCTAAGAAAACACAGGACTTCACCATTACGAAGATCAACTGGTTGACGATGTTTAAGGAAATAATTACAATTTAAACCGAGAATCATACGAAACTCATGACTGCACTTTGTGAGTAAAATTCAGAGTTAAAACATCTTCTGCATAATCTGTATTTACCGTTGTGTTATGAAGGATTAAAAACCCTAACCCTAAGATACGTTTTAATATTTTTTTTCTCTATTAACGCCTCTTTATCCTAGATGGTTCCAAAGAAATATATCTTACGTCGGGTTAGTATGACGTATTTCAGAAGACATATTAGGCTTGAAACAAAGTGATTAATGTGTTAACTTATCCTATTTCGATGCAAAACTTCTTGGAAGTGTACGCAGATGTGTCTTTCGTCTCCCGTCAGACTTGGCTGACTTTCACTTCGATAAACTTTAATCAGAGAGAAGCCCCTGTTACACGTACAGACGTGTTTGGTTAACCGCGGCCGTCTCGAGACCGAATAAGTTTCAAATTACCCTAATGGATGAGCGAGCTCTTTCCGTTCGAAGTTCTAAAAGACTAACTTTGTTCTAGGTTATGGAAAGCTGCTTTTGTAAAAACTGGTAAATTATGCGTATTAACAAATTGCATCACGTTGAAACGTTTTTTGGGAAAAAAAACTGTTTTGTACTCTTAAATAAAAATAAATACGCAGAACATCAATGGAAACCGAAGGTTCATTACCGTGTTTACAAATAAAATACCTCTTCCTGTCTACTTCTAGGTCTTACAAATAAACTCAACTTTTCAGGTTTTCTAACAAAAATTTTTGTACAAATTTCTCATCTCTTTATGAACTCTAAACGCCCAGCCCATCTAATCCTTATTGTTCTGATCACCGTAATATCTGATGAAAAGTACAAACTATGGAATTTTCTTCATCCCTCTTAAGTCCAAATATTCCTCTAAGCGCCCAGCTGCCAAAAAACCCCAATCTATTTTCCCTTAACAAGACCTACCAAGATTCACACCCAGAAGGTTATTATTTTATTTGTAGTGTTCTGTCTGACGACAGGTCCATATGAACAGGATCCTTCCATCCTTTTCTCGGACTGGGACCTGTTCATATACGTTCTTGGCAGATGACCCAGAAGTGGTTTGCCATTGCCTTCTTCTGTGTGTGAATGGAGTAATTGTTGGGATGCCACGGAGGAAAACTCCGTGTTGCCTAGACCACGGCCTTGCCCAACACAAGTTATAAATTCGAGCACCGCCGGGAATCGAACCCGAGACCCCCAGGATTACAAGGCCAGCGTTCTAACCGCTAGACCACCTCATCTTATTATTATTTAGTGTTCTGTCTGACGACAGGTCCATATGAACAGGATCCTTCCATCCTTTTCTCGGACTGGGACCTGTTCATATACGTTCTTGGCAGATGATCCAGAAGTGGTTTGCCATTGCCTTCTTCTGTGTGTGAATGGAGTAATTGTTGGGATGCCACGGAGGAAAACTCCGTGTTGCCTAGACCACGGCCTTGCCCAACACAAGTTATAAATTCGGGCACCGCCGGGAATCGAACCCGAGACCCCCAGGATTACAAGGCCAGCGTTCTAACCGCTAGACCACCGTGGCAGTACCCATAAGGTATTAGGTAAAATATAGTTTTGTATATTTTAATTCAACTGAGACGACTTCAGCATCCGATTTAAACGTAGCAAAAGACGCATCTCTGGCCTTCCGCCTGTTGGGTTGACGTCACAACGCAGAGTGGGCTCTGTAATGATCTACAGTGCGATTTTACAAACAAGCAAAGGCAATCAGTATTCCAGCGAGTGATTTACTGAGTAGGATACGGTCACTCGCTTGCAGCCGCGTAATTAACATACACCCTGCATCTCTGTACCTCGGAATGACACGGTTTCTAGAGTCTTCGATGGCCTCGACTACGTCATTAACACGAATCATTATGGCCGTTGACTTAATCTGTTTTGGTTGAACCTTAACGTGTATTTCTAGTTACCGCTCAGCTTTATTCTTCGTCGTGTTTTGACTTTTCAATTTCTTATTCTTCAGCTAGAAACACGTGTTACAGATGCTGGAGGCAGTGAGCTACGCGTTTACATTTTCGCGATGTTTGATGACGACCTTAATGGGGTATTACAGTGGGCTCTTTGATACTGGGCAGAGGGCGTTTGGAATATTTGTAACATTATTGCTCTCATTTTTTTTTAGCAACGAATACGTAACACGAATAAATGGCAGAGTTGATGTGATGTAGTTTTGCTAGAAAATATAAATTCTGTTATTTCGTAGATGAGTTAACTGTTACCATTTTGTTATTGACAAACGTACACCAAAGATGATATCAAATCTATCGCCATAAATTTCGTTGAGTTGGTACTCAATTTCAGTTAAAGATGGCGTCTTTAAGGGAGCCATGTTTTCAGACTACGTGTGCAGAAGAATATTTTCTAGCATTTCTGTTCGGTTTTACGATCGTATTTTATCAACAATGGCAGCCTAAGATTTGTGATCACTTTGTTGAAACAGTTATACGGTGAACATTCTGGAAGTAAGTCGTAGTTAATACTAACTGATTCGATAAGTTTTGTTGTGTTTTTAGGTTATGGTTCGGAAAAGAATGCAAGAAATTTTAGGTTAAATGACACACTAAGTTTTTGTGTGTGAACTATGTGTACACAGAGCTAATAGGACAGACTATTTCCTATTGTCAGTCCATATGTTTATTAGCTAACAATGGATTTACCGCATACAAGACGTCAACTTTTATCATATTTTTAACCAAGGTGCTGCTTTTCTTAGCTCCGCCATACCTGAAATGTTTATTAATCGTTATAAAATTACACGTTCTGCAATCTTTATTGGCAAACATAATAGTAGTTCATGAGTAGAATGTATATCTTTCTTCTCAGGGCCCTGGCCAAGTATAACAGACTGTGGGCATTTTGATAATATTTATTTTGTTAAAAATACCCACAGGAAGACTGCTAGCTTATGCTTCAAACGTTTCTTGATAACCTAAACGTTATTGAAAGCACACAGTCATTGATAGGTCAATGTTAATGTGATTAAATCGTCTTATATTTACAGCATGTCACTTAAGGCGCCTTCCCTACATAAATTTTGATCGATTTTTATTTACAAATTAACGTAACTCTCCGAACAGCGTAAATTATGCGCAAAGGAGATGCGCATTGTACATTTAAGGGCTCTTATGAACACAGACTACAGGACTCAACACCACTGAGTTTCTTTGTGGCAGGACGAATCTGAGGTTACAAATTGTACTCACAGAGAATTCTCGTGGTATTCCTCTGTATTTAAAGTCGAATGCTACATGAATTTCATCATATATACCACAGTTGCTTATACGAACTCAGTATCGAAAATTTTTCCGTCTCATTTGATGCTCTGAATTTGATAAAGCGTCGTTAAACAAACTAATAAGTCAATTAAAATTGTTCGAGAACCCTTATAGTTTAGCACGCACTGGCTTTGGATAAATACAACTCGAACGCCGCGCATTTACCGAATAAAGTTTATATTTTCCAACTTTCAGAACGCCGCGCGATTAGGCAGTGTGTGTGGTGCCTCATCTCCTGTCACCATGGCAACGCGAAGTGGAGCCCGCGCGTGCGCAGCGAGGTGCTGGGAGCTGGCCCAGTGTTGTCCCGGAGGAGGGCAGAGCCAACAGAAGACGATGATCAATAGTGAGAAGGTACACCCGGGGCGCCTTGAACAGCAGCATCGCCGTTTTAGCCAGCTCCGGGAGTAGAGGCCCTCGTCTGCTGCCGACCGAGACAGGTAAGCGAGGTCCACTCACGTTTGGCTGAATATCTTATGAGTTGTTTTCATGTGACGTCTTCCTGTACGTGAGTTCCGGCGCGCGTTCTGGTATCCTACCCGGATTTTGTCTGTAACGACCCGGAAATTTATCGCCCGGTAATGAGAATTATGGAGAACTCACGGACAGATGTTGACGATATCGTGCGTTGTTATTTAATGTCGTGTGCTGGTAAATTTCTGTACGAATTATGGGACCTAAACCAGTTTTTTCTGTGATGACCTTGAAAATTCCCGTCATCCCCAATGGGAAAGAAAGTGGTGTTGGGTAAACTTTCATACCCCGTAATTATTGATCAGTTGTTCGGTATTTCAAGCTTCGTCGTTCCGTGATGCTGTATGCGTTCACTCACGTTGGCTGACCGTCATTTATACCGACAGCGAATATTAAAAAATTACTACGCCCTTCGAAGAAATCATGACTTTTCCTGGTATTCTGTGTCCATCAAGACACTTCGGAATTTGACAGCAGCTGTTGAAGAACTATGAGTGTAACTTAGTGTTGCGTATTATTTAAATGCTGTATTAACCACACTTTACCCTGAGTGTTTCAATTACGATGATCCTGAAAAATATTCCTCTTCATATTTCGGGATCCTAGGGAGGTGTTATAGAACGTGGCACTTTCTTCAGGTAACAATTATGAAATTTTCTTCCGGGAACTTTACGATATTTGTGCTGAAGGGTTTCGTAATGCCACTCGCTCTCGCAGTGTGTCCACCGAAAACGCCAGGTTACCTGTTTTTTATACCAGCAATATCCTTAAAATAGACGACGGGCATCTTCGCCGAAGTTGTGACCAAGTTTCTTTGTGCTGACTCCAAAAACTTTGCGACCGGTGACAACAGAAGGGCGTAGATTATTCTATATCGATAGCTGTACTCCATTTGCCTATTGCCCGTATCACAGGAACATTCGATAAGATTCGTCGTCAGTATTTGCGTTTCGGAACACGATAATTGTCAGATGACCATTGCGAGCGACCACAAATTACACCACCCTTGAGAAAATGGTGGCAGTCTGCAATATGCTTTATTCAGATGTGACGTGATTTGAATTATAATATTAATTGCTTTATTTGTATCTGAAATTCTGAACGAAATTTAGAAGATCTCGAATTTGAACAGAAACTGACTTTTACATTGATTTATTCAACGTCGGAACAAAGCTAAGAATGTAATGGTTGGCACCTGCTTCATATTCAGGGAGATCTGGGGGTAGGCTGACCTGACTCAGAGTCTTCATGTTTTTCCTTAGGCCCTCCAGGCGAATATCGCAATAGATATCACTCCCATCTGTCAGAATTAAACGGTATTAAAAATCATGACATTATTTTTCATCCTGCACGAGTTATGACCTCTGTCTTGTTATATTTTAAAATTATTTTAAATTAATTAATCTTTAGGAATCTGGTAATTCGCCTTGTGCGTGGGATGGCTGGGGAAATCAGTAGTGGCATGTCAAGTTAGTATCTGATCATTTGTTTGGAATGACTGAGTAAAACTTTTACAAAGCCTTGATCATTATAGCTGGTGATGTAACTCAAAATCGAAATGTGTATACCTTCTAATTTGATCGGCGTCTGCTGTTGGTCTGTGCAGATTAGGGACTCCTGTTGTCATGGAGACCTTCCAGAGGTCTGACAGGCTGATTGCGGAGGTGTTCAATATGGCGGTATTTGAGTAGAATTCTGTCTGTCTGTCTGTCTGATCGCCTCAGTGGACCGAAAATATATATCACACGTGGTTATGAAGCCTTGGGGGTTGACGAACAAATGATTCTTGAAATATAATAATTACAATAATGGTTTCAATTCTAGATGTTGAAATTCCTTTTAATCTTATGAAATGTGTTTGTTACATTGTCTGGTATTCGCCAGAAAGCGGCCAAATACTCTTACAAGGGAAAGCATATATAAATCTAAGGGTGTAAGCACGTCGAGACATCAGGTCTTGCGACACAATTGTCTTGATCTGTATATTAACCATTTATAGCCCAGTGGTAACTATATGTACCATATGCTTTAACAGTCATTAACAACACGTTTTGTATTTATGTGTTTCGAATGATTCTCAGTGTAAACAGCGATTATTTCCTTAAACAGCGTTAACCAGTCGATCCTTGTAATGGTGAAGTGAAGTGTTTTCTTCGCGGTACGGACTGAATCTTTAAATGACGAGCTTTGGCTTCAAAATGTTAAGGGCTTTTCTTTCGTGGAGCATCGTTAGCCGCGTTCGAACGTCGAAGTATAATAGTTGTCACATCTGCTTTGTAGTAGGAATTTCCGGGGTTCGAATCTCGGCCCAAAAACCATAACAGAGATTTTTAGCTATTTTCTTCAGTATGACCAGGACATGGCTCGAATTACGGGCTAGTAGGCTTACAGTTTTTTCCTAATTCATGATTCATAATCGTTCCATCATCTGACACTAACCTATGTTGTCAATTAAGTGTCGTTAGATGAACGGGAACAGACGTCTTGTTGTATTAGGAAAAATCTGTGTTTCGAATTTCTGTACGATGCGAAGGGAGTGGACCCATATTTTGCACATAAGACAGAAAATAACTGGGATTCATGGCATTAGGCTTATTCTAAAAAAAAATCTGTGTAGGTGCGGGGAGTCGAACATTGCACCTCCCGAATTACACTTTTTTTTGGTTTACGTTATGTAAAAGTGAAAACGTGTCTTGTGTTATTGGGCATATTTGTGGACGTGACCTTGAATTCTTAGGGTTGAACGACACATCCGAGGGTTAAAACCCTCAATGCACCGTCCATTAATGTGATTGCTGTTTTACACTGAAGCCGGTGAATAAACGAAGCGCCCGACGCCTTTGTAATTATGCTTCCTGGCACAAAGGAAATGAATGTCAGCTGAATTTATGCAAATTTTTGACAAGAAGAATTATCGCGTGTTAAGAAATTATTAAGATCGTGTATGAATAGAAACGACGCTCCGGTCTGTAATTCTACGCTCGCTGTAAAGACAGAGAAAAACAATAATTATGAAAGTATGAAACATTTATTGAGGTCCATCGTAAAAAAAAAACTCTAAATCCTGCCCAGTCAAAAATGAACTTCTTTCATTTCTCAAAATATTCCGATATTTCACATTTTCCGATTGTAATCTTCTGGGCTTATGTGTCAGGTTCTTTTGTGGGCGTAGTCCGGTAGAATCCGACAGACGTTTCGGAAGTTATTACATCGTTTATTGGGAATAATTTTGTTTTGTTTTTACTCTATGTTGTCGGCACTGAAAACTGGCCTGGAGCGACCAGGTTTCGTTACCATATTTCTTCCAAGTCTCGCAGATTGCTATGCGTTGTGTATTCCATCAACAGTTGGCGATTAACGCTGGTTCGATGCTACCTGTATTGATTTGCTACCCGGCCATTCTGTTGCCTGGCTTTATGTCCTGTGGTTTTAAATGCTGCTGGAAGAGTCTTATGACAACTTGCAGTAGAAAGACGAGAGTAGGTACATCTCCTCCCCCCCTCCCCCAAGCGCCTATATGGCGTACAATGTGACAGCCTTACTTTTATACTCTTAATAAACAACGTTTGTTACAATTATATTTGACCCGTTGAAGCCGAGCTTCGTCTGAATAATATTTAAGAATCCAGGCCGTACCGCGAAGAAAACACAACACTTCACCATTAAAAACATCAACTGGTTAACGCTGTTTAAGAAAATGATCGCTGTTTAAACTGAGAATTTTACGAAACACGTAAATACAAAATGTAGAGTTAAAAATTGTTAAAGCTGGTAGTTAAACCTCTGAGCTTTTGGAGTTAAAATTATTTTATAGTAGAGAACGACAATGAGCGTATAATTTTCCGTAAATTTTGATTTAATTGGTCTGATATATGAGCCCGTGTCTACGTTGGTGTCTAGTCGTTTTCGGGGCCATGGAAAGGTTTAAGAACGACCTTGTGTTATCTGATGACCCGGCAGCTAAAACAAGATTCGAACCCAAAATCCTCCATTACCCCCGCTCGGTCTGTGATTGTGTCGCTAATGGAAATCCACGAGCTCCATTGTCGTGATCCCCTTTCGTCGTACTGGTTTCGTCGGACAATGGCTGATTGTTTCTGCCGATACGCTCCGAAGATAGTGGCCATAATGATTCTGTACTGAGAATAGCTTCCATGTCTGCTGCGTTCCCTGGAAGAAATCGAGAATACCAGAGAAAGAAATGTAATCCAGAACCAGGAACCTGCTACCTCGTGATTCTGTTTCATGTGGTTGTTCTGTGAAGGTATCTGACAGATGCGATGCCATTGTTATTCAAAGATTGTATCGTACTATGCCAGCTGTATTGTACAGCACAGTCTGATTTTTTGTTCGTGACCGGAGATTTGCGCATGAGGGGAAGTGAGAGAGGAGTAGTGGGAGATGTTTTATGGAAACACCTACAAAGAGGGACTTTGATGCAGTGCAACCAAAGAAAATGACTAGATTTCCACTCCGTTTGACACATCTCCATGTCTCTTCAGTTCCTGCTATATTTTTATGGAATCGACGAAATTCACTGACCATTCGATAAACATTAGCCACGTTTAAGACATAGGACAGTGTTTTATGTTACAATCTATTCACCATTCTCGTGCTTTTGTGTGTCTGTGGGCCACTCGTAGAAAATATGAATTTTTTTAATTCACCGAAAGTCATTGTCGAGTGGTTAACACTTGTCCTTTATCATCAGAACGTTGATTATTTGTATTTAGTGTTCTGTCTGAGGACAGGTCCATATGAACAGGATCCTTCCATCCTTTTCTCGGACTGGGACCTGTTCATATACGTTCTTGGCAGATGATCCAGAAGTGGTTTGCCATTGCCTTCTTCTGTGTGTGAATGGAGTAATTGTTGGGATGCCACGGAGGAAAACTCCGTGTTGCCTAGACCACGGCCTTGCCCAACACAAGTTATAAATTCGGGCACCGCCGGGAATCGAACCCGAGACCCCAGGATTACAAGGCCAGCGTTCTAACCGCTAGACCACCGTTGATATCTACTGATAAGCTCACATGGCGTCACGACCCGGAAGAATAAAGCCTTCAAGCGAAACGACGATCATCAGCTGTGCTGGATCAATGAGTCATTTGACATCAAGCGGTTCTGGATACTGAGACGTGATTGTAACGTGGGAAGAAGGCCAGAGAATATATTTAGGATACGATACAAAAAAAGCTACAGACGTGTAAAGATTTTACGACACATCTGGGTAGCAGTTGCCTGGACCACAGAATCTTACCACGTAGAATCCTCAATCGGTTTTTTGCCCCCTTGAAGCAAATAAAAACAAAGCTGTAATGTTGGCATTCCTGGAACAAATCCATCTTATAAACCAGCCAAAGATTTCATTCGTCTTTATGGTTTTCTTAAAATAACTTCACTAAAATAAATAAATTTGCTTATTTGTTACGAACAGAGTACTCGCATTGTTACTGTGGTTAAATTGGACAAATGCTTGCATTTCTTATCAATTGTCCTTGTCAAAAAGCATCTCATAGGCATAATCATACGATAGGCGTCGTTGAATAACATAGGAAAAATTATTATCCCTGAATTGAAGAGCATTTATTGTTACAGTGTCATTGTTAATAACCGTGGACTTTATTGCTTGCATGCTATAAGCTAGTGATATTAAACCTGGGGTACACGTACCCCCGGGGGTACTCGAACACATATTAAGGGGTACGTGAAATTTTTAAAAATATATATTATTTTATGATAAACACTGAATAATCAGTAATGTAATTTATTTAATTTATTTTAGATGTAGATTATATACTAAGTATAACTTGAATTATACACCAACAACTTTGGGGGTACAAAGTTGAAGAGAAATTATATCTGGGGGTACGCGAACAAAAAAGGTTGAATACGTGCTATAAGCCACTCTTAAACGAAACACAGGGCAGATTTCTTATCGCTGAGAGGGTCGGATGTGCCATTGTCTGTCTCTGCTTTTCTGTCACAGGAAGGTGTTAACGGCTTCTCGCGGGTGCTTGTTGGTAAACTGATGGCTTTTGAATTATTAGTGTCCTGGCAAACGGCAGATTCGGAGCGTAACACCTGACTGACGCACGAAATGACGTGTCCAGGGGTGTCTAATTATTGTCGTCAAAGAAATAATTATACCCCTCACTAGTCGATTAACTTACCGATTAATTAACCAATTAACTAACTTACAAACTAACAAAAAAAACTAACAGAGCAGCAAATCAAGTAACTAACAAACTATTTAACTAACGAACCAGATAACCAATAATTGGTGACAACGAATTAACCAAAGAGACGTCTAAAGATTTAACTAAGAAATTAATTAACCTCTCAGTTTTTGATATTCGTAGATCCTAATGTTTTATCATAGTCGTCATGGGGTTCGATCCTGGGCTATTTTAATCCAATCCGCGCAGTAGCCATGTCTTACCTGTGTCCACAAGGCGCATTGCTACGTTTTCTGTCCACTATCGAGAAATTTAGAACAGCACAGTTCAGGATATACAAGACAAAAGTGTGTTCACGGACAACTTAAGATCAGACCAAATTCGGGGAATGATTTTTTATTCTTACCGCGTACTGTCGAAGCAAATGAAGATCAAACCGCAAAGAATTATAATTTTACCTGTTGTTTTGTATGGGTGTTAAACCTGGTTTCTTCCGGTAAGGGATGAAGAAATGACTGAGGGTGCGTGAGGAGAATATTGAACCCCAAAAGGGATGATGTGGCAGGTGTCTGGAGAGAAATACATGATGAGGATCTCCATTATTTTTACCTTTCACCAAATTTTGTTATGGTGATCGGATCAGGAAGGATAAGATTGGCTGGGAATGCAGCGATCATGGAGTAGATGAGAAACGCGTACAAGGTCTTTGGTGGAATTCTTGAAGGGAAGAAAGAACTCGGTAGATCTTGGCGTAGATGGTGGGATAATATTAAAATGGATTTTAAGGAAATTTTGTTTTGGGTTTCGGATGGGATTTTACTAAATTAGAATGGGGACAATTAGCGAGCTATTGTGAACGCAACAATGAATTTTTTCGAGTTACGTAAAAGAATACGAGAAATTTCTTGACTGAAGGATTTTTTTATAACATCTGTGAGAGTTTTTTTTTTTAAATTCATGTAACAGGATATCGTTGCTGGTGATTCAAAACACGTCCGAAATTAAGTCTTTGATACGTTTCTGGCCAATATCGATGAGGGCGAGTCGACGTATCCCGTTGTTGCACGGACTGCTAGCATCACTCGGAGAACCCTCGTCATGGAGTTACTAATTAAATCTTCCAACATCTCCGATATCAGCCACAAAGTGGCCCTCAAGACATCGCTTACTGACTATACTCTGCACCACGATATTTGAGAGATGATTTGAACAGCATTAAAAATGATACACACGCTCGCAGACATACACAGACCTTAAATTAAGGGTTGCGTAAGCGCCTTTCAGCTTAACGACTTATAAAAAGTTTAACAGTTAAGAAAATATAAGTCTTCTTTATCGTTAACTAAAAAAATCCCGTAAATATATCGAAAAATGTAAGGAAGCACTTAAAACACATTTTTATTGAAAAATGTGACAAAACAGAGCATCATTAATTATCCTTAATTACGAAGGCAGCGAAGCGTTAATACTTTAACGCCCCTTTCGTTGCGTTGTATAGAAGAACGCGGAAGTTCGTGGATGAGTTAGCAATAATTTATTTCAGGGAAAATTTTTGCCACAAAGCAAAATTAAAAAAAATATATATATTGAATGTTGTGTAACAGAAAATTAATATCATTTTTTTAACTTTCCTTCACTAAATATATAACGCGATTTCATGCATCGCTATCTTGTGCACATAACCGGTCTCCCTTAACAGCATTACCATGGCAACGAGCTATAATATTTTCCTATAAATCCCAAAATCCCCTAGCAGCAAAAGGTCACCTTGACAACGGTTGTGACAACACACACATTTATAAATATTAATATATAAACCTCCGATTCCCTTAATAAAAAAATAGATTATAACCAACCAACCATCATTACTTATTATATAAATGGATAAATTCACTCTGATTTTTCACATTTTGCACATTTTAAATGAATATTTTTTTAAAATATCTGCTAAGCCACAAAGCCACCTCTGCCTGTCGCGAAGTTCTCGTTGTTGGTGATGCGTAATTAAACAATTGCGCAGTGGCCGAGGATTTTCGATGCCGCTAATTGCACTGTTTGCCTCTGCGTTTCGGAATCTAATTCCTGCTCTGCTCCAGTGCACTCAGAGTCAACATTCATCAGTCATCTCATGACACCGTCCAAACAGCGCAGTACTTTAAGTGCCAGATATTTATTATACCCGGCTATCAACACGGCAGGCACGTTTTGTCATAAATATCTCATGATCTTCCTGTCTCATCTTATGCATGTAGCTTTACAACTCATTCCATCTCTTTCTTGTACTTACTAATAGACGTTTTCTTTAGATGTATTGTAAAGTTTTGTGTTTGTGTGGATTTGTAATCCTTTTCTCCCTCTGGTTCTACTGACTATTTTGTCTGGTAATTCTGAATGTTTTCGTAATACTGTATTACCTCACATCTACTCCTTGGTCTTCCCAGTGATTTCTTCCATTAAGACTACAAGCAAATTTTTTGTCAACATTTTTCATCTCTCCATAAGTGCTGTATGCCCCGCCCATAAATCATTCTTGATTTCATAATCTAAATAATATCTCGCTATGAGTATAAATTATGAAGTTTCTCAGTGCGCAGTTTTCTCCAGCCACTTCCTGGACTCCTGCGGTTAGGATTAACTACACGCGAAGTGTTTAATTACTTTTAATTAAAGCTTAATCCTGTATAGTTTATGTTGACGATGTTAATGTCCGCTGTTCACACAATATACGTGCATCTCTGTCCTCAATCGGACAGAATATTTGGAAAGATTCCTAAATTCCTTGGCAGAGTTATGTTGTTTCTTATGGCTGTCTTGCAGTAATCAAGGTAATAGGAAAAATACATGTTAGAAATGTTATTGACATATCCCACAGCCATTTCTATCGAAATAGACTTTTATCTGCGAGTATCGATTCAGGCCTCAACATGCGAGTTCCTAGTCTCGAGTTGCAAATCAGCCCGCTTGCACGGAGTCAGAATCCTGGCTCTTACGCTTAAGGACATATTAACAAGATATTTGTATAGTATCTTCGACTATTGTACCTGTTACTTCATATCCCTTTGCTTGTTTACGCTCGGGTGTTGACATGTTTCGAGTGTAGCGCAATCGATTAAAGCATATCGAGTTCTAAAACAAAAACAAACCAAAAATACGCTGTTGTCGTTCGTACAATGCACGCCGGCCCCTTGATTAGCGACTTTGTCAGACACGCCACCGTCTCCATGGTGACTCAATGGCTTGTTTTTGTCTAATGACTACTAAAGCAATTGCCTGATTTTCATTAAAGCCATTGGGAACAACGCGACGGGTAATTGGACACTAATTACAGTTAAATAACACTATGAAACTGATGATTCCTCAATTGGACAAGAAATTCTGCTATTGGGACTTACCTTCAACTACTTAAAACGAATTCACACCCTCGCTGCCTAGTTATTTCGAAACATTTTAATATTATCATATCGTTTACGCTGATTTTGTTATCACACTTTTTTTTTATTTCATTATGAAAGATTATCAGTAAAATTTGAGGGTTATTTAGGATTTAAATTAACCTCCACACACATGAATGACGCAGGCATGTTTCGAACCCGTGATCTCTTTTCATCTGGCGTCGAAAACTTCCGTTCGATCCTCGAATAATATGGTTCAGCACGTGCACGAACAAGGTCGAAGGCTGAACGAAGGTCATTCGTTGTACAAATGAATCTCGCCGTGTGACATTTCCACGCTGTTAGATGCGAGAACCCTGTAAATCTGTTTGATCTAGAGGATGAATGTTTTATCTGCGAGGCTTGGGAAGCGATCGGCTGCAAACGCCCTGAGGAGTCATGAATCTCGGTTTGCGTCAACGGCCGAGATCAACCAGACCCATTGACATTTACAGCGCAGTGGAGTTGAGGCTGTTTCGTTTTTATGTCTGCCCGCTTTTCAAAACTACCTTCGGTCTCCGTGGCGACGAAACTCTTTCATCGCCACTGGCTGATCCCTTCCTATTCACGGAATGTCTGCGTTCTGTTCACGTGCCCGTAAAAGCATGGGATTTTGTGCTGAGGACTCGCGTCTTTTAACAGAAATTTATGGATTTTCATCATTGTCTTTGAACTTGGATGTACGATCGTGTCCGTGTGATTATTTTTCACAATGTTTACAGACGATTTTTTTATTTATTTATTTATTTTGTCATAGAAAAAAATTAGTTATCTGCTCGCCTGTTCATTTTTCCGCCCTGTCTGGGTGTACATATCTCTTCATTCGTCTGTAGGAGGATTTGAGATTCTTTCCTTGTCGAATCCGCCTCATCGCCCTGATGATGGAGGCAGCAAGGACCTCCGAAACTACACGATGCTATAACCCAGAACACAGTCATCTTTATTCGTCTGTTCATCTGTCTCAGTTCATCCGCCCTTTCGTATTTCTGTACGAGATAGAAGGTTTTCACAGCGGAGAAAATTTGTATTTGGTCTTTCTGGGTTATGACGTTTCGTAGAAAATTACCGCATTTATCTTATATCCTGAAGATGGAGGCAATAAATTACTCTGAAGCGTTTGTAAACTACTTAAAAACTACACGGTGTCATATCTGAAGGAACTGCAATCCGAATTTTCATCTGAGTACGATCTCTCTCTCTCTCTCTCTCTCTCTGCCCTGTCATTATCAGCTGTTTCATTCGTTCTATTAATTTATCCACCCACGCAATCTTCATGCACTCAAGCGAGCATTAAATGTCTCTGAAGCGCGTAACCATGGCAAAAGTCGTGCCAAGTACCGGGACGTCTCGCCCGTGGCACCATCCATCGGCCTTGTCACTGGATGCGTCAAATCAGGGAAAGGACCGGCCACGTGGTCACGCGACTCGCTTACAGGTTGTGACATAATTTGGTATCCACGAAATTTATCTTTAAATTTGTTCCAGTCCGAATATGGTTGTCTTATGAGTTATACCGCCTTGTAGTCTGGTTTCAGAGATCCTTGCTGCCTCCATCATCAGGGCGCTGCAACTCAGAAGATAGTCATACTCCGATAAGGTACCGCTGAGCTATTGAAACGAGAATAATACATTTTTGGGGCCTGCACAGAATTTGTATTTGAATTTCGTCTGGATATGTAGTAATTTTTCGCGGTGATAACTTTTTATAGTGATGTTCGTCATGGTTTTATCCCGCCTGGCATCTTCATCCTAGACTTTACCACTAGATAACAGATGAGTCACTATCAGCTTCTAGTTTAACCAGTACGACGCGGTAGCCAGCGAAGTATCTCCGCCCCTACCGGAAATTGATCTTGGTCCAGTAGCCAGCAGCTATTTTGCTGATTGATTTATCTAATTCCGTAATTCCTGTTAGTTAGTACAGCGACGTCTAGATTTGTAGGTACACGTGTAGTGAGATACAGGATTACATACAAATAATCCAAACATTGCCCTAAGGACACCGAGGGTTGCATCGACGTAGAAATCACAAAGTTTCTCGTTTTGTAATCATCTCCATTCACCATTTACCAACGCAGAAATTGAAGCGATAAGTGTGGTATATAGTTTATTTAAAGTGGATTTTGCGGATTGATGTTGAACTTCTCTACAAATTTAGCACGCGCGTGACGGTTTCTGCCAAGATAAGACCGTCTGAGATGTCGATTCTCCTACTGAAAATATTTAATCGAAATTTAATGCGATTTTAAAATGACGCAGAATTCCTGTAGGTGTAGTCACTTCTTGTACAGAGTGTCCGATGAACGTGTGTGTACTGCAGTGTCGAGGTCGCCTTTGAAATCTTTGTGTCTGGCCGTCTGTAACCTGATTCAGAAGTAAAGGAAAGTGATTGAGGAAGCAATAGCAGTGATCTCCAAGCCATAAAAAGATAGATTCAAAAACAGAAATGCTCTCTGCAGATTCTGGTGCACATAAAAAATCGATCGACGGCCAATTTACAAAATCAACACTTCGCGAAAAAGTGTAAACTAAAATAAAAAATCAAGAATGAGTATTTCATTGGCCTATTTCCTGTCAATGAAAGATCCTTACGATGCGAAAAAGTAATTTCACTTCCCACTGGACAAAAGCTTTATCTCAGGTAGCACTGGGGAATCGATTTCTGCATGAGTGGCACAAGTCTCGCGTACTCCATCCAGCAAATTAACGGATTGTATTTTTTATTTATTTAGTGTTCTGTCTAACGACAGGTCCATATGAACAGGATCCTTCCATCCTTTTCTCTTCTCGGACTGGGACCTGTTCATATACGTTCTTGGCAGATGATCCAGAAGTGGTTTGCCATTGCCTTCTTCTGTGTGTGAATGGAGTAATTGTTGGGATGCCCCGGAGGAAAACTCCGTGTTGCCTAGACCACGGCCTTGCCCAACACAAGTTATAAATTCGTGCACCGCCGGGAATCGAATCCGAGACCCCAGGATTACAAGGCCAGCGTTCTAACCGCTAGACCACCGTAGCTAACGGATTGTAGCTGAAACTAATGAATGAAATAGAATACGTGATCGATCCTTAGTGAGATGCCTTATGTATCACAGTCGCATAAATTTGCTTGTGCGCGAGCGAGATGTTTAGGAAAAGCTCGCGCCTTGACGCGACATGAGCTTTATTTCTGTCAGGTATGCGGCATAACAAACCTTTTGGCACAGTGTCACAGCTCCGCGTCGTCGCTTTGATCTCCCGATCTCTCAGCGAGACTGAGGTGGACGTGACACTCGGCTTATGAACCAGCGAGCCTTAGGCTACGCGTCGTATCTCAGGTTTTCGCGGAGACTATTATAAAGGTGGCTTCCCTGACGATGGAATCAGTAAGCACCTCTGAAACATCGGTCAGTTTCTACGATACTACACGGCGCAACGTCCCAAGAGAAGTCCGCTCGTGATCTGTTTCCCAGACGTTCAGTTCGTGGCATTTAGAAATATGTCGTGGCCAATTTTTCGTGGTTTTCTTTTTATGTTTGAATGACGCTCAAGAAACTGTCACGTTTAATGAAAAAACACCCTCAGATAAACAGTGTAGTACTTATTACTTATATTTACGATGTTTTACTTTTATCATCTGAAATTGATCATTCTGTATTATTTCCTGCGTGTTTTATTAACCCATTATAATGATATTAGTTTTCAAATATTTGTTGAAATTACTGTTTAATTGAAGATAGCTGTCTTCTGAGTTGTTACGCCGTGTAATGTGATAGAAATTTACCGACTTTTCAGAGCTCCCTGCCACTTTCATCGCACTGATATCCATCTGCTATCTATCTCTGTCTATATATTTATCTAATTTGTCAGATCCCTGTTTAAAATCTATGATCTATCTATCAGTTTGTTCGTTTGTCTGTCTCCGTTTACGCGTATAAGAGGCTGGCTGTGTCCTGCAGTCGATTCAAACGCAGTGGCGAAGAGAAAATTCCCTTCCTGTACCGGGAACCAAATTCGGACCAGTCAGTTTTCTCATCCGACTCTCCCGCTAACAGATATTGGACGTCATCGGGTACTCACGCCACTTCTGCGTCTGAGATCCACTGCCACATATCGAACCCCACTCCACCACTCCAGTGTCGATGGTAACCAACAGGGCGAGAAATCCATCAGTTACTGGAAGTGACGCAGAGTGAAATTCGGCGAACTCCGGCTAGAGAGGAAAGGAGGGGGGGGTGATTTCAGGGCATAAATCTTGTCAACATGCACAGAGCCAACAAGAGATATGATACACGTGTGAAATAACGGGCACCAAATGTCGATAATCCAGTTCCTCCCTTTTATAATTTATATAGAAGACATTAGCCCCGAAGATGGAGACATTATGTTTCTACCAAAAGCTTCTGTCTTCCTAATAATCTACACGACGTCACAATCTAGAAGAATAACTTCCGACTTTTCGATCGCAGTGGAAACCTCAAACGTAAAGACTTTTTAGGGTTCTGCATCACGCACTTGTACGCAAATCTGACTAAATTGATCTGTGTATGGAAAAACTTCGCTTTCCCCCAAGCTCATGTCAGTTCCAGTTCGTCAGTGTTCCATTATTCCATGACAGCAGATTTTCAATAAACTCTTTCCACGATCAGAAATAAAATTGTCCTTTGAGTGTACAGCGTGTATCTTCTTTCTGACTATCGATCGATCGATCCATCGATCAATACTCCTAATGCAATAGCCATTCTCCGTCTCACTTGACTGTACGAGGGCTCCATTTGTGTCATGAGGGAAAAGTTCTGATGGTGGCGACTCTGGTAGCAAGAAAAGAGGAGACTATGGTGGGGTCTGGTGGAGTGTACTTTTTGGGGGTGGGGGGGGGGGAGTTTGGTGTCAGGCGGGTCGGTTTCGTATTTGTGCGCCTGGGAAGAATCTGGATTTTGTCGCCGAGGAGATTGTTTCACGTTTAAATTTACTTTGTAAACAAATTTTATAAATCTAGTATTTTCAGTTCCATTCACAACGATAGTGGTTCATTCCCGTCAACTTTGACGCTAGTTTTATATTAATGGTTAAATGTTGCATCGCCGTTGACGAGTGTACAAAAGCGAGAAACGTCACTTTCGCCCCACTCCACCCGAATTTTACTTCACCAGCAATAAATACTGTACACGCTACAAGTACATCCATAACTCAGTCTTATCTTACCTTTTCTTGCCTTTGAGGGTCCTTAAACGTTGAATAGACCGCTAGATCGATGACGTCACGGCCACAGAATTGCACTGCTCCATTTTCCTCTTTGATCTGCCCACTGAATGGGGCGAGACCTGGCGGAAAATGTACAGATAAGAATTACGTACAAAGAAACTGAGGAAGAAAAGTGGAAACAAGGAAATTAGAACTAAAAGCACGGTCCTTTGGAATTTTCAGATTTTTCACACTGCTAATGCTTGTACATTTCTTCAGGTGTCATCATAAGAAATCCAGCGGTCACGTTCTTTTGACGTGACATTTACCACCCTCTCAAAATTATTCGTACAGCTGCTAAGATTTTTTTTTTTTTTTTTCCATTTTTACTCACAATTTTTCAGAAGTTTGTATCTCAGCACGAAAGTTCATAACTCACTTTCAGTGTCCCTCTAGTGAATCTCCCACTTAAACAGTGCGCACTGCGATCATTTTGAAAGTTTTAATCGTAAGAAGCTGAAAATGTTATAAGGCGATGCATTTATCAGAATGATTTCCATACGGATTATCAGTAAAAGTGTTAATCGGTGCTTATAATACTGTCGTTTGTGGTCTGAGTCGAATCGGACAAAGATGTAGCTTTGTAATAACAAATAATTATGTATAAATGTATGTTTATTATTCCCTTTAACCCTTTAAATTACAGTGGTAACAATACGTACCACCTGCAGTAAGTCTTCATTTTGTATTTATGTTTCGCATGATTTTCAGTGTAAACAGCGATTATATTCTTAAACAGCGTTAACCAGTTGATCTTCGTAATGGTGAAGAGTTGTGTTTTCTTCGCGGTACGGACTGAATTCGTAAATATTATTTAGATAAGCTTAGGCTTCAAAGGGTTAACCAGTTGATCTTTGTAATGGTGAAGTGTTGTGTTTTCTTTGCGGTACGGACTGAATTACTAAATATTATTTATAGGCTCCTCAGGCTTAAAAGGTTTAAATTTTCGTATTCAGGTCCGATACGAATAAACGAACGCCGTTTTGGAATTATTTAAGCTCGTGCGCTTAAAGGAGAATAATCCATTTATAATTACACTTCGAAATATGCAGCAATGTTTAGACTGGCACGCTTTACAACAGGCACATCTCAGAGGAACACGCTGTAGATATGCTGACGTCATACAGCCTCCCGTAACCATAGCAACGTGGATCAATCGTGCTGCCCTGTCCGCAGCTCGGCACCCCCACAGCCGTGGCCCCCAACAATTATTTTCTCCGTCGTAGATTTCTTTCGATTATTTTGGCGGCTCGAGGTGGGGCAGGTCAGAGATTGAAGCTCCCTCTTTCGCAATTTGGTCAGTAATTGGTAGGTTATGCGACGAGTGACGTAATCTTTATCTAATTACGCTCTCTGATTTGTTGGCAAACAAAAAGGTTTTTCGTAGGATTGGTTTTCGTTTTGTACCTTATGTATCCACTTATTCAGTTTATTTTATTATTATTATTATTAGTGTTCTGTCTGACGACAGGTCCATATGAACAGGATCCTTCCATCCTTTTCTCTTCTCGGACTGGGACCTGTTCATATACGTTCTTGGCAGATGATCCAGAAGTGGTTTGCCATTGCCTTCTTCTGTGTGTGAATGGAGTAATTGTTGGGATGCCACGGAGGAAAACTCCGTGTTGCCTAGACCACGGCCTTGCCCAACACAAGTTATTAATTCGGGCACCGCCGGGAATCGAACCCGAGACCCCCAGGATTACAAGGCCAGCGTTCTGACCACTAGACCACCAAGGCGGTATTCAGTTTATTATGCAACCACAATTTATTTTGACATACAGAGTTATTCCGGGACGTTTTGTTGGCAAGTGTATGTCAGTGACTTGTACTCGACGTTTCGGGAATTGGCTTTATTCCTGTCAGATAATTGTCATTAAAGTGACGTTTTTTAAGTTTTTATTTCGATATTAGTGGGTTGTTGTTGAAACCTGCAACTTTTGAGTACCAGGAAAATAAGTAAGTGGTCTAGTGGTTAGTGCGATAACCTGTATTTAAAATATTCCATGTTCAATCGCAGTTAATGTTTCTAAAATATGATTCATTGCCCCTTTATCTTTCACCAAATCACAGTGACAGAATGAGTGTCGTTAAACATGAGAATCAGAAGTTATTTTTGAGATTTACCTACGTCCAAAGTTTTTCTACGTTGCATTAAAAACCGAATTCTCTGTCCTCAAGAAGACATAAGTACATTTACGAATATGTAAACACTCTAAAATTTGTGTGGAGCCTGTAGTTAGAGTACACGCATCGCATGCATGTCGGAGAAGTTGCCGCTCCGCAACGGCGAAACAAACACACATTATCCGCTACGCCACTAACACCTGTTTCGTTCTTCTAATCTTATTGAATGAAGTTACGTGGAAATGTCCGTATTGTTTTGCTCTCTTTTGAACGCCCAGCGTTCACAGTGACGCATTTACATTGTAGTAATATTAAATTCACGTCAGATGTCACTCAGATCAATAATAATACAGAATGTTCACAAAGAATCGCAACACATTCTTATTAGTAATTGGAACGAGTGTTAAATATGTCGGCTATTATGAATTACGCATACGCGCACACGATTAATCGTTTTTAATTAACTTATTTTAATATCTCATTTAATATGTCGTCTACTCCGAATGCTGGCCTGTAGCCTTTTCATTGACCTGAATACACATCGACTTAAAATATCTCCATAAAAATAATTCGTGTGGTCTGAAGCCTAGAGATCTCGTTGGCCACAATCCTTTTTTCTAAATCAGATGCCCACGAAACACGGACTCTGGATATTTTTGAACAATCTGTAAATTTTAAAATAAACTGAAGATGGTTTTACATAGTAAAAACATGTCTGGCGTGCTTGTAGAATTAATTGCAACAAAATTTTGCCATCAAAAATGATGGGATTGTTCATACGTTATCTAAGACTTTAAAACTCGTGGGTAAATATATGTACCATTTTATTTAACAATTATTAACATTATCGGTTTCGAATGATTCTCACGATAAACAGCGATTATTTCCTTAAACATCGTCAACCAATTGATCTTTGTAATGGTGAAGAGTTGTGTTTTCTTTGCGGTACGGACTGATTTATTAAATATTATTTAGACGAGCTCAGGCTTCAAAGGGTTAACCAATTGATCTTTGTAATGGTGAAGAGTTGTGTTTTCTTCGCGGTACGGACTGAAATCTTAAATATTATTTAGACGAGCTTAGGCTTCAAAGGGTTAACCAATTGATCTTTGTAATGGTGAAGAGTTGTGTTTTCTTTGCGGTACGGACTGATTTATTAAATATTATTTAGACGAGTGTAGGCTTCAAAGGGTTAACCAGTTGATCTTCGTAATGGTGAAGTGAAGTGTTTTCTTCGCGGTAAGGACTGAATCATTAAATATTATTTAGACGAGCTCAGGCTTCAAAGAGTTAACCAGTTGATCTTTGTAATGGTGAAGTGAAGTGTTTTCTTCGCGGTACGGACTGGATTCTTAAGTGTTTAAGGTATCTTACGCTTCGAAAGGCCAAACACTGGCAGTATTTCAGGGCAATTGTAGCTCTTTGCAGTCTTTTAGCCGCATCACCAGGTGTCATTATTACTCTCACTAAGCAAAAGATGGCGAAATTTATCGAAATATAATGTACTCTCTCCTACTTTCTTTCGGGAACGAACTAAGAATAGAATATTGTGACGTCACAGAATGATCTATATTTAAAGTCGCTGACAATGCTTTCCTTTCCGATAGTCCCAAGTTCATTTAAAGATGCTATTTCTATTACACGGGTTCGTAATTTTAATCCAAATAAATTGTGAGGACGTATTCATTGGGTGTATTTCGGATTTAAAAGCGGCCTTAACATGATTAAATTTACGATCTAAAATTATAGTACTGATGATGACGGTGATTATGATTATTATAATAATAATACAATTAAAATTAACAAATCCGCTATTTCTTTCTTCAATTATTAAGGGTTGTGACAGCGATATGTTACTATTAGTGTGATTGGTTTCTTGAGTTCTTCGATGGCCAAAGGCACAGCTCAACAGCTGTCAGTCTTGCGGACAAGTTGTGAGACTTTATTGTCATATTTCTCTTTCTCTTCCAGAGATCTGCAGGGCTCCAGTCCTCCGGCCTAGTGGCCACTCTATCATGGCCACTTTGGCCACGTCATCTCTGTGGCCACCGTGTGGACACGTCGGTGCAACCCTTCTGCTTCTGATGATGCTCAGCATTTTCATTGAGATCACCTGGTGAGTACATATATCACCACTGCAACCAGATAAGAGAGAGAACCATCAGCAACATTGTAGTGCCAGCCATGTTTTATTTTCCATCTGCTGGTGATACAGTTTGGAATGATGAACAAATTATCATGAAACTGAGCTGGGGGTGGGGGGGTCATCCCTGCCTCGTATAAAATTGTCACAGGTGTCCTTTCCTCGAGGTTGAAGCGGCCGGCGCGTGAAGCTATCTAAACATCTAAGTCTAATTCAGAAATAGGGAACAGTGGAACAAGACCTCCATTCTCCCCGAAGTCTTTATGTTTTACCTTAATGTTTAAATTACTTCTTTTTCGTTGACACAAACTGAAATATGAAGACTGGACGGCCCTGGCGTATTATAATTCTGTAGTCATGCCAACCGGTAAATGACTGACGGCTTCGCGTGACGCACGTGCCAGTCCGATGAAGGGAATGATTGTGTTTTGTTTATTTATTGCAGACAGTCTTGCAAACTGCAGAGTGACAAATATCTCTGATTGGCAATCGTCTTTCTGCTGTGATACAGACACGGCAGTGTCCGAACCCTCGTCGTTTATGTGGAGGACACGCCTCTCTTTTGTTTATTGCCAGTTTTTTAGTCTTCAGAAATGTACTAGAATAATTTCAGTACATCGAATGACTAAGAACGATTTTATGCTCGTTTCTTTATCTTTTATATTTATCATCCTGTTATCTGTATCCTGTCCTAGTCGGTTCTAGTGACCGGAATTACCAAAAAAAACAACTTAAAATAGCTTATTTGTAATTAGGTTCGTGTTACCGCTGGGCTAACCTGACACATTTTGTTTACTAAAACCAAAAGTATTTCAGGATAGTTTCTGAAAGTCGTTGTACAAGTTTCCTAATCGATACATCGACACAGTCGATTCACAGTCGAGGACCCACAACAAGGGCTGGGAAATTTAAGTCGATTCCCTTTCTCCATCCAGAAAAATTCCGAGATAGTGTCTTAAAATAGATCACAATCTCTTACTGTGTAGACTTGCCATAAGCTGGTATCTGCACACACGTCAACAAGGCGTTTAAAGCCAGAATACCAGCGTTGACGTGCGGCCCGAAGTTCATGGAAGACTTGTTAGCGTCTCTGAACCGCTGATGGAGCCAGGGTTCGACGCTGGGTAACACCCGTTTCATTTTGCAGGTGCGCTCAGGGCACAGTGAACTTCAGAGAAAAGGAAAAACAAGTTTTGGATCAAATCCTAGGACCTGGACGTTACGACGCCAGGATCCGTCCATCGGGAATCAATGGGACAGGTGAGTGGCGGCCAGGCCACGTGCACGCACGCACGCACATTGTACCTCGGTCCCTGTTGGAGGGCCAAGTTCAGACAACGATATTAAACGTTTCTGAATTGTTGAAAACAATATACCGAGTGTCTCAAAAGTCCTTAGCCTTGGGCTGGTATGTCGAAATGCGTGGAACTAAGTAACTGTGTGTTATTCTGTATTCTATGAGCAGTTGATAGGCGTTTAGATGTTTATTAACGGAAGTGTAAGCGTCATTGCCTCGCTTGGAAGGCACGCTTTATAATCCTGTCCTGAAACAAGTTTCTGTAAGACATTTCCTTATTCAAACTGGTCGTATGACATACGTACATGTAACTTTATTCGTCCCTATTTTAAGAAACTTCTGCGACACTCTGTATAACATTTGATGTCTATGCAGTTGTTCTGTTCTCAATGTGCTAAAGAATTTTGACAGACTGTGTGATGTTCGAAACATGCAACTTGTTATTTTTCAATGTTGCGAGATTCTTTAAATTTCTCTCCTCTAAAGTATTGGAAATATTGTGACACGCTGTAATACTTTAAGCCTGGATTTACTATGGTGATGCCAAGTTTCAAGGCATTCATATAAATTGAATTTATTGAAACCGCGAAGAACTTATAGGCGACACCCCCCAGGTACTAATTCATTATCGTCATACCACACTATTACCATACTCGTATCAGTTGTATGATTTCATCGTCAGGGAATCACGGAACATAGCAGTCTAGTCCCAGGTTCAAATCTCAGCCCAGGGACCGACTATCCTAACTGAGATATTCATAGGTTTTCCTCAGTTCCTCAAGACATGCCGGGAATTTACCTTGAATTAGGCCACGACGGTTTCCTTTCACATCCTTTTCAATTCATTACTTAATTTCGTAGTCTGATGACATATATTCTGAGCTACTACCAGCGTCGTTAAATAAAACACAAAGAAACTGTCGGCCATCAGTTTTTGAGGAGTAGCTGTAGAGGCGTTCTTTACACTAAAGTAAAATTTCAAATTGGTGTCACAGATACATAGCTAATCGTAGTTTAGGAATTGAAGCAGTGTCAGTTACCGAAACGTCGTGTGTTTTTAATTAATAGAGGAAGAAAAATGTCGAAGAATGTGTGTCATTTTACTACGTTACTGGCCTTTGGTTCATTTTAATTTTCTAAATCTTTCCTGGAAAAGTGTTTGCTGCTTCTTAAATTCACTTCTTTTGAACAAGAGTGAAAATTCAAACGTTCGAATAGCTGAAATATGAAATAAAATTAAAAAGTTTGAAACGAGTAAATTCAGGGTTGAATCCGAAGACGTAATTTTAGAAGGATGCCAAGAAGTGTTCGAGGTGATATTATTAAAATGTGTCTTATGGAATTAAATACCGCAGATGTTTAATGTGTACACTGCGATGAATCTTCTAGTTTTATAAAATCACGTACTTCCTGGTCAGCGAAATTACTGCCAACTACACGACGATAAATCTGTGTCATACAATTAATCATTTCGTTTGCTGCGATGAATCCCAGGGTTTATGCAGATTTTTGTTTTCCCAAAATCTCAGCCCACACTCGAGGGTTTCCGGGAAGAGGGGTGGAGATTTTGCGTCTCATTTCCGCCCCCCGCCCCCCAATGTGCTAGGGTTGCGGCGAACAGGCGTCAATGCCTTGTATTGATCTGTGAGAGAAAATATGGAGATGTGTCCCAAAGCGTACGAAGAACTTGAGCATTGATACAAAGTGGTAGTCTGTTCTGAAGAAACGCGTAAGTCCCTCACTCATTATGCAACCCCCCGCATCTAAATCCTGTCTCCGAGGACTTTGTAGGTAACCAGAGACTTATGGGGTGGCCAGTTACAGCATCCTTAATTCATGAAGTGAGTTTTCAGATGGCAAACATCGAAGTGAGGACCTCGCGTCCTATTTAACAGCGTCGTGTTGATTTTGTGATATGTCATGTGGCGTCGCGTTCAATTAAGAAATATAACTGGAGGTACCAAATTCCAAACGAAAATAATGTTGCAGTACGTCTTTAGGACGGAAGGAGAGACACAGGTTGTGAAAAAATTGATTAGATTTAACTGGCTCGATATACGTACTATTGGAAGGTTTTCTGTGAATATATTTTAATATTTTCCGTCAAATCACAATTTTAATAAGATAATAAAATATAAAATATTTAAAATATAATTTCACGTTCCGCATCGAATGATCGATTTACAAATTGGAACGTCTCTTACGACATGTTTCGGTTAAATATAACCGTAACATGTCGTAAGAGACGTTAAATATAACCGAAACATGTCGTAAGAGACGTTCCAATTTGTAAATCGATCATTCGATGCGGAACGTTAAATGATATTTTAAATATTTTATATTTTATTATCTTATTAAAATTGTGATTTGACGGAAAATGTTAAAATATTAACATAATTCACAATATGACGCAAATATACTACCTTCTGTGAATATGTTTGGGTCTGTAAGGTATCTAATTATTTTTTGATCAGCTTAGGTATTTTGTTGCTGTCCTCAGAAATTGATTCACGCAATAAATTGACCTCAGTTAACCGACATTTACATGCCGCCGTCGTGAGCCCACAAATATCGTGTTGCCCACTGCAGGTCGCTGAGGAATATTACTACCGATTTTTCGAAAGTCGATGAATGTCTTAAAGCCCTGGGTTCTTGATGGGGAGTGCACTGGGGGAAGAAGTCATATAAATTGATAAAAGAATGTTAACGAAATGAAATTAACATATACAGGGTGATTCAAATTTGATTAAACGTTTTTTAAACTGTATAACGTCATTAGTTTAATGCCGAGCACAAAATTCATAGCAGTGCCTTCCTGATTATAAACATCGCAGGACAACAAACTGGGTATGTTCTTGAGTTTTAAATTAGGTAAATGTTTTCGGGGAGTGGTTTTTACTCGTCACATTTTACAAAACCACACAGTCATAGTGTTCGGAGTGCGAGGTAGCCAATTTGCCTACTCGGGAGGTGTTTACTAAAACATAAATCCCGGTGACTCCGTATTAAAACTGTGCTCTATACGAATCTCGGTCATTTTTTTATTATAATTAATATTTTAACGATATTTCTCATTCACCGACTGCGAATGCTACGATAGTACGTACCATGATATATGTTACGATTGTCTCCTTCTAAATCCTTGCCTATTTATTTATAATTTATGACGTATTTCTCTATAAAGTGACCGTATGTAATCTCGCTTGGTCTAAATGTAGGTGACATACTACAAAATTCATAGTGATCCTGTGCCTTTCGTTTAGATATTTGCGAAACAGCCGGTGACGTCGTATAGAAACACGAAGTAGTCTCTGCATTTGTTCAGCGAATTGGAAAAAATACACGAGGCTAGATACATAGAGCTTCAGCCCAGCCAAGTTTCCAAATCTCGGGTAAATTGAAAACTGAAAGGTCAGAGGTCGATAGGGATAACTTGACCTTTACGAGTTAATTTACATGCAGAGGAACAACTCTGTCACACAGTTGGGCGAAGAATTAAGATGTGCTCTCGTTTCAACTGTCAAATCCTGTAACCTTACCCCCTACCTCGACTGGTGATTCCCGGAATGGTTTTGACTTTATTTTATAATCATCTGTTCTCTTAAACAAAACTCATTTTTACTCAGCAGACTGCATTTCATATAAATATATTTTACGCAAGATTATTTGTGTTGATGTGTATCATATCCTTGTCCGTGTGACATTTGACAAACATAACAACGAAAAATATTGCAATAGCTCAGTCAGTATAGTGACTAGCTACGGGCTGGACGGCCGGGGTTCGATCCCCGACGGGGGCAGAGGATTTTTCCTCTAGCCTCTGCGTCCAGACCGGCTCTGGGGCCCACCCAGCCTCCTCTACAATGGGTACCGGGGTCCTTTCCCGGGGGTCAAGCCGGCCGGGGCGTGATGCTGACCACTCACCCCCATCTAGTGCCGAGGTCAAGGAAGAGAGGAGCTATTCCTCCTCTCCCCACAAGCGCCTACATGGCGTATAGTGGGACAAACTCATTAAGAACTACTTTAAACTCTTCCAAATTAACAGCGGCAGTTTCTATGTACAGTAACCCTTAGCCTTCAACAGGTTCATCGTCTCTCGACGACGTAAAAAATTAGGTCGTACATGTCGGCCCCTGCGAAGCCACACAAATCATAAATTTAATTATTTTTTTTAATTTCATGTGGCATAATGAGGCAAATGTGTCATAGACTCATAAGGAAATATTTATAATTATAAGAAGATTAGATAAATGTACATCATTTAGACTGAACATAATTCGGTATTACGTTATTATGAAAGGAGTACGTTTGTGAAAATGTCTTAATTATCTTTCTTTATTCCTTTTTGTTGATATGTTTTACCACATTATTTTCTCGTTTCTTCCAATCTCCTTCATTGTCTGTTTCTTTTTTTTTGCAAATTTCTTTTCATAAAAGAACACGCAGAAAATTACAGTAATGGAGTTGAACACTTCACACAGTGTCGCAGTTAACTGGACACTTTTCTTGTAGTCTGACATGTTCTGATAAGTGTTGATTAGATCCGAAAAGAGTTTTATACTAGTGCTGAATGTAATTTATTTTGCACTTATATAATTTCCATGGGTCCAGCTGACAAGATGGCTGTTCTCTTATCTGCCAGTCTGCCCAAGGCTATCAATTTGTGATTTAAACTGTGTCTGTCATTATTTTTGAGATGTTTTTGTGTTGTTTGTCTTTTTTTAACGACGTCTTGATAGATGGAGCAGCTATTGTTCGAGTAAACCTCTTTGTAAGAAGCATTGCCACGATTAGTGACATCAAGATGGTAAGTCGGGTTCTTGCTGCTGATTGGCTGGCGAAGGTGATAACTCTAACAGCTGGAAACGCAGTTTTGTTCGTTTTTGTCTCACTTCCCTCGTTTACAGATTTGTGCGTTTTGTGTTTTACACGGTCCTCAGTCTGTAACATCAAGTCGTCCGTCTTGGCCCGTGCGTCTTCTCTCCAGAAGTGTAAATCATGTTTCGATGTGGTACAGAAAGGCGAAAGCGTTCAGACTCGATCAGAAATCGTCTTAGGGAAATGTTCGGCCGATTTATAGCGACGCCGGATTTAATGCATCGTCGTAAATTAGTGAGGCGAATCGATTAAAAATTATATATCGATACTGAATACGCTATGATCATTGACGAACAGTTTAATCACCTACAAATATTTAACTACAACTCACATCTTTATTTAACTAAAATATATGAATTAATACACGTGAAAAAAAAAATATTTTTCGAGTTCTACTTCAAAATGAAAATTCTGATAACATTCTCAGTGTCTTTACATTAATTTGACATGATACCTGCAGTCTGTGACTCACTTTCGCTTAACTCTGTGACCATGCGTAACACACTAGTGTACCTACTTCCCTTCACACGCATGACGGCCATGTTAGCCCTCGTATGTACCTAAACCAGATGAAGGATGCTGTATTACAAGAGCCAACTCTCGCACAGTTTAGTTATTAGTTGTCTTGCAAATTTTTTTTTATACAACCCCTGCAAAGAGGGCTATGTTGATCGCCCGCAATGCATGGGAGCATGGTTAAATAGCAGCTCTTCCTTGCAAACCTCCTAATACGCGTACTGAGGAGGGATTAGTATGTCCGGAACAGACTGTCCTTAAAGTTTATGAACTAGATGACACTACATGTGGGTTATCCTTAATCTATTTAAAATAATGCTTAATACATGTAGGCGACCTGATTTGTTAGATAATTTACAAATAGGACAATTTCACAAATAGGATACACGATTATCTGACACGTAGGCTAGGCTGGCAAAAGGATGGATAAATTACCTGGCAAATAGTTTAACCAATGGTTATTGCCATGGATTTTGTTGGATATCTGGATGACCATTAAAAATAAATTAATGCTCTAGTACGTTCATGGAATTGGGTTAAATTGTTTAATACGGTCTACCTCCTATAATAAATTTATTAAACATATTTCAGTTTATGTTCGTGTCTAGCTAATCTCCCAAAGTTCGTGTTTTCTGAATTTTCGCTGATAGTTTATAAAATTTCTTCAGGAACTCAGTTCTGTTTAGTTGTTATGAATCGGAACTGTAAGGAGGATATTCTGATCCCATGACACACGGGGAAGGGGGGGAAGGGGGTGTAGTGCTGAATGACGATTCTGGGTCGGTATACACACAGAACCACATAATACAAACATTTACACAATCACACTTGCTTTTCGCATCGTTCATAGATTTTTTCTGGCACCATTTTGTACTATGAGGAATAAACTGGGAAAATGCGTGAAATTGACGAGATCTGAGGTTCTTGTAGATACTGACGTTCTGAAGGAACATACTGCCTCCATATTTAGGGTAGTAGAACCCATAGATCTGAAATTTCTCCAAAATCATATAGAGGTGTATTAGGTTTTATAAATGTGGTAATTCTGTGTTGTTTTCCCCTCGATAATTGTGAAGACTTGTATCTTGTTGAAGTGGCGTGCATTATCAGCATCTGTCTTTCTAGGAAAACGAAGCCTTTGCATGATCGTACATCAAACTTACGCGAACACACACTCGCGGTCCGTGTCGTCTTCTGCTTACACAGTGCAGATCTTAGCCAATTTACGCTCATGAATGTTAACCAAAGTTTTCTCTCACATCAGATGGACCGGCAGTCGTCAGTGTCAACATGTTTTTGCGAAGTATCTCAAAAATTGATGACGTAAGAATGGTAAGTCACCAAGTGTCTTTAAAGTGACGCTATAATCAGAATCAGCACTGTCGCACATGTTTCTTATTTTCGTCTCCAAATACAGTTTCGTATTATTGTAATCACACACAGTGATTCTGCTACATTTCAGGTTCTCATACCGTCCGTGTAATCCGGTAAAAGTTTATCGATGTTTCGGAGGTGCTTACTGCCTCCATCATCAGGGCGATGAGGCTCGTCGCTTTAATAATTGGCGCAGTAGACACCTCTGAAACGTCGGTAATTATTTACCGGACTACACGACTCGACTTCTTAGAAGACATTCATCTTCTTTCAATGATTTTGTTTTGGAAGATTTTGGTGTTAACTGCTGGCATTTACTTATACGCACTTATTAAGCCAGGTCTGTTCAACCAGTGATCAACCATATTTTTACCTGATGACCGCAATATTTAGAAATATTTATTATTTGTGCAGTACTCTGAACATCTGGATCATCTGCCAAGAACGTATATGAACAGGTCCCAGTCCGAGAAAAGGATGGAAGGATCCTGTTCATATGGACCTGTCGTCAGACAGAACACTAAATAATAAATAAATAAGATTAGATGAGTTTTGCAGCTATTGAGAACTTCAAGAAAAACATAAACTATTTCGATAATTCTGTAATATCTTACCCAATTCAGATGTGCTACATCTCTTTGTTTGTTTGTTTGTTTGTTATAAGCAGAACATTTGGATCTGAATGCTCAGTCCCAACCACACATTTTAGTTGGCAGACCGTGGGGGATGGGAGGAAGTTTTTGGTGTCTGGTAATTTAAGCAAATTTGTAATTTAAATTCGATCGTGAACAGACATAAATAATAAATTTTAAATTCTTGTGACGTGATATTTAACGTGATGACCCGATATTAAGAGTAAAATATATCGGGTACCGTTGCCACTCCGAGACGCCAATTTTAATACTTGGAAGTGTTCTGTCCCTTGGGTCTTGTGGCTCGGCAACCCTGGGCGTTGTCTCTTCCTACCCTTCGTATCCACCATCCCCGTAGTGAGCGACGGTTTGCGTCTTATCAGCATTTGGACAGAGTCAAAGTGAGGAAGTTTATTTATTTATTTATTTATTTTTGCTTTATTCAGCCTCTGCACTTGTTTGCATTTTAATAGCTTGTATTGCTGAATCTATTTCAGTTACAGATTTCGACTTATTCGTTCATTTCAACAAACTACAGTGTGTTTATTTTGTGTGTCTTGTTTAGAATATATGTAACAGACGAACATCTGATCAAGGTTACTTCAGATATGCTAAAATAATATCTTATTCAAAATGATGAATTCGGTACGGTGTAAAGTTTACGTTAAATCAGTGTTTTACAGACTTTATCACACCGTCTAAGCGGTTCAGTAGTTATTAAATCTGCTTTGTACTCGGGTGGAACCAAGTTCGCGTCTCGATCCCAAGTAGCCTTTTCTGATTGAGAATTTTTTTTCATTCCCTCGAGGCAACTTCCGGAACAGAACATTTAAATAGACCACGACGACTTCTTTTAACGCCCTAACGTTCGGGTCATATAACTTATGCAGTTGATAAAGAAGCTTAAATATCCCGATTGTGTGAATCCGTCTCTTTCCCGCTCCGAGTTGAACTTTCGACTTTGGTCCTTCACCGATAGCTTCGTCTCTTTCCCGCATCAAAGTGAGTAATTTAACTACACTATAAAACTTTTCAAAGATCAAGCTAATGGTATACCGCCACACACAAAAAAAAATAAGGTTTTAGTTTGATTTTACCTTTCCATGTTACTCCCGAGATATCTCGTTCAGACACAATAACTACTTCTGTTCCGGATTTTTTAGTGTTTAATAATATCAATTATTATTATTTCTCATTACATGTCTTGTCAGTTAAGGTAACTCTTTTTGATTTTTACCAGTAAACATTTTAAAAAATTGTGGATAAAATAAATTATGGTGAGTGTTTTTTAATGAATTAATGACAGCACGGAAAAGGTTCGGATTAATTCTGGCATAAACACATACACGATTTTTTTTTACAGGGTAATTCAAAGATCTTGGTTACCAACGAGGCGGCGGACCGCTGTTTGATAACCATTAATCAAAATTTTCGTAAGAAATCACGCGTCAGTGCTGCTTCTGAAAAATCAAAATTCTCTGGACGCCCCCCCCCCCCCCCCCCGCGAACTGTAAAGTTCCCGTGACGTTACCATAAGCAACTTTGAACACGGAGTTGAATACGACGTTTCGTGTTTCGTGTTTCGTAATTCGTCTCGGCCCTCTGATTGTGTCTGGCGACATTTCGACCGGAATTGTTACTTCACTGTAACAGACATGTGGTGCAGACTTACTTCGGGGCCCATTGTGAAATGTCAATCAGCGTCCGAAATTCGTGTCCCCCCCCCCCGCCCCCTACCATCTGTTCCGTTTTAATTTCAGTGGCATAATGGAACTGCTATTGAATTGTGAAAGGATTTCGCTGCTGGACAGGTTCTCATTAATGGCCTACGTCAATACGCAGTGCAATTTAAAAAGTAGAAGGATTTTAGAATTTCGACGATTCCATGCTCTTATCTTCAGCTCAATATAAATTACTTTGTTATGTTTTTTTACTGTAACTTAAAAATTCACTTTACGTAACATTGCAAATGGTTTACTTAAAATAGCAAAAAATGACAGGATTTATTTTTAATGATGTCACATATCAAAGAATAGACAGACATTGGAACGGTTCCAAATCGATATATCTCGTTTCTAGCAATGAACATGTCAAAAGCCGAGATAGTTCAGTCAGCAAATTGAGTAGCTGCTTGCAAGGAAAATAGAGTTTCTCTTTTGTTTAATATCTAAACTTGCTTTTAATTATAATTTTAAAAAACTCGCTCTTAAGATATTAAAAGATCATTTATGTTATGATACGATAATTTTATTCGAAATTTTATGATATCGATGTCTGAAGTACAAAGCAGATAAACTTATGCTTGTGGTCAGCTACGGGTCCTCAGACTGTCTTATTTTATAATGAATGCAGAGTAATTAAGAATCGTCTCGTTGTCTTCCCGAATTTTAGAAACGATTCGCATATTTTTTCCGTGTAATTTGGCAGGAACATTATGCCACTTTTATACTTTTAATATTATACTGCCAATAATTCGGAAATGGAGGCTGAGCGAAATGTCTTAGAGCTTTCGATTTGCCGACGACAGGTAACTTTATTGTGGAGTTTTATCTCAAACGCTTCTATGAAGTATCCATAAAACATTTTGACGTGTTTAAAACACGAAAGTGGTACTGGCAAGAGTATTTGAGGCTGTATCTGGTAAATTTATCGTCCTGCTCGAGAGTCGGGTACCACACGCGAACACATCACATATATACCGACCCCGGTCATCGTCACATGTAGGGAAATTTATTGCCAGCGATTTGGCAATGCAGTTTCAAGCCCATCTGCGTTGCTTCATGTAAAATTCTAATCGTTACGTCAGTTTGCTCCATATTTTTTGATCTATTTGTTAGTGGAAAGAAAATTTGATTTTGCATTTTGGACTAGATTCCTTTAGACGTTTTCTTCGAGATATCCTGCCCATCCGTTTTCTGTTTGGTTCCTCCGCAAGAAACATCAGGCTGAAGGGACACATCGGCGATGTGGAGAGCCAGGAACTGGTCCAAATATACCGGGGGTCCTGCGTAATGCTCATCCTAGGCCCCATAAGGGATTAAGGAGCTTTTAAACGTAAACATAAACCCCACGGGCATTTTATAATTAAGAAATGGCAAAATGAGCGCTTATATTAAAGCTCCAGCCGCCTTTACCATTGATAAAACTCCGCTTACGAAACTCGTCATAGCCTCGTTAAATCTTGTGCTCTCCTTTGCAAATTTTTGGAATCAAATATCCTTCTTACAGTCGATAGAAATTTTCGAGTCTAAGTTAGATAAAGCAAGCGGACGATTTGTGTGGGCTTTATGTAAAGATTTGTAGACCTGAAGGCCACGTGTTTGGACGGTGAAATCTGTGACGTAACGAGACGTGGGACGTTTATTGTGGGTATCAGATCAATATAGAAATTGACGAGGAATTCATATGGAAAGAGGAAACTCGAATTGGCGGAGGCGTTTGGGAGGACAACATGAAAAAATATCTTTTAGAGGGTTGATACAGGTGGACTGTCCAGTGGCGAGATTTTTGATATAATCGATGTTGAAATTCGGGTTCTGCTGTCAGAGAGTTGTTCAGTTTGCTGTGCGTGGTATCGAGGTTAAAGGCGGCAGGAACGTGATGCCCCTAAATGTGTCCTTTTTTGCGGACCCCCGGGTTAAATTGGTCTGGTTTCTGTGTTTACGGTACGTAAAGTCATCCAATCTCAGCCAGCAGCCCAGCTCAAGAGGAGGACGACGTCTGCATTGACAGAGGTACTTCCTGCTTTGTACTGTAGCATTAGCGTTGGTCCTGCCGCGCGCATGCGCGGTGTTGCTGATTGACGCAGTCCCAGATGGAAAAAAAAATACTTCTCTTGATATTTAATTAAATATAAAATTAATGTGTAATTCTTTGTTTGTTATTTTTCATCATCACCGTCAGCGGGAGAAGCAACATTAGTCAGTGTGAACATCTATCTACGGTCAATCAGCAAAATAGACGATTATAAAATGGTGAGTCTGGTGACGTCATCGGTCCCTACGTCAAACAGCCATTTTTATCGGACTCTGTGTTAATGTATATAGTACACCGCTTGGTGTCTGTGTTTTGTGGACTCTTACTCTTGTATTCCAATGTTGGTTCTCTCAGCCGATCTGTTGTCTTACCACTCACCCAGGAAGACGATGAACCCTTCATAGGCTGTCGCCCGTCAAAATAGCATCTCTTTTCTAAACGCCAAAATAACAATTTTGCTTTATAGATTCTCTAATACTAATCAAAAATTACCTGGCCCCATTTTTACGGCCGAGTAAGTTACAAAGAACGATCAGAAAATGAGTTTATAAGGCATATATCTTAAATTTAATAGCTGAATATTTGATATGCAGAATGTAGACGTATATCTGAGGCTCGTAAACTGGTTCACTACGCATTATTCATGAAAACAGAGACTGTCATTATATCGCGAATGAGTTTTATGTCATTTCATTTCTGTTTCCACGTCATCGTCAGCGTTGTTTCATTTTGATGATGCTCGAAGTAATACATTTCTAACATAATTAGAAATTCTAATCCTAACAGATGAACTTACATCTTATCTTGACAATACAGCTAGCGAAACGACTTGTCTATGTGTTCTTTACGTGTCATATAATGGCGTCTTATTATCAATATCGAAGATTCGATTAATCGATTCAGTATATATGCGTTATAAAATTAATTTCTGAGAGTCCCCTGAATTTTTCCCACTTCGAAACTACTCTAAAGTTTTCTTCAGAACTGATAATTTTACCAAGAACGAGTTACAAGACATTTATCTCATATTCCGGACCACAAATTAAAACTTGTAAAACGTTTTCCCTATGAAGGGTTAAATAATACAGACGACTTACTTTTTATTGGTGGATTTCGAGGCTGGTTGTGTTGCTTGCAGTCGCAGGGGCAGGTGAGATCAAAATGCTATAAACCTGGACAAATTCAGAGATTTCCTCCAGATGGCATGTTAATAATTCTATCCCCTTTTTCCTATCCTGTCGTTTAAAGTCTCTGAAGATGTGATTTACGGAGTACGAACATTGGAACAATGTTACACGGAAATTACCGCCACGCGATGATTTGTTCTGAATGCAATGTGTGTTGTTGTCTCCTCGCCCATACTCTGACTGTCACCTGTCTCACTATTCTATTTGAATGTCAGTCCCTCTGTGACTGGATAACATTGCCGCCCATGTTGTATGCTGTCTGATTGTTTGTATTGTGTTGTTGTTGTTGTTCCTCAGTGTAGCTTCTGATGCGTATATCTGCACCACCATTGAGCCAGTAAATTTAAACTTTTCTACCCTTTCCTAGTTCCTCCCTGAATGACACCACCCCCTTTTCCAACTGCTTGTAAATCACCGAAATTTTTGTCGGCATGAAACGTCCTTTGCTAATTTATTTACCGGTTACAGCGGAATGCCACGCTCTGTTTCCTGAGCTCAGAGCTGATTCAGAACGTTGTATCACTTCACGTCTCGTTTATTGTCCTCTGAACATTCAAATTTCACCTCGCAGACGAATAATGTTTGTGGTTCTACGAACACTGTCCCACCTCTGTTGAAACCACCCAACCTCATAAACTCCGCGTGCTTTTAAAATTATCACCCATCAGTACGGCCACGGTGGTCTAGCGGTTAGAACGCTAACCTTGTAATCCTGGGGGTCTCGGGTTAGATTCCCGGCGGTGCCCGAATTTATAACTTGTGTTGGGCAAGGCCGTGGTCTAGGCAACACGGAGTTTTCCTCCGTGGCATCCCAACAATTACTCCATTCACACACAGAAGAAGGCAATGGCAAACCACTTCTGGATCATCTGCCAAGAACGTATATGAACAGGTCCCAGTCCGAGAAAAGGATGGAAGGATCCTGTTCATATGGACCTGTCGTCAGACAGAACACTAAATAATAATAAGATGAGGTGGTCTAGCGGTTAGAACGCTGGCCTTGTAATCCTGGGGGCCTCGGGTTTGATTCCCGGCGGTGCCCGAATTTATAACTTGTGTTGGGCAAGGCCGTGGTCTAGGCAACACGGAGTTTTCCTCCGTGGCATCCCAACAATTACTCCATTCACACACAGAAGAAGGCAATGGCAAACCACTTCTGGATCATCTGCCAAGAACGTATATGAACAGGTCCCAGTCCGAGAAAAGGATGGAAGGATCCTGTTCATATGGACCTGTCGTCAGACAGAACACTAAATAAAAATAAATAAACATTTTCAGTCTTTTCTGGAAAGAGATTTGAGACCATCGAGTCAGTCGTTGTTGTGGCCAACTCCTTTAGTTGTGTTCCGTTATTCTGTTTGTAGAATCTATTAATCGAAATCGCGAGTTAATTTTGAACACACCCGTGTCTTCATTTCAACAATTTCTGAAACCATACAGCTCAATGCAACACGGGTACATGAAGCCAAAAAGTCCGTCCTAAGCAAGATATTTGTCAGGACAGCTACTGAGATGATAAAAAGTTGTATTTTTCTTTCGCGTTAAAGGAGGGTGTCTGAGAAAACACTGAGTAGGAAAATATTTGTATATATGTATATATGTGATTAAATCACGACAGCCCCGAGAAATTTGCTTAATGAGAACTTGATAAATTGTAATCTTCACAAAATAATATTATAATGATTAAATCAACGAGGATGAGATAGGCAGGGCATGTAGCGCACATGGGAAGATGAAAAAGTATGCAGAATTTTTTAAAAAAATGTCTGAATATAAACGTCCACTCGGAAAACTTAGACGTAGATGGAAAGATAATATTAAAATGGATCTTAAGGAGATATGTTTTGAAGTGTGGATTGGATTCATCCGGCTCAGTGTAGGGACTGGCGGTGGGCTTTTGTGATCACGATAATGAATCTTCAGGTTTTATGAAAGGCTGTGAATTTCTTGCCTAATCGATTTTACTGTTTGTTTGTTTGTTTGTTTGTTACCTTCTTATGAAGAGGTCTGCTCCATGTTCGTTACCATTTCTGTTGAGTGCGTTTTGCACACTCATGTTTCATGTGTGAAGGACTGATTTTGCTGACTTCAGCAGACTCCAAGCTTCCGTTCGTCATCACCCACGAAAATGCGACCATTAGTGTTCGTTAAAACTTTAGTCTTCTCGTTTAATTATGAACTTTCAGTTAACGAACTCCATGTTAACATAGCTGAAGAATTAATATCATATTTTGTACATGTGGAATGAATTTTCGCTGCAACAAAGACACCCCAATCAGTTCTCCGAAGTCGCTAGCCCTTCCCAGCATCCCCTAAAGCTACGTCTGTTTGCTTTTAGCTTGTTCCCTTAGTCAAAGCTCACAAAATATTTTGCCCTTCTAACACGAATTCCTGGCGCGTATTATTTGTAATTATATTTCATTATAACAGATATATATTTATGATACTTCTGTCTTGTTTGTGAGTAGCATGTTGGGTCTCTGTGTCTTTTAATTGATGTCTTTAAATTATTGAGATATTAATTTTAATTTGAAAAAATTCTCTTAACCATTACGTACACAGTTCGATGTCTGTGATACGTCTTTCTGTTATGAATATGTCAGATACTTTGATTGCAACTAAACGTCACGAGATCAAATTTCGTAAAGCAAGAGACACAGTAAACCTGTTTTAAATTTTTGTGATAATTTGAGGAATTTATTTTGAAAATTTTGAATAAATTTTACACAAATATTTTTTACCATTCTAAATAATGTGTCACTGGGTTAATGAAAGACTGTAAATGAATTAACTCTTTTCGCAAAACGTTCACTAACAGTATTCATTCTGGGGAATTAATGACGCTTTATACATTAGCCGCATGGAAAGGGGTGTGTCTTCAGAAAACCAACTCCTTTCCTTATTAATTTTGAATTCCACAGCATCGCACAGAGAATAACAATCTCTGTCTCCTCCGAGGAGGAAACATATTTTTGTTCCTTTCTGTCATCCTTAGCATGTCCCCCCACCCCTCCTTAGCCCGACCTTTGCACGAAGTTTGTATGACCCCAGATCCATGCAACCCCCGCTGGACGGGGCAGGGTTCTGTTCTGAAGCTGGAGTCCGTTTGTGTCAGAGCAAGGTGTGTATTGCAGGTAGTAAACTTGTCCGTAATTTTTTTAGCTTTGCCTGCTGTTTTGCATGGTGTCCGCTGGCTGTACTGACTCTCGTTCAGTGTCCAGTTTTTATGTTAACAACTTGCGTTTCTGGTCGTTAGAAAAACTTGAGACAGAATTTGTTGTGTTCCTGTGACCGCTTTGTCCTTTGTGTAGGAAAAAAAAAATTAAGGAAGGTCCCCAGAGTTCTGCTGCAGTAATCCCTTTTTTTTAAAAATTTTCCTTAACACACTGAGTACCGGTGGCTTCATCGGCAAAGTTGAACAAAATTGTGATCGGCTTCCGGTATGGTCTAATATAGAATAGGTTAAACCTGATTTTGTTTCTTTTTATGAATCAATACTGGCCTCTTATCGACAAAAAACCTTGGTGCATCATTCTGTTTCAGACGGAAGTCGCAAATGACAATTACGCTCAAGTTTATCGGCGGACGCATTGTATATAATTTATAGAGACTGATGGCACGTGTCATACGTGTTTGTCGTTTCAACGATTTTAAACGATTTACTCCACGTGCCAGCAGTCCCCCCCCCCCCTAGTTTTGGTATTATTTGTGCTGATTACAGATAAAGTGGTATAAGTCTGCAAAATATAGTACGAGCTTTTTAGGCGTAAGTTCTCAATTTGTTTAAAAAAAAAAAACTAAAACACGTTTTGCACCGGACAGTAAAATTTCCTATCGAACACCTCAAATTTACCAATATCATTGCTATTAACGAGAAATCTCGTTTTATACGCAAAAAATAATCTGACTTAAGCCTGACGTGTTACTGTTACCCTCTGGTACTCGATGTGTTGATTTCACAAATCCTTAGAACCTAGCCATGGATTTCTGACTTGAGTGGCATAGCGTGTTAAAATATATTCGACGTTTCGGCAAACATTACGGTTACTTTAATGGAAATATCTTTTTAAGGGCCAACATTCTCTCTCTCTCTGCCTGAAAATGGAGACAGGCTTGGTGCATATCGGCAATGGACGATGTCGGAACGAGGTACTCCCATGAGTACACTAGACCATTGTCACATTTATAGTAAACCATATTCCAGCTGACATATTCAGAATCAGTGACCTGTTGAAAATTTTTTCGGACGTTTCGGCAGTCTTCTTTAGTATAAAGAGCCTTGCCGTGTCTTATTTTCGAGAACCAATGAAACACTGTTGCAAAAGCCAGAAATAATCGCCGCTCCGGTTCAGAAATCATTGCTATCAGATCCATCCCAAACATAAATCACGCACTGAACTGGTAAGACGGTTGTCTTTCTAAACTCCCCCAGTTCTGTGCTGCTAAACGGAATCAGAACCAGGGCCCTTCCTTTGAATGCCACCACGCTCCACATCCAAGAAGCGACATTTTATTCTGTTCCTTTCAGAACGAAATTGGCCTGACATATATTCCTCATTTGCAAGCTGACGATCAACTAAGAATTTATTTTATTTTGTTTGTTTGTTTGTTTGTTTGTTAAGTATTCGTCATAAATTATTATCGTTATCACGATTAGGCCAGTAGTATAAATTATTTTAGTGGAGCTTTTTTCCGTTCTTCTTAAATATTTGATTTGTCGTATTTACATAATTCATTCTTGTTTCCAAAGTCATCATCCTCGTGGTGTTCGTCGTTCTTTTTAATTCCGTCGTCAGGGGACCCGTCTCTTCAGCACTGTCGGTAATGTAGCTCGTCGCCTCACTCGACCCTATTTTACAATTATCCTCTCTGGTTCAGCATTCTGTTCACAGCGCTCCTTTAATTATTTTCTTTCCAGCACATTTCCCTGTGTAAACTTAATTTTTCGTTTACCTTCCATCCGTGCTACATTTTCAGCCACTCGTAGGCTAGTCTTTTTTTGATTTAACTATCGTAAGTTATCAGTTTCTCATTTACGTAGTTTTATTTATTTTTCATTTAGTTCCATATATGTTTTAAGAACCTAATTGCACATACTTTAATACACTATATTGTTATTATCATTATATTATTATTTACTTAGATTCGTTTCTGTTTTCTTGTGATTACAATATTTTTTCCGCAACAGAGTTAAATAGTTTAATAATGAACTCTTTGCCTTGATTTTTTTTTTACGTTTTAGTATTTTTATGCAGACTTCTGGTGCCGAAACTAGTTTGGAGACCATGAATAAAATGTAAGACGATAGAGATCTTAGATATGAAGGATTTACTGATGGGAGGTGGATAGAACTGGCTCAGGACATTCCACGCGAGTTTTGGTTGAAAGTTCGGACCAGTTTCTATTCCAGTGATCATCCGAAACAAATCATCTCTGCCACATTTTCCAGTTCGTGTCGTTTCTTGGACGTGCTATGTATACACACGTTTTGGATTCAAAAATATTAAAATATGGAAAAAAAAATCTTCTAACTGTTGACCATTTCTAGTAATTTCGCTGGCCATCGATTTTCTGTCTGCACAAATAATGACATCGGTTCTCAAACAGTGGCTTGCCAGAGAAATTACAAACCACAGTGGTAATTTTATTTTGTGAGGTTCAACAGCTTGCTTTGTTCTCCTTAGAAGAGATGTACCAAAAATATCTGATTGTCAGTGATTTCTTTTAAAAAGATTCTTGAAGAATTTATTGTTAGAGGAATAAGTTAAAATCTTATAACTTCTGGCTCGCGATCTCTGAATTGAGAACGGATACAATATGGCGGCAAACGTGGGTGTGTATACATATTGGTGAGCATTGTGTTATTGTGTGATTCTGGTTAATTCGTCACAGTCATTTTGCTATAATTATGTGAAGTAACAGAGTGTGTGGCAAGTCCCAGCTAGGCTGACATTTTGAAATAAACTGTTCATCTTGAGCAGGGAATTGAAACCGACCTTCCATCATTACGAGTGTATAAACCATCAGACCACCAAAGAAATCTCATCCGGGCCAAACACATTATTATTATTGCTCAGTCAGTATCGTGATTTACTATTTGTTGGACGACCGGGGAGGAATTCCTGAAGGGGCGACAATTTTTCTCTGTGTTACTGCGTCCAGGCTCTGTGGTCCACCAAAATCCCTGTCAAATGGACATGGGGAGTCTGTCTGCGAGATTAAAGGGGCCAGAAAGTGAGATTCATCTCTCACCTGTATCTAGTACCAAGGTTAAGTAGAAATCTCTGGAGTTATACCTTCATTTCTCAATGCGTCTTAATGGAGTGTTTAATTAAGCTCGGAAATATATTTACATTTTTAACAACCTCGAAAATGATACTGACCTAATAATTATTAAAATGGTTGCTTTGATATTAAATAATATGAGTTGTTATAGGACAGGCAAAAGTCCTGCTTCGTATTGTGATGTGTGGATTTTTTTTTATTATTTTGAAGAAAAAAAACCGTCTTACGACGGCCATTTTATGTCTAGATAAAGACAGTCGGATTCAGTTCCCACTTCTTTTTTTTTTTGGCTGAAACGAAAATCTTTGGTGCTAGATAAGTGGGGGGGGGGGCTTAAATCAGTACAAATTTAATTTAAATTAAGCCCTTCTCTTCAGATACCAAAGATACATCGCAGCCGGACAGTTTAAAATGATAAGCTGTACTTGCCTTTACACACTCGCGGAGTGATACTAGCTAACTTCACCAGTTGCCTCTGCTTGCAGGAGTACAGCGTCCAGCTGACGTTCAGGGAGCAGTGGATAGACGAGCGACTCAAATTCAATGACTTTGGAGGTCAGTGTCAACTCTCGCTTATTCCTTCTTTCTCACACAATAACAGGGCAGGTTATCGCAGTGTTTGAGCACAGGTTTCTGGAGTAGGGTTGGTAGATACTTAGTTCGACTCTCGATAGATGCATTCTACACCAACTGATGTTTGTCGTGGTTCCTCGCATTATTTTAGGGCAAATATCGAGGCATAATTTTGTCTGTTTTATTTATTTTTGTGTCATTTAACTACTTTGTATCAGCTTCAGAGGTTTTATAACGCTGGATGAATTCAGACATCGAATATGCCCAGAATATTGGTAAATGTTGGGATAAACGACTTATTTAAATGCATTATCCCTGGAAGGACCCGAGAAAACCACGATATTTCTCAACATATCACGCGTAAAACTAAAATCAGAAGTCAATATCCCCCCAAAAATGTAAGATCCATGACTTTTTAGTAGTTCATTGAAAATGACGTCAGTTTAGAAAAGGATTATCGTGGTATCGGAGATGGATCTTAACATTCTCTTGCATTCTTCGTCAGCTGGAGAGAGGGAAGAAATTGCTGTGGTTACAGGAGTGATATTCGTGTTCTGTGTCGCAGGTAAAATCAAATACTTGACCCTGACAGACGCGGCCAGGGTCTGGATGCCAGATTTGTTCTTTGCAAATGAGAAGGAAGGCCACTTCCACAATATCATTATGCCAAACGTCTACATTCGTATCCATCCTCAAGGCTCTGTCCTGTACAGTATCCGGTGAGTCAATAAGGTCACCTGATCGACATCTTCACTCAGAGTTTTTATTTTAAACAAATCTCTTTGGAGATGCACACTAAGGAACAACCGAAGGTAAGAAATCTTAAATGATCTTATTCACGCAGTGGAAAGTGTTAACATTTTCATACTCTGCGCGAAGGCATGAGAAATATGGCCCAAGGAAAGTATTCAACGTATCTGTTGGTTATGTTGAAACAGCAAATAGCTCCATCAGCTTCTACATTTTGACACATTTTCCATTGTCTGGGGAAAATTTAATATACGTTACACTACGGAAGTTGTCTCTATATTGATTTGACTCTTATACTGATAGTCTGTATTCTATATCAGTGACCAGGATTAGTACTTATATGGTTTATAATTAAATCTCGTCATTATCACTAACATCAAAAATAAAATTCTGTTAGTATCTACTTCTTATTTTATAGCAGAGTTTGCTTTTTTCCCCTCTCTTTTTAGAGGTTTGCTTGATTTATTTAGACATTCGGTAGGACACCCTGGACGAGGGATCGGCCCGTCGCAAGGCCTCTACCTGTACACAGAACAGCGCAACACAGATGTGGACAAACATTCATCCTTCGAATGGGATTCGAACCCACGTTCCCAGTGTCCGAGCGGCACAAGGCCCACGCCTCAGACCGCGTGGCCACTTTGATGGCTAAAAGAATGTGTCAGTTTAATGACAACAGTTCAAAAGAAGCTGGAATTAGAGTCATTCTTAAGTCTTCGTGTACATTAAAAGTACCTCTGACAGTGTCCAACATAGGCAGAGTGAAATCCTCTTAATTATTTTTACCTACATTTTCTATGTTCAGTTTCAGAGTCAAATTAGTTTCATCGATAAAATGTGAAAGGCATAAATTTGATATTTATAGTCAGGGATCTGTGTGGTGTCTGCAGGATCTCCCTGACGCTGGCTTGTCCCATGAACCTGAAGCTATATCCTCTCGACCGGCAAGTCTGTTCACTAAGGATGGCCAGCTGTGAGTAACAAAATCACCTCCAAAGTAATGTCGGTGTATGAAATTTGCCCTTTTTTAAAACAGATGCTGTTGAAGGTTTAGTTAGATATCGGAGGCTTTGCGTGAATTGCAGATGGCTGGACGACTGATGATCTGGAATTTGTGTGGAAGGATGGAGACCCTGTGCAGGTGGTAAAGAATCTCCACTTACCACGGTTCACGCTAGAGAAGTTTCTCACTGACTCCTGTAATAGCAAAACTAACACAGGTTTGTGAAAATAACGTAACTCGCGAATTTAGTAAGCAGAAAACATTTATCTGTGTAGTAGGTAATTATTTGTTTGCGATGACTGTACATGATTTATTTTCATACCTACATAATTTCATGAGAACAAGTCCAGTAGTTCGTTAGTTACCGCCATAAAACCAAATATTAATTTATATTTTGTCGCGAGGCTGTCATGTTCTTTGACATTTCATAAAAGATAATAAATACCTTGACAAAAATATAATAATAATTTTTTTTTAAGTTTCATAACCTCAAAAAATGGTACTTGCAAGTCTTGCAACTCAGAAGTTTGTGCAGATGCTGTGTTGACATTGATGGGCATAAATTAAGAGTTTCAATGTAAGATTTGAGGTTTTCGCAGCGATGAGTATGAAGATTTCTGTCTTCTGGGTTGTTGCGCCGTGTAGTATGGTCGATGTTAACCAACGTTTCGGAGGTCATACTGCCTCCGTCATCAGGGCGATGACAGAAATCTTCAAGAATTTTAACATTGGGGTTGTTTCTGATTTTCAGAGTAAGTTTCATGAAAATTCTTCAATTGGTTAAGAAGTTATTAGCAAAGACCGACTTTAGTACATACACGTGAGATGATTTTGGGTGTGTTGCACAAGATGTCTGTGGGACACGTGATTATGTTGTTCTCATTGCAGGGGAATACAGCTGTCTGAAAGTGGACCTTCTCTTCAAGCGCGAGTTCAGCTACTACCTGATCCAGATATACATCCCCTGCTGTATGCTGGTCATTGTTTCGTGGGTCTCCTTCTGGCTCGATCAGAATGCCATTCCCGCACGAGTGTCCCTCGGAGTGACCACACTCCTCACCATGGCGACCCAAACCTCGGGGATCAACGCCTCACTCCCGCCTGTTTCTTACACAAAGGCTATCGACGTTTGGACCGGCGTCTGCCTCACGTTTGTATTCGGGGCACTGCTAGAGTTTGCATTAGTTAACTACGCATCAAGATCTGATATGCATCGCGAGAACATGAAGAAACAAAGACGCCAATACGAACTGGAACACGCTGCATCTTTGGAAGCGGCTGCCGACCTCCTGGAGGACGGTGCCACCACGTTTGCTATGGTGAGATGCCTGACTCCAGGTCTCGCGAGACCGATTGACTTCTGTTTTTGGTTTTCTGTACTTTAAGTAACATTTTGGTCCTACTGTTCCATCGTTGTTTCTTCTTGAACTCTTTGAAGCGGTCTGTATCTGCTCGTTGTTTGTCGTGTCTCTTCATTTGATACTCCCAGAATTTGTCGTATGTCAGTTTCTGCGCTGATGACATATCTAAAGTTCTCTTAATTAAAATCAAGTCCTAGGAGTTTTAAGTAATATTTTTGTTTATCAAAACACAGAATTCAAAGTGTAGCTTCACACTTGGACTTATTTTACTGTACACTTATTCAGGGGGACATTGGTTTGACTAACTAGAATCAGTTCGCTGTGCGGTTAATTACGAGCTTCTCGCTTTGGAGGTCCGAATTCAATCCTAGCTCTGTCCATGTTGAATCTGTGTTAAAAAAATTTTCTCGGAATACTTCAGTTTTCTCCTACTAATCAATCCATCAGTACTCCGAACACATCTATGACGCTAATCATTCAAGATTTAGAGGGACTTTGCCTCGCCCTATTTCAACTTTTAATAGTAAATATTTCGGGCCGATCCCTCGTCTATGGAGTCCTACCGAATGTCCATAGGTCGAGCCAACTGAAAAGTCGGCGGCCCATAAAGGGTACCGGAAAATGTACAAATATTGTTAAACCGGAAAAAAAAGAATAGCAAATATTTTATACTTCAGAAATTATTAATTAGCTCTCAACTATTTTCATTGAGTAAACATATATACAGAGATACCTAAATATATAAATATAATATTGCGCACGATTAATTCAACGTGATAATCCGAATTTTTTAATTCTGAATTCTGATTGAATTCAGACCTTAGTTGAACTAAATGGTCCCTAGTTGACTTCATCATACTGAGTTATAGTATAATAAATAATAATACTAAATACATATAATGAAGTACTAAAAATCTTCAGCTGAAAGCGTCCTTTTGATTATGGTTCTGAAGGTGTCAGTGCCACCGTCTGCAGAGGGGGGCTCCCCCCCCATGTTTAATAGATTACAGCAGTTTTCACTTCATATAAATGGCTTTTACGCAATCCCATATTACACGGCTGGAAGCATAACACGTTGGCGTAAATAATTCTTCTGTTGGTCTTCATCCGTCATCTAAGAGTTCGTAGTTAAACCACGACGTTTCAAAGGTTGGTTACACTTGGTCTTCAGGTGGGACGACAAGAATCCTACACTGTTGAGTTAGTTCTTTTATTTTGTAGTGTTCTGTCTGACGACAGGTCCATATGAACAGGATCCTTCCATCCTTTTCTCGGACTGGGACCTGTTCATATACGTTCTTGGCAGATGATCCAGAAGTGGTTTGCCATTGCCTTCTTCTGTGTGAGTGTGAATGGAGTAATTGTTGGGATGCCACGGAGGAAAACTCCGTGTTGCCTAGACCACGGCCTTGCCCAACACAAGTTATAAATTCGGGCACCGCCGGGAATCGAACCCGAGAACCCCAGGATTACAAGGCCAGCGTTCTAACCGCTAGACCACCGTGGCTCAATGTTGAGTTAGGATCAACAAAGAAATTTGTTGTTTGTGAGAAATGCAGCGGAGGAAGTCGATTTCTTTGTTGTCGCTGAGTGATCGTCCTCCCTCTCGTCCTGTCACACGCCATGGCTCGGGGTAGGAACGCTCGTGCTAGAACGGCCTTCTCTTAGGGCTACTTCTTGTTCAAAATGCCTCCTTCCTCCGGCCGAGGGCACTACTGTCGACCGGGGGATGGAGGTGCAGCAAGACACCAGAGCAGCATCACCCCATTATCCCTCCTTCCCATCAGACACACAGAGGGTGGCCGAGTCCATGGGGTAAGGTGGTACACTGCGGAGTAAGGTAGGTGTCAGTCTGTTCATGTCATTCTGTCAGTGTTTCGTTTCTCCAAATCACGGCCATAGTCTTTAAGGTATTGTAGCATGAGACTTTTACGCACTCTGTGGGTGAACTGGAATATAATAATCATTAATTTTTTTTTAAATTTAATTAATTTTGTTTTTGGAATGTTCAATACAGTAATTTGTGAAACATGTTAATATCATATTAGAACATTTTCTGAACCAGCTTCATCACTATCTGAAACAAATGAATTAAATTATGTTGGTAAAATGTTATTTAGGGAAGTCATATTAGAAACCCCCTTACAAATTTCTAAATCTCCTGTAAATGTGTTTATTTCTCTGTGTACTAAAAAAAACAGCGCATGAACAGTGTATTTAAAAATTCTTAATTTATTTGGAGACGTTTTGTCACCTAATAGCAATTGTAAAGGTATACTGGAAAAATTTAAATAGAATTTATTGAAATTAGGATCCCGGATGTACCCTTTTTGTATATTTCGTCTACTTTGATAGATACTTGTAGCCTGTTCTTTATAAATCCAGTACCCTCGTGACTCTACCAGTTATTCCCGGCGTCTCTTCGTATGTTCAGTCCTTTCTGTTTCGCGGCTGAACTACCATCGAGGTTCATTTACGTAAACTGGCCAACTGTAACTCAAAACAGCCATAAAAAAACTAAGTATTTTCTCTTATGTTAGACAGGCTTTTCAAATGGTAATGCTGATGCTTAATACTGTTAAGTTCGATGATGAGAGAATTTTACGCTGAAAAATAAAATGTCGTTTATGATGAGTCAATGAATGAAGGTAATGATTCCTGTTGTTTGTTTTAATTATGATTGTGAGTCCCAAGTGACTTGAGGCCACCCTGTTGTGTTCTGTAGCCTCCAACCCTACTAGAACGTCTGCTTGCCAAGCTGAGGCTAAAGGCGAAGATACGTGCGTCTGTAAGTATGTAGAAAGCTTTGTGGCCACCACAGACATCACATGCCACAATTTACTGGGTTGTAGTGACTGAATCTACCCCCGTGGCAGTCTTTGGCTCGATCAAACGGGGACCTCGGTAAATGTAGCAGGTCAGAACCTGGCACTCCTCTTTGTGTAATTTGTGTGGTAAATTTAAGCATGCGTTCACAGAACCTAGTGTGTGAGCATGTGGTGAATGTGATATTCGTTACTTGTGAAAAGTCTTTTGTTTCCCCTGAGATATTTCTGTGTATACCCATCTGATTGAAAAAAAAGTTGTCAGTGGAACCACGGTTCCGGAGAATTTGACGTAAATACGTCTATACGGAAAGGAAGTTTATATATTGGCTTTATTCTAAATATTTCCTTTATACATGTTTTACAATTGAGTAAAGTTTGATTAAGACATTAATCAACTTGAATTAGTTACGCTTAAGATGGGTCTGTGGTTATTTATTTAATGTTCTGTCTGACGACAGGTCCATATGAACAGGATCCTTCCATCCTTTTCTCGGACTGGGACCTGTTCATATACGTTCTTGGCAGATGATCCAGAAGTGGTTTGCCATTGCCTTCTTCTGTGTGTGAATGGGATGCCACGGAGAAACCGGGGAAGCCCGCGGAGGAAAACTCCGTGTTGCCTAGACCACGGCCTTGCCCAACACAAGTTATAAATTCGGGCACCGCCGGGAATCGAACCCGAGACCCCAGGATTACAAGGCCAGCGTTCTAACCGCTAGACTATTTTATTATTTAGTGTTCTGTCTGACGACAGGTCCATATGAACAGGATCCTTCCATCCTTTTCTCGGACTGGGACCTGTTCATATACGTTCTTGGCAGATGATCCAGAAGTGGTTTGCCATTGCCTTCTTCTGTGTGTGAATGGAGTAATTGTTGGGATGCCACTGAGAAACCGGGGAAGCCCCCGGAGAAAAACTCCGTGTTGCCTAGACCACGGCCTTGTGGTAGCTGAATGTAATGTAAAGTAATGAAATGTAAGGTAATGAAATGTTTTATATGTAACAACAATGCCGAGTAAACAGATAACGTTTCCTAGGTAACCATCTTACACATTTTCATGACGCTTTTTTACGGAATGACCCTTCCGTATAGACGTATTTACGTCAAAAAAGATTTTATCCTTAATCTGTAGCGTGTTCTGTGTTGCTAATTCCTCTGCTTTTAGTTGCGATTAATTCCCGGAGTGCTGCCCGAGAGTCACTTCATTTGTAAGCTTCGTTACGAACACAAAGCTGTTTTGTTATTGTCGTTCTGAGTTAATTAGTATTCGGTGTCTATGGAGGAATTTTGCATGAGTTCCCCTAGAGACTTTGATCAGCTTCAGTTGCAGTTCTGGCACAATATTCTCGAGTTCTTTGGTCACGTGTCTCAGTGACACATAGAATGTGTTGTCTGGATGTTACAGAAGCCACTGGTGCGCCGTCCAGGTGATGCCCTCACCCTGGAGAAGGTGCGCCAGTGCGAGATCCACATGCAGCCACAGAGAGACAACTGCTGTCGCACCTGGTTGGCCAAGTTTCCGACGCGCTCCAAGCGGATAGACGTCATATCTCGCATTACATTTCCACTCGTGTTTGCTCTTTTCAATCTGGTCTACTGGTCCACATACTTGTTCCGAGAGGAGGCTGAGGAAAACTAAGCATCCGGTAAAAAGTGATGGTCCTCTCTTATCCACCGGATTCGCTCACCGAACAAAATTGCCGTTGCTGACGGTACTTAAATTCAGACACGTAATGAAGAAAGTGGTTTTGACTTTCATTAACAGTTCTTACATGATACTTATGGTTCAACGGGGTTTAATGGGCCTTTTTACATGGTAGACAAGATAATGAAATGAACTCCGCGATTATATAATTAGCTGTGAAATTGTGTTTCACAATGAAAAAATCAAATGAAAATTAGATATCTGCTAAAAAAAAAAAGGATTAGATATTGTTAATATGACTGTGAAATTAATTAAAATCAATCACTGACAATCTGCTTTAGTAAAGTTCTTCGATATAGTTGCTTCAGTGGGACGTACTATTTGAATGTAGTGGTGTTTAATCGCACAGTACAATAGAGCTATTACTTTTACAATGGAGCAGAGACAAGAAGTTTGTTTCATTGCTGAATTTGAATGAAAAACTTCCTTCACAGTCATTGTACTTACATAATGACTACACAACGAAGATAACATGGAAAGCACGGGCACGCTATATCAGTAACGCCAACCACCAGTCAAGTTTTTCATCTTCAAGAACTCTTATTTAGTAGATGATGTTGGTATCACTGCTTTTAACAGCTGATTTATAATTGATTTTCATGAGAACTCAGGAATAGGTACCATATGGGAAGGGAGTATGATTTGTTTTGCGGCAGAGTACCACTTACAGAACTAGGTAGACATTCGGTGAACAGAAAATGCCAGAGAAATAACCAACTCACAAAGGTAATATTACGGTGGATGGTAAATATTTCATTACGAGGTGTATCACAGTAAGTAATGATAGTTATGATGGGTTATGGCACTGTAAATTGAAAAGCATTATGGTATTAAGTAGATGGTGTTCGTGTGCATTAATTTTCAACCCTGCTTACACGCTAATGTTTTAGCCAATCCAATATAAATTTATTCTGAGAGGTCCTGTGAACAGGTATTAGTATTTTATTTTGTTCCATGTCCACAATGTAGGCCCTAAACATCTTAATGAACATTTGATAATTAGATGCAAGACTAATATAGTAAGCATGATTATTTTTCCCTGGCCAGCAGTTCACACGTGCTACCAGTTGGCAAAATTGTTGAATGTTAAGTTGCAGTTGTTACTTGCTTTTACAGAAATCTCAAAATATATTTTATTGCTTCTGTTTATATCTCTCATAAAAGAATATGCTATTCCTCTTTTGGAAAGTGAATTAAATAATGTGATATGTATACAGTCAGTCACATGACAATCTGGAGCATGTTAGGATATCCTTAGGGCTTTGGTCTGATTTTAATGTCCAATCATAAAAGGAACAAAAGAGAAATGGTGATTATTTTTATTTTTCTCTTCCAGACTTCATGATAACTTGATATTCTTTTTGTTATACAAGACCAGCGTCTTAACAAAATGTTACATGTGTCAGGCTCTTGTAAATGAACCTTCAGGTTCCACAAAAAAAAGGGCAACTACTAGTTTCTCAAGAAGGACTCTGCTCCATGGAGTTAGTTTTAGTACTGAATTTTTAATTCAGTGATTTTATCTACATATATGATATCTTGCCAAAATCTTAAATTCATTATAGTGTTGAATAATTCTTATGGCACACCAAAGCACAAGGCACAAATACACACACACACAAATTTCTGCATCGGAATATGTGGGATATATGAAAGTAAAAAATTTTGACAAAAACTGTGCATTCTGTTTGTTCATATGGAGTCTGTCTGTGCCTCAGTATTTTTTTAAAAATATTTTAAGATAGTTTAGCTCAAATTCTTTCTGACCTTTTATTTGCTGAAACAATATTTATGAAGTCATTTAACAAAATTATAAAACATTTCATAATGTTTGTTATAAATGTCTAATACTGTGAATGACTGTACTTGGCTAGGATTTATAATAAATGCAAATACTGGGATTAAAAGCTGACAGTGGAAGAACAGTAATAACGTGGATCCTAGAAATACAGATTTTTTATCATACGTTTTGGATGAATAGCTAAGGTAGTCTGGTGTCTTAGCTATTAAATATTTTAAGTTTTAATATTACAGAATTTGACTCAAGGTAATACATATTAACCTTCTGAAGCTGAAGTTTACATTTATGTGGCCTCATAATGTTCATGATACATGTCAGAACAGCACAAAGGCAGCCATTGAATGTGACTGTCAAACCTAACCTCAAATTGAATCATATGATAACAGAATTCTAAGCCATGGCTTTTGGGGACTGTCAAGAGAACAGCCACCGTTAGAATTAATTAAATTATACAGGAAGCTTACATCATTATATAAAACATCAGCGAGTGAATCCCAATCAAGATATGAAGATGGCTGTCCTATGAGATCGTGTACCAAGTAGTCTGGTAGATATTAACCAGTGTTTCAGAGGAAAATTTCTGCCCTCATGATGGGTATTTTAAGGTTTTTATATTACTATTTTATATTTTACTGTCCGTGAGTTGTGTATTAGTTATGGCCAGGTTGTACATCATTCTTCCCTGGGGCTTGTCTGGAATCTAAGTAAGGAATTTTTACTTTTTCTGGAGGTAAAGTTATTGATGCACTAAACTGATTACTCACTTCCATCTGTTGTAGAGGTCTAGATTATATAAAACTTCATGTCATTGCCCTTGTAAGTAAACCGTTCCTTATTCCTAATTATTTTTCACTTCAAATTTGTTTCATATTATGTTATATGCTTTTTCTTAAGTGCGTTAAAGAACTTGAAGATTATCTATGGCATTCAAAGTCAAAGGAGAAATGTAGGCAGGTAAAGTTAAGTAGGTTTTGTATGAGGCAGTCACAGCTCAGTGTGCTGCTATTATCCATGCCTCTCACTTTGCATTGTGCCATACAAACATGGTCAAATATGCCCCCACACAATCCAGATGCTTTGCATCATAGCCTAAAATTCTCCATCTGTTTGTTCATAAGAAATGTTTTGAAGCGATAAGATGGAAGTAACTGGAAACAGGGTCATAGCAGAAACAATTAGTTTAAATGGATGGTAAATGGAGTTTCATTGGCTCGACAGGAAATGTTTGCTAGTGACTGTATTAAAAATCCTCTTGAGTATGAACTGCCTTTAAGTGACCATGTGTGTAATCATCATTATCCCTACTTTGTATTTAATAAATGTGCAGTTACTTTCATGACCGTTCATTTTATGTGGTTTGACTGACTGTAAGCCGAATCCTGTCGAGTATGGGAAGATGCCCTACTGCACTGTGCATATGACAAAACTTTTGATATATCTGCTCAATACTGTGAAAGAGTGCTAGTGACTGTTAACTATTGCAGAGTTTATTAGTATGAATGTACGTGTAGAACTTGATTAGTGCTCTGTCTCATTTATAGGTTAGGTTTAGTGATAGAACTTGTCTGTCCACTGCACATCAGGACTGGTCACCTCACTGTAGGCCACTTTGTCATCACAACTTGCTGTTGCTAATTACAACTAGCTTCTGATTCGCTCACTTAGTCCTTGTGATGCGCACTTCTAGAAGACCCTGCATCTCAGCTCAAAAAAAAATAAAAATTAAACAACAGAGAGGACACTGTTGGATCTCCCTGGTGGTAGATCATTGTTACATTTTGTCACTGGGCATCTTGAAGTTTGTATGAACATGTGATTATTACAGTCTGATTTAGGGAGAATGTGTAATATTCATATGGATTTAACATAACCTCACAATATATTTACCATGTTCTTCCCACAAACAGGTGACAGAGTAACTTAGAAAGAAGTAAGTACAGATTAAAGATATAATGAAATGTATGTTAATTTTTTGTCAGATTGTTTATTATTCATATAATGATGATGCTCGTGTGCACATTGTAATAAATGCACTGATGTTTGACTCTCTCTTCTTTTGTTCCAGTCAGTGTCCATTCCTCATCCTGGTGACCCTCACATTACTTCAGAATGAGATAATTAATTCTTTATCAAGCGATTTAAATTCAGATGACTACACTGAAATCTGTACTGTTTATACAATAACAATACTCTTTAATATACCAAGTTTGGCAGTAACATTTTGAAAGTACTGTCAGTAAATTAAAAACCACATGACTCTGTGTGTTTTGGTAAGATGAGTATTTGACATTAATCCTGCATTGATTGCATCCTGTTTGATTTGCTTTTCCCAGTGGACGGAACATAATCTTTAAAAGTAGCCATGTTTATTTTCTTAACTTAATTTTCTAGATATTGAATAAATATTTTACAACAACGAAGTAAATAACTGTAGTTCAGCATCATCCAATATATCAATAAATATTACATTGTTAGAAAGGTCTAACATGAAGTAATCTAACAATCATTTAATTATTTACAGTTGTAGGCCTACATATGATGTAACTATGGCTGGACACCCTGGGTGTGAGGCCAGTTTACTAACAAAGGGCATGAATCAGCAAGCGATATTTTCAAATATATTTTTTTTTCCATAGTTTTAAATAAAATGTAACATTACATTGCAGTACATTATTATAATACATATTTTTACGTAAATATCATCATCTCCTATAAAGAATTGGGAGTTGGACAGTTGCTCAAGGCAACTTGTCTTATTAGTCCTTTTTAGTTCCTTAGAGCAGCAGGTGACAACCCTGCTTTGCCCAAGGAGAAAATATCTTTGGTACTGATTGCATTGAAGGCTGAGTGGACATGGTAACTAAATGAAAAACTTATTGTGCCTCTCAGGAATCAAATTATGACAGTCCAGCCAATAGCCTAGTAATCATACTGCCTGACCTACATAATAATCAGTATTAAGTTCAGAGACTTTGGCAATAATGGCAAAGGGGCATCTGATTTAAAACACTGCTTGACCTCCGTGAGATTATTTGAATATTGACAACATGCTTTCTGAAAGCAGTGTGACGATTTAGATTGTCATTTGTTTGTTCATCTTTGATTTCAGTACGAGTGAAATCTATTTCCTATTAATGTCATAGACATCATGGATCTCTGCTGAATACTGTGAAACTACAGTGCAAGTCTTCAGGGCGTTAATATTTGTAATTTTCTGTGTTTATTACCGTAACAATTGCGGCTTTATGTAGAATGTAAACTATATAATACAAAAGTACTTCGAATTTTAAAATGAAGTAAGTTTAGAAGTTCTATTTGACGTGTGATGTGACTTTGCAATCATGATGCAGAAATAACCGACGTAACCTTGGAAGAGGTCTCTTTCTACACCCGGAAACACCTTGAACAGGTAAGACATATATTCCTTGACGTTTATTCTTAGTTAATTGATAAGAACTTTAGATAAGATAGTCCAGAAGTTTGTAAAACAGTGAAACATTCTGAGGACCAAACGAAAATGTGCAACTTATCCCTGGTGTAATGAATGCGCATGACGAGAGGGGGAGGGCATAAATTACGCTGACTGACGTCGGCATATCTGTTCTGCACAGACCAGAGCCAAAGGTACAAAGCATTATTCTCACACCATGTGGCTCAAGGCGTCGTTGAATCTCCCTATTCTAATCATCATTCAAAGTAATTCTGCTGCCCGACGTCATTAAACGTAAGAATACACCAAAGACCTGTCAGAATAGATAATGTCTGAGTCATGATTCGAAAGCTTTACATATTGAGAATGGATGTTAACCACTACATCACAGAGTTCGGTTCGATAATGAAGCAGGCTGGAAAGAGAGAGAAAGTTTTTACATCTGTCTGTCAATGCACTTGATTCTCAGCTAGTCCACTAACCCGAACACAGAACACGAGGACCATTATGTTGAGATGGTGAAGACAGACTGTTGGTCCCCTGTTCTTCCCACATGTTTCTCTGGCTTCGCTCCATTGAGTTCCAGAACGATGTTCCCCAGAGACTTGCCCTTGGTCTCTGGAACGAGGAAGAACACGAAGAATATGCCCACAGTTGACACACCAGCGAAGAACCAGAAAGTAAAGTAAGCGCCAAGCCCGTCCACAGCCACCTGGTACAGCTTTGTGACGAGCACAAAACAGAACGACAGCAGCATGGCTCCGATGGATAGGGCAACGCCCTTCACGTTCGAGGGGAACATCTCGCCCATCATGGCTATGGGCAACGGCCCGATACCCAAAGAATAAGTGACAAGAAACACCACAAGGCAGAGAAGGGGGAGCCAGTCGTAGGCCGCAGTGTCCATATCTGTCTTCAAGTGTATGTACTGGTATGCGCCCATGACGACAAGTGACGCAGCGCAACCGAACGTTGACGTCAGCAGAAGAGGTCGCCGTCCTAGACGGTCCACGAGGGACGAAGTGCTGATGCTGGCCAGTGTCTGGATACCGCCGACCACGATGGCACACTCGCTGGACGACAGAGAGCTGCCCGGGGTGATTTCAAACACGTCTTGCGCATTGGACAGGATCGCCATGATGCCTCCGAACTGCTGGATCAGTATCAGGCCAATCATGATGACCAGGGCGCGACGCGTTCCTCTCGTCGCGATCAGGTCACGTGGTCTGCTCTCCTCCTTCATCTGCTCCGCCAGGACGTTCTGGATGCGCGCTAGCTCCTCCTGAAGAAGGTCTGTGTTCAGTTCGAATCACGCTTACGACGACAAGGATGTTTATACGCGGTTCCTCTATTCCAGTGGTATTCAACCTTTTTTGTTCGCGTACCCCCCAGATATAATTTCTCTTCAACTTTGTACCCCCAAAGTTGTTGGTGTATAATTCAAGTTATACATAGTATATAATCTACTTCTAAAATAAATTAAATAAATTACATTACTGATTATTCAGTGTTTATCATAAAATAATATTTTTATTCAAAATTTCACGTACCCCCTAAGATGTCTTCGTGTACCCCCAGACATAATTTCTCTTCAACTTTGTACCCCCAAAGTTGTTGGTGTATAATTCAAGTTATACGTAGTATATAATCTACATCTAAAATAAATTAAATAAATTACATTACTGATTATTCAGTGTTCATCATAAAATAATATATATTTTTTTTAAATTTCACGTACCCCCTAAGATGTCTTCGCGTACCCCCGGGGGTAAAAAATCGTACTGTCAAAGCCTCTCCTACAGTAACTCCATTGTCACGTTCACCTGGCACACCGGTTATCACGGACAAGACTCTGGTGAAGGAATATGCTTACCACTACCGAGAAGAAAATTCCGATCTGTCTCTTGGTTTGTCGCTTTATCGACCGAGATATTATATTATATCAGATAATTTTAATAGCCACGGCGGTCTAGCGGTCAGAACGCTGGCCTTGTAATCCTGGGGTCTCGGGTTCGATTCCCGGCGGTGCCCGAATTTAGAACTTGTGTTGGGCAAGGCCGTGGTCTAGGCAACACGGAGTTTTCCTCCGTGGCATCCCAACAATTACTCCATTCACACACAGAAGAAGGCAATGGCAAACCACTTCTGGATCATCTGCCAAGAACGTATATGAACAGGTCCCAGTCCGAGAAAAGGATGGAAGGATCCTGTTCATATGGACCTGTCGTCACACAGAACACTAAATAAATAAAATAAATAAATCAGATAATTTATCGCCATTAATTGATTCCGTGAAGAGTTTCAGTTCGTTTTCATCTCGTATTTTGAAACTTATAATTTCTTTCAAATGTCGTTTGTCTTGTGGGTTGTAACACCGTGCGGACTTTTAGGTAAATACCAAAGTTTCTGAGGAAAATACTGCCTTTACCTTCAGGGCTTAAGCTTAACAGCCCAGAAGATCAACATCGAATTCTTAGCCGCCATGAGAACCTCAGATCTTACCTGTATATGTTGACGGTCTGTCTGTCCGCGTAGTCTCATGAGAGCGATTTCAGCCTCGTCTCTTCTGTCCTGCATGAGTAAGAAGTAAGGACTCTCAGGCATGAAGAACATCAGTACCAGGAATACGACGGGGAATACGCTCGACAGCACACCGAGGGTGGTATACGAGACGTATGGACCCAGACTGTACTCAAACATTGAGCCCAAATTCATCATTAGCTGCATCAGCGTCCCTGTAAGACAATGCGTCATGTGACCTCAGGATCCTTTACCCGCCGTCTGTCATAACTGAGGATTGTAGTCCTACCTAGGATTCCTCTCACACTATCCTCGGCGATCTCCCCCAGGTAGATAGGACACACAGCGAACGCGATCCCCGCGCCGAGTCCACACACCGTGCGCGACACCATGAGATCCACCGCAGACCTGCAGAAGGTACAGTGCGATTAGAATGTGAGTAAACACAACTAAACATTCATTTTGAATCAAGTTTTCTTTCCTGAAAACACTTCCGTGTTCATTATATTGGCTCCGATTTTTATGAAAATCGATATGAATCGATTCAATAGGTCGTGGAATCATAATCTGTACTCCTCCCTCAGTATTGTCAGGGTGATTAAGTCGAGAAGAATGAGATGGGCTGGGCATGTAGCGCGCATGGTTGGGGCAAGAGGTGTGCACCGGGTATTGGTTGGGAAGCCTGAGGGGAAGAGACCGCTGGGGAGACCTAGACATAGATGGGAGGATAATATCAGACGGGATCTATGGGAGATAGGAGTTGAAGGAGACTGGATTTTGTTGGCCCAGGACAAGGTCCGGTGGAGGGCTTTGGTTAGTTCAGTGATGAACCTTCGGGTTCGGTAAGCCAACTAGTTAGTTGGGTCCACTATTTGGGAAGCCTGAGGGGAAGAGATCTCTGGGGAGACCTAGACGTAGATGAGGATAATCTCAGGCGGGATCTATGGGAGATAGGAGTTGAAGGAGACTGGATTTTGTTGGCCCAGGACAGGGTCCGGTGGAGGGCTTTGGTTAGTTCAGTGATGAACCTTCGGGTTCGGTAAGCCAACTAGTTAGTTGGGTCCACTATTTGGGAAGCCTGAGGGGAAGAGATCTCTGGGGAGACCTAGACGTAGATGAGGATAATCTCAGGCGGGATCTATGGGAGATAGGAGTTGAAGGAGACTGGATTTTGTTGGCCCAGGACAGGGTCCGGTGGAGGGCTTTGGTTAGTTCAGTGATGAACCTTCGGGTTCGGTAAGCCATCTAGTTAGTTGGGTCCACTATTTGGGAAGCCTGAGGGGAAGAGATCTCTGGGGAGACCTAGACGTAGATGAGGATAATCTCAGGCGGGATCTATGGGAGATAGGAGTTGAAGGAGACTGGATTTTGTTGGCCCAGGACAGGGTCCGGTGGAGGGCTTTGGTTAGTTCAGTGATGAACCTTCGGGTTCGGTAAGCCATCTAGTTAGTTGGGTCCACTATTTGGGAAGCCTGAGGGGAAGAGATCTCTGGGGAGACCTAGACGTAGATGGGAGGATAATCTCAGGCGGGATCTATGGGAGATAGGAGTTGAAGGAGACTGGATTTTGTTGGCCCAGGACAGGGTCCGGTGGAAGGCTTTGGTTGGTTCGGTGATGAACCTTCGGGTTCGGTAAGCCATCTAGTTAGTTAGTTAAGGACGAGAAGATTCTTCAGGCTCTCCGAAGTTAATCTAAATGTTATCTTCCGTTTTTCTTCTTCTCGTTCTTCCACGTGGACGTTTTCCAAGAGGCTTTCTCCAAAATTCTAAAATACCCAAATACTTCATTCGTTTTTGGTCCAGATATTTTTCTGAGGATTTGTAAGTTATGTGCTTCCTATACGTCGGTGTCTACCGGCAGGTACTTAAGGCGTTATAAGCCCAGAATACGAATACTGACGTCTCCAGGGTCGCCAGAAATACAGATCCCATATATAGCGTACATCATCTGCCTTATATGATTTTTGCGACAAAGTTCAATACCTGGCAAAAATGATGAGCAACCACGCCAGCAGGAACGGCAGTGCAGAGAAAATTAACAGAGGTCTGCGTCCATATTTGTTGACCAGGTAGCCGGCAGGCAAAGGTGCCAGGATACCGCCCACCCCCAGCAGAGATACGATCCATGACCCCTGGTCTCTGGTGATGGGAATGTGAGAATGGACTTCCTCCAGCTTTGGTAGGGTCGGCGAAGTCCACGATGCAAAAGTACCGGCCATCAGGAACGTGAGGGCAGCTGTAACAGTGACCGTGAACACGCTGTTAGTTGGCCAGCTGTCTGAGCATGTCGTGCAATGGTGTCTGAATGTATCACGTGGATAGATGAGAAATATACGCGTAATTTTAAAGGGAAACTTGAGAGTAAATTAAATTGATCTTGCTGTCAAATACGACAAATTTTCGGGCTATTTTAAACCCGGAAATTAACCTTTGCGTTAAATATGTCTGCGGTTTACAGTTCATGTTTCAGAAATTATAGCTTGAAGTTGAAATTTAAGGGCTTAGCGAAGCAGGGAGAGGATTGTGAACCCAGTTTATGAACGAATAGATACACGGCTTCACGGTAACAGATAACGTGGTGCACTGCGAGATGTTGACTATCGTTTTAACTTTCCCCGAACGTATTAAAGCTTAACAAACGTTGGCTAGACAATTATATCGTCCTCGCTCGGCCTTGGGAGACCTATTTATGCTACGTCGCGCTTTAAAATCGCTTGTTTCACTACAGAGAAACAGTCACGAAGCAGAGAGTCCTGCCTACATCTGCTAAGATTAGGAAATGTTGCAGCAAATCTTAATTACATGTCACTTTCGTGTGCCTGCGTTCGCCTTGCGTACTGAAAGTAAAACGGAAAACTGGAGTCGTCGTCAGTGAAGAGGTGACTCAGATGAAATAGAGTGGAACCCGTTTATAACGAGATCTCGGGTATTACGATATCTCGGGTATTACGAGATCTCGGGTATTACGAGATCTCGGGTATTGCGAGCAAACTCAGAAGAAATGATGTAGGAGAGACGAGGTGAGTCCTACAGGAGATTCTTCAAATGATACAGCGTCTCCAGATGAAGTTAAAGACATAATTTAAATAAAAAGCTGGAGTGTTTCGTATGATTCTGAAATAAGATAGCGGGTATGTTGCAACGCGGATAGTGAAAGCGCGTATACTGAGAGTCCCCTGTGTATGGAAACGACAGTAACAGATCGGAATTATATTAAGGATAAAATTAAGACTATAATCAGTCCCGGAAGTTCATGCAGTGAGGATTTCTAAGAAGGATTTTTTCTTCGTAAGTAGATCGTAACTTCAGACGAAAGGATTTGAGGTTCTCTCGACTTTGAAAATGTCGAATTTGATCTTCTGGGTTTTGACGCTTTGTGGCCTCGAAGGCGTTTGGGAGAAACGTGTCAGAGTTAATAATATAGGTGTAAACATTTATTATTTTCGCTGTGCATGCTCATTGACTTGATTCCAAGAATATGAGGTGAAAATTGCAGACGGAATAAGACGATGTTTTTGGAAATCAGATTTTCCTGTTATTTGGTGTGACGTGAATTACGTGTGACCTTCTGTATACCTTTCACTATAGAATCTTAATAAAATTTATTTGGAATACATAATAAATGGTTTATTAAGTCAAACACGTAGCTTAGCTGTAAATACTAAATATTATTCCTAACCAAACGTTCTTTGTTTAACGCGTCTGCTCGAATAGTAAGTGGCTTTTATGTAATGTATTTGCGAATTTGCTTATACGAACAGATCGTGATATAAATTATTTTCATGCAAATCAGACATGACAGCTAACAGTAATGCTTCATTTACATTTGTATCCGGACACAGCATCGTAAAAAAACAAGGAAGCATCCTTTGAGAAACCTGAAAGGACAAGGGAATTTTATTACAATTTATACAAATTCTGCTGCATTGTATACTAACACGTTCTGAAATTCTTGCGACGATTTTCACAGAGGGAAATGGCACAGAATGCTTCGTATAGACGTATTGTTCGTCGTGATGTAACGGATTAAATGACCTTGCGGCGTAAGGAAAATGCTAATTGACTCGACCTTGAAGCCGTAATGTGGTGCTGAATGCTGTCCTAAAAACATCGCCCCTTACCAAAAAATGTTACCACTATTGGACCAATCTGAATTATGTATTATAATATGGCTCCGTTGCTAATGATCCGACTGAGATACTAAAATTCTATATAAAATATTAAAGAGTAAAAATTTTAATAATTAGACGAACTACGATAAAGTTAGATAACTAATGAACAACTGAGTCTATACACCGTGCGCAGAAGGGTGTTTCTGTCTGGAGGTCAAGTTAATTCTCCGTTTAGACAGACTACTATTATATATGTTATGGACACTGGAATCCTGAGTTCGAATCTTGGCTGGGAACTGATATATATATATATATATATATATATATATATATATATATATATATTTGCATTTATTTCTGTTGTGGCCGGTTTGATTCTTAGGTAATGATGTCAGATGTCGATTCTTGGTCCATGTTGTTCCTCTGGGTTATGATGCCATAGATACCAACGTTTCGGGAAAATACATATTATGTACATTTTAAGCCCTGAGGATAGATACAATGTTTTTTTTCCCCCGAAACGTTAATGCCTACGTACAAGTCCACACAGCGTCACAACCAACATGAACCACCGGGAATATTTTCACTGCCGTGATAACTTGAAATCTCACGTTAAATAATCCCTGTTTAAAAATTCATCAGAACTAGAACAAGCCGGAAACCCTAATAATTGATTTGACCAAAGTTGATTCAGTTGCATTAGTTACATGTGACTGTCAACACACTAAAGAAATCAAATAAAATCTTACTAAGACTGATAATATATAAATTTCAGATTGAGGTACGTATGAATATGGCTGTCTACTTCTGGGTTATTGCGTCGTGTAGTCTGGTAGAAGTTTACCAACGTTTCAGAGGTGTTTGCTGTCTCCATCATCGCCCTGATGATGGAAGCAGTAAGCACGTCTGAAACGTCGGTAGATTTCTACCAGACTACACGGCACTACGACCCAGAATAAGGCAGCCATCTTCGTAATCACTGTAATTAGAGCATCAATCCTACAAATATTTTACAAGATGGTAAAGTTGCGTCATATTGTGATATAATAAGTATATATTAAATCTTGTCCGTCTAATCACATTAATTCTTATTAAATATTAAAATATTACAATAATTAACATTTAAAATATTTAAAATATTAAATGATGTTCTTTATCGAAATATTCGATTTACATTAGACCATCATTTTTTCATGTTTCACGACATGTTTCAGTTCCTAAAAGAACCAATATTTTACAACTGCGTTATTTACCACTTCACGTACTTGGCGAGTTTAAAACACTCTGCAGGATGTGGACGAAATTGTGACGGAACTCAATTATGATATGGCTGTGACCAACGTGTGGGAAGTTTTTAGCCGAGGAATTTCCCGAATTTTCCAAAAATTAATACGCGCGCCTTTCTTGAATTTTTATTAATTTTGGTTTGCAGTCAGTTAAGCGTTTTCTCTTATCTGCACAGAATCGGTGATCTTTTATACGACTAACAAAACATTCAACACTTCTTGCCAGCTAAATGAGTTCACAAAGTTTTATTACGCAATTCTTTATGCTGTACATTGCACGTGTAGCCTCAATAAATGAATTCTTCTATCGGCTTCTGCTATAAACGCATTGACATAATCACAATCTTTAGATAGCGTTGCCATATCACAATAGACAATTCAGGGTTTGCAATTAGACCGTTTTCTACCCAATCCCTGCCTAAAAACTTACCTGTGAACGCCGCTGCGTACTGCAAGGCCCTCCTCCACTGTACGATCTTCAGCATTTCTTTACTTCCAGTCTGTTCGGTGCGGTTGGTAACTCTGACATTGTTAAAGTTCATTTCACACGACCCCCCTCCTGTATCTGACATACTTCGTGACGTCACAAATATTCCCCTCCAAAGGAAAATTATTGTTACATACAGCGTGTTTACTGAAAGGTTTCACCATTTCATTAGTAAGATTCACCTGTTGAAAAACATATTATAGAGGGTGAAGGCTGCCGGTTATGTACTAAAGTTAGCAAACCAGTTTTTGTGTTTGACTGAGGTCATTCGTGGCTTTTTCTTACACTCCCTGACTTTCAAGACAACTGCGATGGAAAATTGGATAAGAAGTAGATAATAATTTGGGATATTTTCAGACAAATAGATGTTACGATAAATTGACGAAAAATCTCTATCCGAGAGCTGGAAACAGCGCGTTTATTATTATTGTACGAAGGATGTTGTAAATAAAAAATTACTGTATTAGAAGACCATAATTTAACTATCGATGACGTAACACCAACATTTCTCGCAAGCCAGGAGGTGTCCATGTTTAAATACCTTCGTCCTTTCAACAACAAAGAATTGCTTTCTGATAAGGAAAGTGTAATCTAAGGAAGAAGTTTATTTCGGTCGACTAGTCCGCGAATGCTTCGAGCGAACAAAATCATGGGGAATACCCCATGATAACGTCATCATTTGCTAAATATTTTTCCGGGCCAATTTCCCCCATTCCGTCCCCGAGCGAGATACAGAAGTGAAGTTTCTTGTGGGTCGGATGGCTTTATCAGTTAAGCTGGCTAGCTTTGTGTTATTACTCGCGAACACAAGATGAAACTACGTCTTCCTCATGTTCGTATAATGATAATGCTATAGTAAATATACATTAAAGTAATTTAGTAACCACGATTACGCGGAGGCTTTGTATTAGCATCGGGTGAAATTTACACAACCGTGAAATGCGCAAATTCTTGTGTCATGTTATCAGTTTTATACGTACTTAAATATCTCGCTTGCAGTGCCTTTGTAATTATTTCGCGTACCGAAACAAGTGAATGATCCTTCACGGTTTTAATATGCAAATATTTAGAGAAATCTTTCCTTCAAGTCCCAGAATTTTATTACAGTTACAATGGTATTAAAAAGAACTTATAAGAACAAATATGTTCCTTATTTGTTTTATATGCTTTAGTGTAGTTAGTGAAGCTAGCAGAAATATTGAATTAATGATTGTAGAGTACAGAAATCCATTTCTGTGAATATACAAGGCTTCAAAAACTGTTCAATATTCAAGCGGACCCCTTGCATGGGCGGCAACTTCTCTGACATGCATGTAGTCTAAACAGCGATTCGCAGGCGTTTACACATAGGATTGTTCTTTATTGCATTTCTCAAGAAGGCAGTTTACGTGAACATAATTCGGGACAAAATTTTGGTACAGAAATCGCATTAAGACGTCAAAAATGTGGCTTTGTACTTTGCAGCTGCTGAACAGTCAAGAACAAATTATATTCCGAAAATGCCCGCAAATCATGTAGAATCCTGTCTTGAACCATAATGATTAAGAAGATATTCATAAATGTTCGTAAACCTGTTTTACGAGTGCAAGTCTTGGTATATCACATTCTAAGGAAAGATCTTGTGGATCTGTAGCTAGCTGCATTATCGATTGAAGTATCGTAATTTCGTACACTGCAGCGTGGATGACATCCCGATCTCTGTATGGTGCTGCCATTTGAGAATTAAATGTGAAAGTTGGTTGGGTTACGTTCATCGCTGATCTTTTTAAATGGATGCGCGTTGTGTTTTCTTTGTGGTACGGCCTGAGTTCTTAAATATTAGATTATCTTAGAACTTAAGACATTCAATATTAATTTGGGACTAAGTGATAAATGAATTTATTCTTTCAAATGCCGAATATTATTTTTTTAGTTCAGTTATTTGCATGTTTGATATCTTATAATTTTATTGTGTGGTTATACTGGGAATTAAATGATAAAAATGTCGAAAGACGTCAGGAGAAATTGATATTAATTCTTGTCGACATTTGTCAAAAGCTACTGAGGGAAGAAACAATTATTTATTCAATGCCAAATGGATTCTGTTATTTTATTGTAGTCGATAATGTAGGTGGTTTCTTCTGTGAGGAAACAATTGTAGAGGCATTTTAAGTGTTTTGAGTCCCGGAACGCTCTTCGCCCATGTAACAACTGCGTTCTGATGACGCGTTTAATAAAATGTGTGCGTAGACGACGTCTTGTGCTCGACATACCAATATTTTCTCCTCAATAGGAGTGTTCAGTACCACATCATATTTGAACATATTTTTTTTAAGGCGTTTCACGAATGTGTCCATGTTTATCGCAAGACTCTTTATATAGACGTTTCTTTATCTTTCCAATATTTGTATTCCAATTTTGCTTCATTTTAGATCTTCAACGCGAAAGTTACATTTTAATATATTTTATTCTACTTGGCTTTTCTTTCTTAGTGTCGATCTGTTAATTCGAATGCGAGCAGTTGTTCCATTCTTCTTCGTCTTCCTTTGGGCATCCCAAACTTTTTTTTTTTCTTACGCGAATCGAAGTTGGTGAGATTTCAAGTTCTCGCGGGCAGCGGGGTCTCTGATGACGTTTCGCTGGCCTCGAAGTGTATCGGAGGTGGCCGAAGCGGCAGGATGGGCCTGCGTTCCACGTCTGGGTGCAGTTCTCATTTCATCAACGGCCCATCGTTGACGGTAACATTTGTGTGAGCGGAGGGGGGCGGAGGCGTGGTGGAAGTTGCGGCTGTTCTACCGACAGACGGCAGCTCTTCCACTGTGCTCGTGGTCTTTTTTTTTTAGATCGAGTCTCGCCTTTTTTATCGTTATTCCTTTTTATTTCTGTTTCTTCGTTTCCTCGTCTTTCTCTGCTCCTTCTTGGCTGCTGCAGTATCGATATTGTTTTTGCTCCCACCCCCACCGCTGGTTTATCTCGATTCTCGTTTTTACCCTCGCTCGGATCCCCCCCCCCCCTCACTACCCCCCACCCCTCCTCACTCCGTAGCCATGAATCAGACAGCATTCCTAGCTTGCCGCCTAGCTGGGCAACCTAGCTACGCTACGAAGTCCCGCCGGGGGGGGAAGGGGGCCTTTTTATTTTCCCGTTTTTTTTATTTTTCCCTCTTTCTGTTTTTTATCGTTCCCTTCCCTCGACCCTGTGTGTGTGTGTGTGTGTGTGTCAGTGTTGTTTCTGCCGCCAGTGGAGGCGCTCGTACGCGACGGTTTATTTCTGGCATCCGTTCCACTGCAGCAGTGGGTTGTGAGATGTGTCTAAAAGACCCGGAAGGGCGACTCCACGCCTCGCCAACCAGGTGATAAACAAGTGTGTGTGTGTGTGTGTGGTGATGGACCCTCACCACATGAACCATCATACCCCAACGGAGGTGACACCCGGAGGTGGTACATCTTCAAACGGCAGTCAGACAAGTCAGGGATCGAACTCGGCTACCCCTTCACTGATACCAGGACTCTCATCGTCTTCCTCGGTCCCCCCGCCTTCTGTTGTCGTCGGGGCGACACAACCGCCCCTTACGTCACCAGCCCCTGCCACCAAGATCGTCAGCAGAAACGTGAATGGAACATGTGAGTTACGGGGACCGCGGATAAAATAAAATCATTTTACTTGATTTTGCTCTGGCACGTGAAGGGTGATGTCTGTCTTGAACTAAGTGAATATCGTAGGCTTAATTTCCCACATGATCCGCAGGAAAGTTTTAATGGTCACGTACGAAGACGTACATTGCATCTTTTTTTTTTTGACGATAACGTCGTGGTTTTATGCAGTCGCTCCAAGTCAATGCCGGGACAGGACGTTGAAGTAAGGAAACGAATGTTTCGTGGCATATCCTGTCAAATTCGTTGTTCAGTAATCCAGTATTCTGATCGGCTGGAAACGTCGTTAAATAAACCACAAGTAGACCGTTTTGGCGTAAAGTATAATTTGCTCGGGGAAATTGTCTTGTATTCTACTTGTATCGGATTTGACCAAAAATCAGGCGAGTCTGGAGTTTTGAGGCGATTGCAGAATTTTAATTCTTACGTACTGACTGCAATGCAAAATCGTGAAATTTGTAACACAGGATCTTGTACGAAGTTTTAATTCCGTGTGTCCATGCGGATTTACGGAGGTAAATTCATCGCTTCTCGGCTGGACATGAATCCTGCCCGATATTTGTGCTTCATCTGGAGTGAATCACGTTTTGTTACATCAAGGTTAGGTTAGGTTAGGTTAGGTCTACGTTCCGTCGATCTTCTTACAATTTCTGTCATCTCAGACGTTTGCATCCTATTCTGTGTGTAAATAATAATAATAAGTATATCCATTAACACAACTCAACTCTGTTTATGTCGCAGGCCATTTTGATGTGTTCGTTTAAAAATATACAAAGAATATTAAACTGCATTTTGATGAAAATCTAATTTATATATTCATACTTGTAATTATTAATACTTTGCGTTTCCTTAAAAATGGTTAAAATTATTTCTTCTGAACTGACTGTCATCTGTACACACCGAAAACTGTCTCGCGCCTTTACACAGTCATTGCTATAAACACAAGATATAAATAAGCATGCATATATATATACAACGCACCTAAACTCACCACATCATCTCATATATCATAAAGATAAGCGAGGGTTATGCCAACATAAAGTCAGAAAAGCGGAAGGTCTTAAATTATATATTCTTTTTCGTAAGAATAAACCAGCATTGTTATAAAATAATAAGAAACTTTTCTAATCGTAGAAAATGTGACAGATTATATTTAAATATGACGTCAAAATAAGACATCGAATCGCTGTGTGTACATAAATCTGCAATATTAAGTTAAGAACACCTTATTACCTTTAATAAAGCAAGATAGAGTCTATAAAATATAACCTTAACAATTTTTAAGAAACGCAAATTAATCACAAGTAAGTTTCCATGCGCGTATAAATTAGATTACAATGATCATCCACTTTAAACGCCTAAAGATGACGTGAACGGTCTAAACACTTAGTGTTTGTGGTGTATAGACTGTGTAGTACCACCACTGCTGCGGTCTAGCGGTCAGAACACTAGCCTTGTAAGCCTGGAGTCCCGGGTTCAATTCCCGGCGGTGCCCGAATTTATAACTTGTGTTGGGCAAGGCCGTGGTCTAGGCAACACGGAGTTTTCCTCCGTGGCATCCCAACAATTACTCCATTCACACTCAGAAGAAGGCAATGGCAAACCACTTCTGGATCATCTGCCAAGAACGTATATGAACAGGTCCCAGTCCGAGAAAAGGATGGAAGGATCCTGTTCATATGGACCTGTCGTCAGACAGAACACTAAATAAATAAAAAAGACTGTGTAGTAGTAGCCCTTGTTAAGATCGTGTGTTACGTAGTGCCGAATGAAATAGAACATTGCAAGTTAATGGAAGTAGGCCGATATGACGTGTTTCAGAGCACTGCCCTGGCAGTCACCTCAGGCTTCGATCGCGGTACCTTCGGAATACGAGCACAGAGTGTTCTCAGATCACCAACGTAACCGGCAGATTTCATTGGCCGTGATGGATGTTTACAGGCCTCGAACGCTTTTAATGGAAATTCTAAATTATCATTTGCATATTTTCAACATGAATGTGACGAGGCTGTTGAATTGGGAACATCCATAAACTTATAAGGAATTATCCCCATGTCTTCTGATGGAAATTTAAAAAGGCCATCTCCAGACAGATATGATGCTTTACCCTTGAGCTAACTTATTTAGTGTTAACACCAAACCTAATTCCATATATACCCCAATTCTTTATTTTGTTCCTTAAATTCTAATAGGGCCAGTGATTTGTTTAAACAAATTAGATGCTTTTTTATATATTTGTTTCTGTAAATAAGTATGTAACGTTAAAAATACATTTAAATATTAATATATTACTGAATAAAAATAAGACAAGTAACTTTCCTTATTGAAATAGTGTGGTAAGCTTTCGGTATCTTTTAAAATTTTTAAATTTAAAAGAATTAGAATTAAATGTAATAGCATTATGATCGAACCTCGGACATAGGCGTGTACACTTTGACGGCGTGAAGAAATTATATATTTTTTTTGTTTCCAATGTAATCCGTGCTATAGAGGCTAGGAAAATCGCATAGACTTTAAAATGGCCACGATTTGGACATCTTACTAATCTCCCACAGGAAATTATACACAATTAAAATGATTATTAAGTTTCTCTTATCAGACGTAGACGACACATACGGACAACTACTCTTCCTTCAAATGTTTCTATCTGAGAAGAATGAAGTGCTTGAGGATGATTGAGATTTGAGGTTTGAGGTTTTTATCACGGCGAATAATTTTGTGTTTTAAAGAAACATGCTGCCTCTACTTTCTGCCCTGAAGACGGAGGCAATATGTTGTTTCGAAACGTTTATGTATGCTTACAAGTCCGCACTGCGTCACAACCCACAAGACCAGCATCAACAAGTAAGTTGGTAGCTTAGGATAGGCCTGTTATACAACGAGGCGTGATTTATATCTGTACACGTCTTATAGCGTCTTGCTAATCTGGTGGAATCAAGGACTTTTTAAAGTGCGCTGGGCATGGTATGTGGTTTTTATCCTGCATTCTGGAGATTTCGCAACATATAGGGCTGACTTGTCTTATGCGCGTTTACTTTTCGACAAATATCCTTGGCAGAGCCACGGTGGTCTAGCGGTTAGAACGCTGGGCTTGTAATCCTGGGGGTCTCGGGTTCGATTGCCGGCGGTGCCCGAATTTATAACTTGTGTTGGGCAAGGCCGTGGTCTAGGCAACACGGAGTTTTCCTCCGTGGCATCCCAACAATTACTCCATTCACACACAGAAGAAGGCAATGGCAAACCACTTCTGGATCATCTGCCAAGAACGTATATGAACAGGTCCCAGTCCGAGAAAAGGATGGAAGGATCCTGTTCATATGGACCTGTCGTCAGACAGAACACTAAATAATAATAAGATGAGGTGGTCTAGCGGTTAGAACGCTGGCCTTGTAATCCTGGGGTCTCGGGTTCGATTCCCGGCGGTGCCCGAATTTATAACTTGTGTTGGGCAAGGCCGTGGTCTAGGCAACACGGAGTTTTCCTCCGTGGCATCCCAACAATTACTCCATTCACACACAGAAGAAGGCAATGGCAAACCACTTCTGGATCATCTGCCAAGAACGTATATGAACAGGTCCCAGTCCGAGAAAAGGATGGAAGGATCCTGTTCATATGGACCTGTCGTCACACAGAACACTACAAAAAAAATAATAATAAATCCTTGGCAGTGTATTTTGTTTTCGTCAGATTAGGTAACATCAGCAGGAGAAATCAGAAAATACAGGGTGTACCATATAAAACGCATGCCAACAGAAATCACGCATTACGCTAGGAGAAAAGAAAAATCACAAACACCTCCGAGACATTCGAGTCAAGGTCACTCTTGTTGCTAGGCCGCTGCTCATTCCAGTTGCGCAAAGGCTGTACAGTTCACGAGCAGAACGTGAGTTCCCCGTCGAAATCGTTGTCTGTTCTTCGTGAAGAATTTAGAAATGCGGGTCGTCACGTGGGGGAATCGAATAAGATGACTAGTTTTCGGGGACACGGCAGGCATTTCGCTGTGGCAGGTTCTCGCCGAGGGACAAGCGATCTCAAACTACGGCCGTACAATCGAATACGTCTGCAAGAATTTATTGTTGTCATTGGTCTAATTGTTTTACACTTGAAGGGGTTTATGTGTGGTGTAAAAGGGACACTCTTTATTTTTTTTTTTTTTTTTGGGGGGGGGCATAGAAGTACCACAAGTTAAAATTTGGACTTGTACGTATTTTAGCGGCAGTGTTGTGGTAACCATTTAAAAAAACTATTCAGTTTTCGCGATAATGCCAGTAATTTTGATTATTACTGTTAGTTTACAAATCGGCGTAAACTTTAAATATTTAGAAACTGGAAATGAGGTCGGTTATGCAGCCCGAGAGGCTTTTCTCTTAAATCTACCGACCGACGTCTGGTCTGTCATTGCATTCAAATATTTTGCTTGTATTTATTTCTGGTCCGACTAGATTTATAAACAGTCTCGGTTGAATTATCCTCACTGTCAGTCAGAATTATTACATTTGATCTGTACATATTAAAATTGTCTTGATAATTTAAAACATCTGACACGCGTCTCGTCATGGAGATCATAAAATGTCTGATTTACCGTACGTCATAATCGGTTCTTAATAGGGAAATTTCGATTCACTGGCTATCATTACTGACTTCTTTTTAATTTTCCTTATTAATAGAATGCTAGGATAGTAGTTGAAAACATGCATTGGATGTGTCCTTTCACGTCCTTGTCAGGTCATCATAAACAAGAAAGATAATGTTATATTTATAGGTCCTAAATGATGTTTATGTTGGTACCACTTGTCAGTCGTAACATTTTCTGATATTCTTTAGATAAATAATATCATCTTATGCTTTTGTGTTAGAAGTAGGGGTTATAACACTGTCAACATAAAAATCACGTTAATAAACCCCGATCATGAACGATATTAAACTCAATTATAAACCTTTAGGAGATATTTTGTTATTGTCGTCTGTTTCAGGTTGTCTTCGAAAGAACCGCATTCCAAAATATTTCCCTACCCAAACTTTGTAGACTTTTTATATATCTTTTTTTTTCATCTCACATTGAAGAGAACTGGTTTAAAAGCTGGATTTCTACAAATAAATTCGTTACCTGACGCTGCATTCTTAATTGCGTTTCATACGTCACCGAGTCATAAACAAAATCACGTAACGAAATTAAACGCAGGTGTCAAACCCCGTGCCCATCTGAAATGCTGCTGTTTTGACTGAAACGTCGAATTTAATAGAAAGACAATCAGGAATCGGTAAGCGGACAAGGATTTGATAGTAATCGACAGGAGAGACTGGAAATATCCACGGAAAAGTCTGTCAGTGACCCTGCCGATATTCAAAACCTGGTAACTTTGGAGTATAATTGTAAAGCTTCACCCCCTTGTCTGACGTGTTCTGTCGTCCGATGAGACTGTATCGATGCTTGGAGTCAAGAATCCGGAAGTTAAATTTAACCTGACTCTGCTTCGTTTCTTCAAGTGATTCACGAGTTTAGGCTGGACGCCTGGTTCAGCTGCCACGTGTGAAAGTTACCAACTCACAGGAATTTTGTTCTAATTGCGTCTTTAATTTAATGAACACCGACACTGCGATTCGTGTGACGTAGAAAGCCCCAGCTCGGGCTGAAGATGTGGCTATGTTGTTAGCCTTTCATTTGAACTGCAAATATGGAAGCGTATATTCGGAATTTTGATTAATCAGAGTAGGCCAGATATCAGAATGTCTAGCACTGGCTAAACAGAGCTGGTAACGTGACTGGGGCAGACATTGTCGGCCTGTCGACCAAACGCTATTTCGAGGCAGACAGAGCCGACGAGCGCTGGTTTGATGAATCATAGCAATCTCGGTGCCTGTTCGGGGCGCGTGCGTTCGCTTATTGGAAACAGTGTTTATAAGTGGGAAGAGGGGACGTTTCGGACATGCTGGTGCAAGTCATGGGAATTTAATTGACTGGAAAACTCTATTTGTTCAAACTTCTCCTTAGGTCCAGCCACCCGCCAGCCTCCTTGAAACTCATCCAAAAAACATTTAAGAATTCAGTCCGTACCGCGAAGAAAACACAGGAATTCACCATTACAAAGATCAACTGGTTAACCCTTTGAAGCCTAAGCTCGTCTAAATAATATTTAAGAATTCAGTCCGTACCGCGAAGAAAACACAACGCTTCACCATTACAAAGATCAACTGGTTAACCCTTGAAGCCTAAGCTCGTCTAAATAATATTTAAGAATCCAGTCCTTACCGCAAAGAAAACACAACGCTTCACCATTACAAAGATCAACTGGTTTACCCTTTAAAGCCTGAGCTCGTCTAAATAATATTTACGAATCCAGTCCGTACCGCGAAGAAAACACAACTCTTCACCATTACAAAGATCAACTGGTTGACCCTTTGAAGCCGCATCTCGTCTATATAATATTTAAGAATTCGAAGTCCGTACCGCTAAGAAAACACAACGCTTCACCATTACAAAGATCAAATGGTTGACCCTTTGAAGCCTACGCTCGTCTAAATAATATTTAAGAATTCAGTCCGTACCGCAAAGAAAACACTACTCTTCACCATTACAAAGATCGACTGGTTAACTCTGTCTAAGGAAATAATCGCTGTTTATTCTGAGAATCATACATACAAAATGAAGAGTTATTGATTGTTAAAGCGGATCGTTCACGTTCTTACCGCTGGGCTTTAAGCGGTAAAGCTGGCAGTGAAATTAGCCGTCCTTTGTCGGAGACTGAATAAATACTGTCACACAGAATCGAAACTCGTATCGATTAACGGTCTGTCTGCCGGCCGACGGACAGGTAGCATACCAGGCAGGGGCAGAGACATTTCACGAAATAAAACGAGGTCAGCTCAGGAAATTTCCTTGATGTCAGTGGATATTGTGAATATTTATTACATAAATTTCTTGTTATTCTTGAACTAGTATTAATTAGTATTTTTAACCTGGATTTCTTTTAATCTTTTCTAAGGACGATCTCTGGTTGACATTTAAGTTTTCTCCCGGTTTTTGTGGTATATTTGAATGTCTTTTACTTTTCTCCATATTATTTTTGCAAAACATCACCATTTGTTATGCACGTGATATTTCTCTTTTGGCGGAATTTGTAAGCCAAAGAGGCTACGAACCGAAAATGAGTTGAGGTTTGAGGTTCCCATGGCGGTTAATGTGTCAAGTGTTGTCTTCCGGTTGTCACGCTGCCAACGCTGAAGATGGGGGCGGCACTTTCCTTCGAAACTTTGGTAAAACGATCTACGAAACTAGACGGAGTCACGTCCAAGTAGACCACAATCGAAAATCGAGATTTTCGCGGTTTTTATTTATCTGTCCAGGAAATTTCCGTAATAGTATATCTAAAATTAAGCGACGACCTCTTTCTTATTGTTTCAGTTTTATTATTAACTATTAATTATCGTATTATTAGACGTTATATAGTATGAGCTACTTACAGCGCTGTTGAATAACCATAAATAACGTCACTCACTCTTTTGAAATGCATTATATATTTTTCACTCGGCATGAGAGAACACGTTTTACACCCACTCAGACTTCCCAGAAGGAAAATTATATATTAGCCGAAGATGCCAGTCTTCTGAGTTGTTGCGTCGTTAACTCTGGTAGAAGTTTGCCAACGTTTCAGAGGTCTTTGTTGCCTCCATCAGCAAGGGCCACAGCTGAAAACTCCAAATACTATTTCGATACATTAGCCCTTTGAAGCCTGAGCTCGTCTAAATAAAATTTAATAATTCAGTCCGTACCGCGAAGAAAACACAGGACTTCACCATTACAAAGATCAACTGGTTAACCCTTTGAAGCCTGAGCTCGTCTAAATAATATTTAAGAATTCAATCCGTACCGCGAAGAAAACACTTCATTTCACCATTACAAAAATCAACTGGTTAACCCTTTGAAGCCTACACTCGTCTAAATAAAATTTAATAATTCAGTCCGTACCGAAAAGAAAACACTTCATTTCACCATTGCAAAGATCAACTGGTTGACGCTGTTTAAGGAAATAATCGCGGTTTATTCCGAGAATCTTAGTTCGTCTGAATTATATTTAAGAATCTAGTCCGTACCTCGAAGAAAACACAACTCTTCACCATTACGAAGATCAACTGGTTAACCCTTTGAAGTCAAAGCTCGTCTAAATAATATTTAAGAAATCAGTCCGTACCGCGAAGAAAACACAACGCTTCACCATTACAAAGACCAACTTGGGAACGCTGTGTATTTAGAAAATCCTACGGAACACATAGGCGTATTAATAAACCAAGAAGTCGGCTGAATTCTGTATATCTGGTCCAGCGATTCTTTCGTTATGATTACGTCACAAATCGTACGTAAAGTTGAAGGGCGGTTCGGAGAGGTTTTGTGCCACCGACCTTGAGTCCTGCCTTAAGTCAATTTGGCTGAACTGCGTCGTGAAATTGACACGGAAATGTTACGGACCTCCTTCGAACAAGACAGGTTTTGAAATCTGGTTGACCTAGGCACACAGTTTTATTTTGGCTGAGGCGGGCCGAAATGTCCATTGGAAAATAATTATTATGTCAACAAACAAGTATAATCTTTAATGTTTTTTTTTGAACATAAACTACCTTAACTAATTAAATAGGGTATTGTAAGAGATCTATAAGCTACTCGGGAGACACCCGGTTCACGAATCGGCAGTCCTGACTTAGGCTTTTCGTGTGTTTCCTCAGTCTCTCAAGTAACTTGAAAATATCACGACTTTCTCCTTCAGAATCATTTTCTTCTAAATAGGCCTAAATTCCCTACTCATTTCGGCCTTGACTGAATACTCCAATTGAAACATTGTCGTTAAATAACATAAGAAACATTCATGAGCGTATAGAGCAGGGTTTTTTTTTTATACCAATAGGAATTAAACTTACGTAATGTTCGTCATCGTGCTTACAAAAGCCCGCCAATTCACATGTTTACAGCCTGTTAATCTAAGGACAGCTTTATTCTTTAATTCTGTCGATATCTTCCGATCTCCCCAGTTTTGGCAGTCGGCGTAAGTTTCTTTAAAGCTGTGTTCTTATTCAGCGACATTCGGAGAGTAGTCAGAATTTTATCTCTGGTCTCTGTTAGGTTAGGAACAAACCCAGGGCAGTGAAATCTCAGCATCCGAGGGTTGCAACTAAGATCGTAACATCCTCAACCACCGAGGGTCCCACCGTTCTGTATGACTAATGCTCAGTGCACCGTGAATCAATACTTCAGTACTGTCCGACATGACATACACACACGCGCGTACAGACATACAACTCCATTTATATTTATTTTCTCCTACAAGTCTGTCTGCGTGTTTCATCTCTGAAACTACTGGAGGGTTTTTTTTGTATTAAACTTGTTATTTTGAAAGCGGTGGTTAAATAACAACGTTGCGCGAAGATCATATCGAACTTTATGAGGTTTTGAAAATGGCAGAACTTCAAATGTCAAGCAGACAAGGCTTGACCGACTTTTATTTGAAGTAGTCTTATGTAATAAATATTTAACGAACTACCAAGATAAAAATAAAATTCTTATTCTCCTGCAGTAGGGACTTAACATCAGCACAAATAAATTTCCGGTATCTGCATCATAGTGGGCGCCCTTGGAAAACAGGCTAAGTTTACTGACAAGTCTTCGTCCGGTCTTAATTATCTGTGCCAATAGATCGTTAATTCGCTACTCGCCTCGCCTTTCTTGATTAGAAACTAATGTTCCGAAAACGGGGACGATTATGAAGATGTCTTATCGTACATACTGACCGACGTTTCGGAGGAAAATACTATGAACCAAGGTAACGAAGGTAGCGATGATCACCTTTAGACTTCTGCAAAGACTACGCGACTCTACGTCTTCGGCTAGTGATTAGATTAGTTTGAATTAGATTAGTCAGTCCTTCAGCCATAAGAACAATTTTCAGTTGAGGGATGTGCCGTTCGTGTCGGAAGGTCCTGTTTTATGCCGAACAATAGCAGCTTCGGTTCAGTAAGAAGGGTCCGACTTTTTTAGCCACCAGAACAGACGGAGGGACTTTTGCAGGAACCTTTTTTTGCCAGAAAGAAGCGATGGCGGTTAGGGTCCGCGAACCTCCACGATTGCAAATCATTGAGACGAACGAAGATACAAGAAAAAAACCAGGGCAACACGCAACCCCCGGGTGTTGCAACCCTCTGATTGGGCTTTACCCTGTTCTCTTAGCGAATCTTTGCTGTCCTATTGGCATCTTCTAGTTAGAGGGGTTGTACCCCCTAGCGAATAGCAACGTTGAAGTGTAGGGGTGAATTGAAATAAAAAAATACAAGGGGGTGACCTAGTTGTGGAGGGGGGAGAGGGGGTTCTGCGATCGCATCGACCGGGTGGATCGAGTTTGGGGGGAGGGGAGGGGGGGAGTGGCCGACCGGAGTGCAAAAACTTTCTGGAAATCCAGCCGGGGCTAATGACGGCAAAAACTGGAGCTTTCAAGGCCGCAGTGCTTAAAAACTGGAAGCTTTTATACGCGGTCGCTTCTTGGTTGGTTTTCGTTTCTTTGTTATTATGATGATTATTGTTTTTTATTTTCTTTCTGGTGAAGTTTTTTGATGTCTGGACTCTGCTGTGGAAAGGGCAATGCATCCAGCGAGTCTTCTGCAACTGTCTGTCTGTCTGTCAGTCGCAAAGAGTACCAGAAGGTAACACTGAGGTTTGTTCTCACGGCGGTAAAGATGTTCATGCTGGTCTAAATAAAACTTATTATATATGTTGTAAACGTATGTGCTTTTTTTTTTATTTTTAGACTTTTCAATAAATGTCACTTATTTTCCGTCTGTTTCTAGCGTTTATATAAATAATTCCTGTTAAAAGCCGATGAAATTAATCGCTTGGACACTTATCAGTGTGACCTGAGGCGAGATGCGGAATCAGGACATTATTATCAATATGGAACAGCCTAGGGATATCCTATGTATTATTGGGATACAGTAAAAGCTTACCAGGTAAAAATAATTTTTAATTAGTATCGTTCAATAAAGTCGTAACCTGTAGTTTAAGCAGAACTGAAATAAAACTTCGTCGAATCTCTCAGAAACGAATTGTCAAACAAGTAATATTATATATTTAACGTGAAGCATTATAAAATCTCTGATTTTTATTTGAAATGTTTTTTTTTTGTATGGTAAATATTTTATGAAATTCAAGGAAATAAATAATTTATCACTCAGTGTAGAGTGAACAGCTTTGCAATAATTTTGTCCGCAATAAATTAATTTTAAGGGTAATGAGATGCTTATAAAATATTAAGGAAAGCGTTTTATAAATATGTCAGCTGCATTGGAGTTGCCTTTCGCTCATAGAAAAGTGGTACTTGGGATCGTGGCTTCATAAATCCCTTGTGAGAGAAAGGTTAGTAAGGGCAGAACTGTCCACAGGACCTACCGATCGGGCTGCTAGGTAACCCCCTATGATTTGGAGAAAGTGAAATGTGTGTCGCTGTTTTACGATGCGTAACCTTATTAACCGTCTGTGAGACTACACACACTGGCTCGCTCTGTGGATGTGGGTCTTCATACTCGGTTGCTGTTCATAATTATGCACTGCGCTGACCATGGACACGCACATATAAGTGAAAAATACGCAATTGATCATTTGAAGCCGAAAGATTGGAAGTATGGCACTTCGATTTGTGGTGGGAGGGGGTGGAAAGAGCATTTTATAGTTAGAAGGTCCCCAGACAATACCCACTCGTCCTTCTGGTAGGATAGGGTAAGAGTGAAGTCGTTAGGGCGATAATTAGTGACAGTTTGCTAGCAGAGATGGTTTGAAACTGAACCTCGACTACAACATTTAAGAATTCGGTCCGTACCGCGAAGAAAACACCTCACATCACCATTTCAAATATCAATTGGTTAACGCTGTTTAAGGAAATGATCGATTTTAAACTGAGAATCATTTGAAACATATAAATACAAAACGTATTGTTAATTACTGTTAAAGCAGGTGGTACATATAGTTACCACTATACAGGGCACCTAGGTGAAAGTCAGTGATACGAATGCAGAGAGGGACGAGGATTTGATAGAGTAGCTATCAGCGGTAGTCGCTGTTCGTAGTATTAAATTAAAATTTTAACAAGCACTCTTATGTTCTGTACCGTTTTGATTAGTGTTTGTGTCACCTTAAAAGACAATATGAATGGGTTTATAAGACAATATTGAAGAGAACTGTATGATAATTTATTTTTCTCACCCTGTTATCGGAAAATCTGTTTGTGTGCCAAAGAAACAGTCAACTGGCTAGAACAAGTGGGTATTTTGTATTTCGAGGGAAATAATTTAAAAGGGTTATTTGAAAGAGTTTATAAAAGGTAATTTTAATTTTTTGGTGGTAATATTTTGTTTCTATAGGTCAGTGGTATTCAACCTTTTTTGTTCGCGTACCCCCAGATATAATTTCTCTTCAACTTTCTACCCCCAAAGTTGTTGGTGTATAATTCAAGTTATACATAGTATATAATCTAAATCTAAAATAAATTAAATAAATTACATTACTGATTATTCAGTGTTTATCATAAAATATATTTTTTAAATTTCACGTACCCCCTAAGATGTCTTCGCGTACCCCCAGACATAATTTCCCTTCAACTTTGTACCCCCAAAGTTGTTGGTGTATAATTCATGTTATATATAGTACGTAATCTACATCTAAAATAAATTAAATAAATTACATTACTGATTATTCAATGTTTATCATAAAATAATATATATATATATATATGTTTTAAATTTCACGTACCCCCTAAGATGATTTCGCGTACCCCAAGTTGAATACCACTGCTATAGGTAATTGAGTTTTACGGTAAAAGGAGGTGAATGTTCTTTTATCTCAGAAGCAATATGTAATTTTATGTGATAAGTTAAAGTAACTTCGTTTATTTTTCCATACTGTACTTAAGATGGACTTGCTACACTAAAGCAGTTATATTAAGGAAATTAATTGTTTGTTCACATATTTGACTCGTCGGTCAGATGCGGAATTAGACGGACATAAAGCCCGCTGATAGCCCCGCGTGGACTTCTGAATGCGAGGGCTGTCTGCCTGGGCAGGTAATCACGCATTCACGGCGCGCGCGGTCGACCTGAGTTTTTTGGCTGACGAGAACCGTGAACTTGCATATGCGTATCAGTAATCAGGTGCCCCCATTGTGTTCCCCCCGCCCCTGGATCTGAGACCATTTGTTTTGTTTCGTCGTTCTCGGGCGTCTTCACACGGCTTTCAATAGTCTACGACTTGCATACTATTTTCTCTAATATTTTTTTTCGGGGGAGGCGACGAGGGTTCTCATCTCCAGAGAGAAGCAAAAACACACGCGACTCTAAAAAAACGTAAGACAGTTTTTCTGATCAGAGTTACCATACTCGTGGGATTAATCTCTGCTTTGAATGCATGAAGGAAATGTAATGAAATGTTTTTTGGTCTTAGGAAGTCGAAAGTTTATTGTTTCTTATTTTAAAAGCATGGGAAGATTTCAGGATGCTTCGTGCTTAGCTTAAAATGAGGAACGAAGGGTGTATTTTTTTTTCCCCGTGATTTTTGTTGTATGTAGTTAACGGCCTTATCCTTTTCAATTAATTTCTTGTTGGCGTTGCTAAGGTGGGAGATGAGCGATTTCTTGCTGTTGTAGCCTGCAGGCTCAGAGATTGTCCCAGTGTTCCGCTTCCCACAGTCTTTCAAACGGGAAGAAACAAGGAGACGTTCCACGGGTCAAGGCACGTCTCCTGCCTTGTCCACACCTCTCGGCGTGAAATTAAGATTCATAAAAATTGTATGCCTACCGCATTGATTTAACACTTGGTAACGGTCGCTTTGAGTTGTTAACCGTTACTCGGAGGCTCGTTTTCACACAGATTGTCATTTGTTATTTTTCGGGAAATTCCAGCTTTCACGCCGAGGTTTCTTTCTAACAGTCATGTGGAAAGACTGCCATCTGTTGTCTGCATAGAATGAAAGTCGCTCTTTGTGTATCCGTTACAGTTTAATCAGAGATCAATGGAAGCCGATTTAATTGACTGATTAATTTGCCGACTGCTTCTCTGACCTAAATGATTCTTTTGCCTGACTGACTGATACTATAATATTACGATGGAAAGCTAAAACGCCTCTGTACAAAATGTTACTTAATTTCCTCCATAAAGTCCCTACTACTGTCTATTGAAGACAAGTTCACTGGACTTCGCCGTTATAGGTCTACATTATTTTGCAATGTGTTAGTCACTTTTCTTTATGAGATTTGGGCTTCTCACGATGGTAAAAATGACGGTGGTAGTATTCTGTGTTATAATGCCATGTTTACTTGTGGTAGTTACGACGTTTCGGTAATACATACCGCTTCCGTCTTTAGGCAACTACCCAGAAGACCAGAATCTATCGATATTTCCTCTCTGTTTCTATTCTGATGTTTATCGAAATAATATTTAATTCCTTTCTCATTTATTTATCTTTAATGAAGTCTGACCTCGTAAATTCATATCCGTTGGGACTTCTTAACGTTCTATTCTATTTAAATTTCAGACACTTGTATTCCCCCTGACACAAGGTTCACTGTCGTATAAAATATGAGAACTTTCTTTCGATGTAAAATTTTAACTTCTCACATTTCTTCTCTTATGTGCCCTGTTTATCGTCTTTCTTTGTGATAAACGATGTGCACTGTTACATTTTTCACATCATATCATAAGAAATTCCAATTTAAATATGATACTTATTTTATAATCAAATTAAACATTCTTTTAATCTTATTTAATATTTGTATTTTCATTTAAAAGAATAACTTGTGTTTTTTTTATTAATATTCTCACATTAAATTATTCCTTTACCAAGATTTACTACTATCCAAGCCGATTAGATCTAATCCATACTCTGCCCATTTCCCTAAGATTCATTTTAATATTATTCTCCAAATTTCCATTCGGTCTTAAGAATGGATGTATACGTATAGTATACAGAATATCTTGCCGGTAGCAGATTATTTCTGTTTTCTCACTTTGCTAAGCCTTTATTCTGTTTCTAGATATCTGAACACAACTTTCAAGGATTTTTAGTCACGATTCAAGATAATTGGCATTCATTTAGGGCTTCACGTCTCACAATATGGAGGCCTACTTAATAAGAAATTAAAAAGTGAAATTATCCACACGGATTCTCTATAGACATTCGGAGTTTTAAGTTAAAACTATCCTAGACACTGGACGTGACTGACTGGATGTTGCGCCATGTTGTCTGCTAGGTCATGACCGATATTTGAGGGCTTCTCTCTGCGTCAGGGTCGACCATGAATCGGCCAGTATTTGTCAGACTACGCCATATTCGAAATCTGTCCTGTCCGAAGTAACACTGACATGGATTTCAACTCGAATTGCGTTCGTGGATGTCATCCCGCGAAGCTCACTGTAGGTCCAGTACCATGTGCCATAGCGTCGAAGCGTCCAGACTGGTCTCAAAAACCATAACGTGGAAAAAAAAATATATATTCGAAACTCGATGTTGATTGGACCACAATAATTTTAAAATCACGTTTTCGCTTGTGTGCGATGTCTCTATGGAGTCCCGTTACGGAGACTGTCTACGATCCACAGCCTGGGGGTGTCTGCTCCGCGTCTAATGTCATTCATCTTCCTTTTCAGAGGCTGCAGTTCCTATATGTCTGTTCGTTTTGCCTTCGCATCAATGCACTTCAAACAAGTGCCGAAACACCTTGGTTCGTTCATTCCCTTTTTACGACCCAGAATTGTGTTAATCGAATACTGCTGTGTCATAAGATGGTCCCCATGTTGCAATGTGGCGGTCAAGTTGTCTGTATGAAGATCTCTGGCTTCTTTCAAGTTGCGCCGTGAAATTCGACGGTAATTAACCCTACTTTTCAGAAGGTCACGCTGCCCCATTATCAAGGCGATGATAGTCCTGAAGATGGAGGCAGAAAACACCGTGAAACATCGAATGCAACATCTCAGAACAGTTATATTTCGAATCTTAACACCTTTACCCTTAAACTCCCACTGGTAACTATATGTACCATCTACTTTACCATCCAGTAACTCCGTTTTGCCCACAGTGTGTGTATTGGTTTAGTATGATTCTCATATTGAACAGCTGTTATTTCCTTAAACAGCGTTAACCAGTTGTATTACGTAATGGTGAAGTTTTGTGTTTCCTTCGCGGTACGGACTGAATTCTTAAATATAATTTATACGAGCTTCGGCTTCAAAGGGTTGTGTAACTGACTAGTTACGAGAATCCTGAATAACTTTCCATAAGCCCCATATCCAGTCATTGTACGCGATCCTGAGATATTTCTACTGACAGCCTTTTTTGTCGTGTTTCTCAATTAAAATTCTGCGTGCATTCGTTATTTTTCCGTCGTAGGGATTCATCAGAGTACACTAATATTTTCGTTATCGTACCAGCCGTAGGCGATGCGTGCACTTTGTCTGTATGAAGTGCATCCTGTTGGCAGAGGGCCGACCTCGAGCCCGGAATGACTATTTCTGTTGAAGTGCAGCCCGCGACGGGGTGGACAGACAAGACAATTCATCGGGAAATGCACGTGGCGACATATAGGACACTGGGTCGGCGAGGGGTGTCCAGGCTCTGAGGCATTTTGAACGCGGTGAGCGATGAACGTTATGCAGAAATATCGGAGAGTGGAGGAGTAACTCCACATACTCTTAACCCTGGAACTATGTGAAATGATAATAAGTATCTGCCTTTCTATCCCGTCACCAACTATAAGCAAGTTTTCTTTTCTTTTTCATGAATGGAGTCATCTAATCGAAGGAATGGTATTTGCCAATCAATGTGACGAGTTGATCAACATGCGTTGGATTTGTGAACTGATTATTTCAGTAGAGCCTGAGGCTGTTGTGTTTTCCGGGTTCTAACGGTGACGCGCAGCCTGAGAAAAGTTGACTCTGTGCAAGGCAATGCATTTAGAATTGCAGAGCTCTGACCTGAGGCCGTCAGAATTTAAATATCTAGTAGCAACGCTCCGTAATGAAGGCGAGGTTCGAAGCAAATTCAGAAAAGTTTGGAGATTGCATATCAGTTCTAGCGAATTAATATTATTTTTTGGGAAGGTATCATATAATCAAATTTTGATGTTAACACGGGGACCACACGGCCCAACATCCCAGACACACAGTCATCTTGAAGATGGTTGTCTTCTGCGTTGTAGCACTGTGCAGTCTGGTGGATGTATACCGACGTTTCAGAGGCGCTACAACCCAGAAGACGGTTGTTTTAACACTCGTCGTCGTGAGGACCTAAGATCTGACATAGCCCCAGTGTTCCATCACCACGGTCCAAAATAAAATTATCCCTACATATTCTGATATAACAACCCTCTTACCCCAACCCACAAACACCGCCAAATTGGTTCGAAATTCGTATATTATTTTCGAAACGTGAAACATGCGAACATCCTTACACCTTCTAGACGTTATATGTTAATTTTATACACTTCACTTTGTACCATACAAAAAAAAGAACATAAGAAGGGACTTCTTGAACAGCTGTTTCATTATCAGCTTCTCAGGACAGCTCTTGTACCAGGGAGCTAGGGTCTCTCCTGTGTCCTGTGTGTGTGTTGTCCAGACCGGACATGTGTGTGCACACAGTATAATCATCCCCTCCTCTCCTCTCCTCTCCCATCCCTTATATGCATGACCGGTCTTGCTCCCTTAAGGTCTGGGGGTGGGAGATTTTCCTATTCCTAGCTTGTTCCTTTTTTCTATCGATTTTTTTCTTTCTGGAATGCCGACCGGTGTACACACGGAAGGGGTTTTCTTATTTGCATATCGCCCCTCAGGGCTGTTCGCTCTTCAGCTGCAACAAAAACGGGGCACAGCAAGACAGCTGAGGGCAGAAAGTGTTCATGTCGCGTTACCAGACAAGTTGGTACTAAACACTCGTAAGATTTGAGGTTTGCGCGGTGATGTGGACAAAGCCTGAAGGTTTGTTACGATTGTGCGCCGTAATATGTAAAACTGTTATTTTTGGAATTTGTCCGTCGTCTAAATCAGTGGTATTCAACCTGGGGTACGCGAAGACATCTTAGGGGGTACGGGAAATTTAAAAAAACCCATTATTTTATGATAAACACTGAATAATCAGTAATGTAATTTATTTAATTTATTTTAGATGTAGATTATATACTATGTGTAACTTGAATTATACACCAACAACTTTTGGGGGTGCAAAATTGAAGAGAAATTATATCTGGGGGTACGCGAAGACATCTTAGGGGGTACGTGAAATTTAAAAAAAATATATTATTTTATGATAAACACTGAATAATCACTAATGTAATTTATTTAATTTATTTTAAATGTAGATTATATACTACGTATAACTTGAATTATACACCAACTACTTTGGGGGTACAAAGTTGAAGAGAAATTATATCTGGGGGTACGCGAAGACATCTTAGGGGGTACGTGAAATTTAAAAAAAATATATTATTTTATGATAAACACTGAATAATCAGTAATGTAATTTATTTAATTTATTTTAGATGTAGATTATATATTATATATAACTTGAATTATACACCAACAACTTTGGGGGTACAAAGTTGAAGAGAAATTATATCTGGGGGTACGCGAACAAAAAAGGTTGAATACCACTATTCTAAATTATAAAACTACGTTTCGGAACTTGGTTTCTGCTTCCGTCTTCAGGTTAAAAAAGACGGAAAAGTACAGAAATCCTATTTGTTAGATCCTTGGCTGAGCTAGCCTCAGACCTCGACAAAACAAAAGGTCTGTGATTTTCTGAGTTCTTGCGCCGTGTGTTATTTTGCCTGAAGATGGAGGTGGTGTGTTCCTCCGAGACGTTAACATCTAGCCAAAACACTACACGATATGGAAACCCAGAACACCGCCGTTTAGACTGCTCACTGGACGCCTTTCTTCGACTCACTCATGACGTAGCAACTAAACTAATTAAGAAGCTAACAGTCACTCAGCTCGTCAAAAAATTTCCCGAAGATTCGTTACAGTGTTCACAAGAACCTAACCTACCTGCCAGATGAATCCAATCCAGTCTCCCACACCCAATTTTCCTCAAATTCATTTTAATATTACTTTCCTATCGCCATGTTGTCTCTTCCCTCAATCTGAGATCATTCCGAACCGTTTCTGATAAAAGAACACTTAAAACTTTACCTAAGCCGACTGTTTACTTAACGAAGTTACATTTAAGTCTGAGACCGAAACGAAATAAACATGCCGTATAGATGTTCATAGCCACGGTGGTCTAGCGGTTAGAACGCTGGCCTTGTAATCCTGGGGTCTCGGGTTCGATTCCCGGCGGTGCCCGAATTTATAACTTGTGTTGGGCAAGGCCGTGGTCTAGGCAACACGGAGTTTTCCTCCGTGGCATCCCAACAATTACTCCATTCACACACAGAAGAAGGCAATGGCAAACCACTTCTGGATCATCTGCCAAGAACGTATATGAACAGGTCCCAGTCCGAGAAAAGGATGAAAGGATCCTGTTCATATGGACCTGTCGTCAGACAGAACACTACAAATAAAAAAAAAATAGATGTTCACCTGCCGGGTGGATTTGTAAACAGAAACGTCCGCTACAGGGGAACATGCAGCCTCCATCTTCAGGGACGTACCTTGAAATCCAGCACCGACATCGTTAACGTAACCCAGAATGCAATTCGCAAAATGTCTGTGAGATCGTATTTTCATGTCGCCTGTAAGGTCCCATATATTCTCACATGCGCAGTATCGTTGTCCGCCATGACCTATACCAAGTCACCCTGACCTGCGCTATTATCGATCCACGTAGCGACTGACAGCGGTCCAGACGACTGGAGCACGAACTCAAATATCAGAGGCAATCTTTACGGTAGTTTTGCCCCAACTGAAGTAATAACAAAGATATTGCTGTAGGTTATGGTTTTCTGGCTTCTGCCGCCGTGTAGTCTTGTCGGTGGGTGACCTGAAGATGTTTATGATAGTAGGACTTGAGCTGCAACCCAGAAGACAGGCATCTTCGTGTTTAGGATACGTTCCTCCGAAGGGTTGCTAGCCGACCACAAGACGAGATGAGAACTTCAGATTTCGTCTCAAGAAATGTGTCGGTTTCATGATACGCTAATCACCTGGAAACGGGTAGTGTAACAAACTTTCGAAACGTCGTTTAACTGAAATAAGCATTACAGTGTGAACACTTGCTAACACATTTTTGTAATGAAGCAAAATTTGTTTCATTGCTGTCTCTGAATCTCTTTGATTGGTTGTCAAAGTTGTATATGAACAAAATTGCCCATTTTCTTTAACCCTCTGTAAGGTACTAAGGAAATACGAGGTGCGATCGGAAAGTTTCCAGACTGCGCGTATAAAAAAAAAAAACCCGTACACTTATCTCAGGTATTAAATTCATCCATCACCCTCGAAGTAGTTCCCCTGGGAGTGAACACAACGATCTCAGCGCCGCTGCCAAGCCTGGAAGCATCCCTGGAAATCTTTCTTTGTCAGCCTGTCAAGCACCATCTGCGATTCTGCCTGAATCTCTTCTATCGTCTCAAATCTCCTTCCCTTTAGCTGAATTTTCATCTTTGGGACGAGGAAGAAGTCACACGGAGCTTGGAAAGGAAGTTGGGGTCGGTTCTTGCAAGATCTTTGAGCTCCTGACAAACGAGAAGTCGATTCTGCTTCTGGTCCTCAGACAGGATGCGTCGCATGTGGAGTTCTTCCTTTAGAATCAGCTGACAGGTCCCATAGCCTATCCCAACAAGGTCGCACAAGTCGTTGATGGTACGACGTCGATCTTCGTGAATGGCCTGCCGAATCTTCGTAACATTTTCGGGCGTTGTGCTCGAAGATGGTCGTCCAGAACGCTCGTCATCATCGACAGAGGTTCGGCCATTTTTAAAACGTGAATGCCACACAAAAGTTTGCGGACTCCCCAAATGCTTGCTTTAGCATTTCATAGGTTTCCGTAGCCGTTTTGGCGAGTCTTTGGCAAGAGATTCAGGCAGAATCGCAGATGGTGCTTGACAGGCTGACAAAGAAAGATTTCCAAGGATGCTTCCAGGCTTGGCAGCGGCGCTGGGATCGTTGTGTTCACTCCCAGGGGAACTACTTCGAGGGTGATGGATGAATTTAATACCTGAGATAAGTGTACGGGTTTTTATACGCGCAGTCTTGAAACCTTCCGATCGCACCTCGTATCTTGCTTAGAAGAATGGTTATTACTGTATTTATTCGATGTTTGAGAGAAATTGGTGGTAGAGACATGATTTTTCGTTAGTTAAAACTAACAATTTTTTTTTTGGATTTTAGAAATTAGGTTATAGGTTATCGTGGAAATATAAGTTAGTAACAAAAGTTTTCTTTAAGCAAGAACTTTCTTGGAAAGAGTTAACCACTTACAGAGGAGAGCAACATTAAATCCACTGACACGACGGACTGGTATAGCCGGTTCGATGTTTACACTGCGTACGTTTGTACCCAGCCATTACTTATGTCTGTGCACGAACCAAGTTATTGGCCGGATAAATGTCCTACTTTACCTCCAAGTACTATATTTCGTATTAAATGGTCGCCATTGACCCACGGATAGCAAAATGAGAATTGAAACGAACGGCTAATCAATACGGGGCAGACACTCGACTATGGCGAAGTGCCTTTCCAGTTATATCACGTGACTCTGCGTGTCTGCTTTGTGGTATTCCGATAACCATATCACGACTGTATTTTAACTTTCCATAAACATATCAGTTGCAGTGTTTAATGACATTTCGCTATTAATTAGTGCATGTTATTTTCCAAGCGTTATTTTGTTTGTTAATGAAAGCATTAGCAAGAGAAGGTTCTTGTTTTAAGAACAATTTTTGCCTGATGTGGGGGGGGGGGGGGGGTTTAGGTTAAGCTGCATTTACATTTGTGGAGGAAAAATAAATTTTGGGTTTAGTTGGAACTTTATCTTCGTTTTCTTACCCGCGACACTCGACTAGAAGGAGAGACGTTGTTCATGGCAAGGTGTCACGTGTTGGGGCAGTTCACCTAGGAACGTGTTGAAACCACAGTTAATTCTTCGAAACAAATATCAACAGTTGTACGGGTTGTTCCTGAATTTATATCAGCGATGTGTGACTGGGAGGTTATCAAAGTTATTGTACCTCTACATATCCGAAATATAAGCATGCACTACAACCTGGTACAGATACGGAATTCTGTCTCATTTCCTGGGCATTCTGTACATTTAACGAAATAGTGAGTCGAGTCATTACTAATTTTATTCCCTTGACGAAACATCTGACGCCAGTCTCAAAAAGCTGGACATGTGGAACACTTATATATCGGTTTGAAATGAAGACAAAACATTCGTGAGAAATTATCGGTCGACTTGCGGCTTTTTTTTCCCTTCTTACTCATGAAAGCCACTCAATCACCTTTTCTTTTTGTGTTATAAATAATAGTGTCGGTATTGCAGGTGTCTGTTTCGTGTTCTAACTCAATTTGCGGTAAACCTAAATTCGATAAAAAAAAAAAGCGGCTAACTTTTGTGCTTAAAGCCAAGTCATAAGCAAGTGTGATTCACGGGCCAACATAGCCGTCCACGCTTCATTTCAAGCTCCAATGAAGTTTAATTAGCCTTTTATCTTCCAGGCTCTGAAGCGAGGGATTTTGAACGTTCTCTGATTCAACTGGTATCTCAGCATCTGAAATTATCGGTCGCGTCGGGGGTCATCTTACGTTCCGCTGGTAACAAGCTAATAGATTCTGAGGATAATTAACTCTTTGATTCCCGAAACTCGTCTAAATAATATTAAAGAATTCAGTCCGTACCGCAAAGAAAGCACAACTCTTCACCATTACAAGGATCAACTGGTTAACGCTGTTTAAGGAAATAATCGTTGTTTACGAGTCTAGTCCGTACCGCAAAGAAAACACCACTCTTCACCATTACAAAGATCAACTGGTTAACGCTGTTTAAGGAAATAATCGTTGTTTACGAGTCTAGTCCGTACCGCAAAGAAAACACCACTCTTCACCATTACAAGGATCAACTGGTTAACGCTGTTTAAGGAAATAATCGTTGTTTACGAGTCTAGTCCGTACCGCAAAGAAAACACCACTCTTCACCATTACAAGGATCAACTGGTTAACGCTGTTTAAGGAAATAATCGTTGTTTACGAGTCTAGTCCGTACCGCAAAGAAAACACCACTCTTCACCATTACAAAGATCAACTGGTTAACGCTGTTTAAGGAAATAATCGTTGTTTACGAGTCTAGTCCGTACCGCAAAGAAAACACCACTCTTCACCATTACAAAGATCAACTGGTTAACGCTGTTTAAGGAAATAATCGTTGTTTACGAGTCTAGTCCGTACCGCAAAGAAAACACCACTCTTCACCATTACAAGGATCAACTGGTTAACGCTGTTAAGGAAATAATCGTTGTTTACGAGTCTAGTCCGTACCGCAAAGAAAACACCACTCTTCACCATTACAAAGATCAACTGGTTAACGCTGTTTAAGGAAATAATCGTTGTTTACGAGTCTAGTCCGTACCGCAAAGAAAACACCACTCTTCACCATTACAAAGATCAACTGGTTAACGCTGTTTAAGGAAATAATCGTTGTTTACGAGTCTAGTCCGTACCGCAAAGAAAACACCACTCTTCACCATTACAAGGATCAACTGGTTAACGCTGTTTAAGGAAATGATTGCAATTTAAACCGAGAATCATACGAAACGGATGAATACAAAACAAAAATTTATTGATTGTTGAAACAGGTGGGAAATACTCAACAATCCCCGCATGGGGACACCCCAGATAGTTCCCCCACGCCTATTCCCATTCGGGATTTTTAGGTTTTCTTCGTGTTCTTACGTCAGCGTAGAACAATTCATAGGCTTGTTCATGTCTGTGTGAACATGTGGAATTTTTCACAACTCATTGTTGGAACACATTGTTACGCAACAAAGACCTGGGATGAGAGTAGTACAAGAATGATTTAAGGCGCAACAATTATATCGAATCGCATTAGAGCAACAACGACCTACGGGACGTGGCTTTAAGAACACCGTTGGAATGCCAGTGTACTCCATAGAGTACACCCTTCCGGTCATGTTGTTTTCTTGAAAACACTTTTCAGTTTCAGAATACGACACGGCATTGCTCGCCTGCTGTAAAACATCTCATTATGTAATTAAATTCTAAAAGGTTTTGACAACGGTAGTTTATACTTAAAGTTATTCATTGTCAGGACTTTTTTCAATCGTCCGTTCTTTAAAACCACGACGTTTCGGAGGCTGGTTCTGTATCCGTCTTCAGGTGAGGGAGACAGAATCAGCCTCCGAAACGTCGTGGTTTTAAAGAACGGACTATGGAAAAAAAGTCGTGACAATGAATAATTTTAAATCTGATTATCGTATTTTGGACCACAAACAAGTATGATACTGAATAAAATTTTTGGATATTATCCATCGTCTATTAAATATAAAACGTAAAACGACGTTTCGGAGATGGGACTCTATCTCCGTCTTCAGGTTCCTCCTCAGTTGGGCCCATTAGATAGAGCTAATCCCTATCTCAGGATAGGGATTAGCTCTAGAGTCCCATCTCCGAAACGTCGTTTTACGTTTTATATTTTACTAGACGATGGATAATATCCAAGGAAATTTTTATTTAATTGACTCTTCACCATCGTCAAGAAGTTTTAGATTTAAAAGTGTGATACTCCGGAAAACGGCTTTATACCGGGTGTTCTCTTTCTGTTGCAGTGGTGGTGACTTCGGCGCCGGGGAACGAAGCCGAGCTGCAGCTGTACCGCGTGATGCAGCGCGCCAGTCTGCTGGCCTACTACGATACTCTGCTTGAGATGGGTTAGTCGGCCTTATGGTCTTAGATATGGTGACTTATATTCAGGTTTGTAGGAAGTTGAAGACGTAAAGTTTAAAGTATCAAAAGATGGATATTGTCAGGCAAGAAAGGAAGACCATATTTAGAGCTAATATCTCCTTCATAATATTAAAATGTGTCGAAACTGGATGATACTTGAATTAGTCGGGAACGTCCGTTGAAATTCAACGGGGATTTTTTTTTCGTGTCATATTTCTTATCCCTTATCTCATTACAACCTCTGTACCCTTTCCTTTTTCCTACCATATTAATCTCCCATCCACTCATTTTATTTATCTGTAAAATTATAATAGAAATTGGGCGTTTGAAATAACGTCTATGAAACTGGTTACAAGAAACATTTTCGAAAACCTTATTTTTAAATTCATCACTTACGAAAGTTAAATTTGCGAAATGTATATCAAAATTCATTAGTTTTTCGTTGTCAATATCACTTCATTGTTGATGGGGGATGGACAAAGGGTCCACAGAGACACTGTCTCGCCATCTAGGGCTTTCTTGTATTGTTATGTTTGTATAATTTACTTTTGAGTGTTGTGAGTTTGCTGTTACCACGCGTGTCCCTTGTTAGATGGAAATGTAGCGTTGGTAGAATGATTACCAGGGGAAAACCGAAGTTCGCGGACTGAAATTTAAGTACCACGTAGAGAACCCTGAATCTAATCGCCTGGTAAATGATACGACAGTGAGAAATCTTCAGTAATGATCATACCTACGAATTATGTATGATACGTTTTTTATGCGTAATAAATTTAACTTAAATTTTTTGATAGACGTATCTTGTATCTTGAAGATAGTGAACTAACTTCTTGTTACAGAATATTATTTTTTTAGACTATCTTTAAATAACAATAATCTTGCCTGTTGTTTTGTATGGGTGTGAAACATGGTCTCTCACTCAGAGGGAGGAACACAGATTGCAGGTGTTTGAGAATCGGGTGTTGAGGAGGATATTTGGGCCTAAGAGGGAAGACGATGGGGCGTGGAGAAAACTGCACAATGACGAGCTTAAAAATCCGTACTGCTCCCCCAGTATCGTGAGGGTGATTAAGTCGAGAAGAGTGAGATGGGCGGGACATGTAGCGCGCATGGATGGGACAAGAGGTGTGCACCGGGTGCTGGTTGGGAAACCTGAAGGGAAGAGACCGCTGGGGAGACCTAGACGTAGATGGGAGGATAATCTCAGGCGGGATCTATGGGAGATAGGAGTTGAAGGAGACTGGATTTTGTTGGCCCAGGACAGGGTCCGGTGGAGGGCTTTGGTTAATTCGGTGATGAACCTTCGGGTTCGGTAAGCCATCTAGTTAGTTAGTTAGTTAGTTATCTTTAAATGTGGAACGGGAAATTACGAGAGTCGATGGGGCATGAGCGTTGGGTTGAAGCCGTTTCTGCCCTGAATCTCCACCATCGGCTGTGACCTACATTGCGGGCAGAATTTATGTTAGTTGCAGCCTCGTCTCGACAGGGTTATGGTCCCAACAGTGGCGGGACACGAGCTGTGGACCCTTTTGAACATAGGTAGCAAGTTAGGGCGTTAAAATGTGGACTCTAATGAGTGTATGTCAAACTTATTGGGTTTTAATACTGTATTTGGCTGTCTTCGTGAGGTTTTCTTCGTAATCCTTATATGCAAATGACACCTCCGTACTTCAACAGAGTCTTTTGAATTTTTGAGACCGTCGTTAAATACGCCAAGAAATAATGTACGAGCCAATTATTATTTTAGATGAAACTGAAAAGGCGAATATTAAATTTTTGTAGCCAATTTCAAGTTTCTTTCCATGCGTTTGTCTGTAGTGACTGAGTAAGACAAATTAATTACGCCTAGATAAAAGTTTGAGCCTGGGTAGTTCCGTCGGAATACTGAGTATGCTACGGACTGGACGACAAGGGTTTGACCTCCGGCAGGGGCAAAGAATGTTTCTTCCAGCGTCTGCATCCAGATCGTATCTGGGTATGAGGGTGATTTCCTTGGAGATAATACGACCTGGGCTTGAAGCATAACGAGGTTAAGAATCCATGGAGATATACATTCACCACCCACCCTCCAAAAAAATACCTCTGTGACGTGGTGCTTAGTTAAGCATCAGGGAGGACTTTACCTCTGTGTACCTGCAGACCCACCTTAGAAGCCATATTTTCGGTAATTGGAACAAATGATTAATGTAACATTTCTACTGTGTGAATCGGACTTAAGCAATAAAGATACGCCACTGCTTCTTCAGTGGCTCGTACAGCGCAGTAGCAAACTTCTTGTGCTTTATTTAAAGACTGAATCTCTACTATCGAAGTCTGGGCACAGACTTTATGTAATATGTCTCGATTGTTTTGATACAATTACCCGCTCTTTTTATATAAAATGTCGCAGTCTGTTGGCTGCACGTAGATGGCATGACCATTAATGTAACCATAAGGGACAGAGTTCGTATCCCGCCGATAACTGACTTGTTGTTCTGTGTCGTGTTTCCCATTGAAGTTGGCTGTAATGATATTTAACGACGCCTTTCCGTTCATAAGGGATAATTACATAAACGTAGACACTGATTAGTTAAGGATTTGGAAGCGTGTGTTCATATCGTTTTCGACAAGGAACATTGAGGCAAATCATAGACAGACAGACAGACGCACGCAGATGTATCGGGAAAAGTTTAGGTTCTAACCGGGCGCTTTGGAAATGTAAAATGAAACAAATTAAATTGTCGTAATGCGAATGACCTTGAAAATTGCAGGTCATCTTTTATTAATTTATTAAGATCTTATATAAACAGGGACGATGCATCGGATGTACATAGCCAGAAGATTACGTGACGTATCAAACCAAAGATCACCATTTCTATCTTCGTTGCAATGGAAACCTCAAATATGCTCTTTCTTTATGAGCCGATGGTCGTAACAAATGGTTTTTCGATATTCGTTATGAGAACGTATGGAGATCTTCTCACTAGATGGCAACAGATCGCACTGCGCTTTAAAGGGTGAATTTGTGATGTCGGTTTAAACAAGTTAAGAAAGTTTTCCTTCGCAGGTGGTGACGATGTTCAGCAGCTATGTGACGCGGGCGAGGAAGAATTCCTGGAGATCATGGCGCTGGTCGGGATGGCTTCCAAGCCACTCCACGTACGTCGCCTGCAGAAGGCTTTGCAGGAGTGGGTGAGCAACCCCGGTAAGTCAGCATCAACCCCCTCTGACTTAAATTTGTTCCAGAAGGGTTGGCGATACTGAAATCATAAACTTAATTCTTGAGCCGAAACACCACGCCCTGAAGTCTTGTAGGGGCTTGGAGGTAAATCTCAAAAAATTGTGATTTTGATAACTAGATAGAGGCGTGATTCGAGCTCCGGCCGCTTTATACTCGAAGAAAGAAACCCCCATTACCAATTCAACAGCAGGACAGGGGAGCCTCTGGAATCACTACTCACGTCAGCATTGTGAATATATATTTTTTCTCTGCCGGAAAGAAAGAACGATGTATCACAACCGCCATTTTGTGTTTTCTCCTGCTGCCAGGAATTTGGAAGGAAGTGGTCATAGCTTAACTCAAAGCATTGCCCCCAGTATTTTCTTGTAGGTACTGAAGAAAACCACGAAAATATTTCGTCAAGAGACGCCGAGGTTACAACTCGGTATCTCTGTTAACCAATCGAACAACAGGGAAAAAAAAAACCTGTTTCTTTGCGGAAGGATTCCGTAATTGTGACTACTCCGTCCGGTCTGTATGTATACCTCCCTCCACACACGCACTGTGCTGTTACTTTGTGAAGCTCGACGAGAAATCTGGACCGTTCACCATCAGTTGCTGGGGGGGGGTGGGGCGCCGTGACGGGCACAATCATCATCATTCTGCACATATCCAAGCAGACATAAATTCTATTGACAATGCACATACTTTTTTTTCTGTGGTCTTACAGTCAAGAATTTTTCCACAATCTGCAGCAATGATAAAAAGAAATACTCCATCATGTTCAGTTGAGATTCTCGCTGCTTCGTGACTTACCGCTGTAGACAGACAGACAGTAAGTGCGTTGTAGCTTTGAAACAAAACAGGCCTACGTCACATGTCGGTTAATGGTGCCCAACGTTTATGTATGGTCGACATTATGTATCGATATTTATAGGCACTAATTAACGAAATATTATTGTTGGATAAATATCTGAAACTGAACTTCGTGTTTCGGCGTTTGAAATGCCGTGTATATTCAGGATCAGCCTTTACCATGGTCTAGTTCTCCAGCGTCTCTCATTTTAAGTTTCCACAGACCGATGTTTCCAATGTCCTGTGCTTCGAGGACGTTGTCTCTTCAGGGTCCGATGTTTTCAGCATCCCGGGTTGTGTGTCCTAATCTCAGCTTAAACAAGAGTTGAAATGAAGTGGACAAAACTGCATCCAAATTGAAGATCTTCCATTCTTGTCTTTACGGATTAGGAAACTTGTTTGCCTGTACCAATCTGAAAATCTTTATTCCAGAATCCCCATGACCTTCGTCTTAGGATTCTGTTTGGGTTTGCAGTCTCATCGTGTTTTTATCCCAGGACACTGGTTTCCTCAATCAACCTCTGTTTGCAGACCGGATCTGCCGAACTGTGATGCTCCTTTATTTTTTTTATCGGGCTTTATGCGTTTCAAAAAATTCTCGTAATTTAAACGAATTTAAAAATTTTCAAAATTCAGGGGGGGGGGGGGAATGATTTTTTTTTTATTTTGTGAAATTGTCCAAAATTAGGTAAGAGTCACAACTTTTAAAAAAAAAAATTCGTCGTCCGAGACACGTAGCCTTTATAAGAGTTTATCAAATGTAGTGTACTCGGAGTAGTGACTACGCGATCGAGGTTCGAATCCCGACGACCGCAATTGATTCTTCTCTCAGCCTCTGCCTCCAGACCGGATCTCCGGACCTGTTTGCTTCCTGCGCGTTACGTAACGGGTTTCATAATTGTAAAAAAAAAAAAATCATATTTCGCATAATTCATATAAAATTTAATGATATAATACAACCATATTTGTGTCTTTTGCAACTACGAACAAGGTTATCAGCGTTCCTTTGTTTCCGGGTATCAGGGGGTAATTGTCGACGGTGCAGGCGACTGCAATAAACCAGTCTGACTGCCTTCAACATCTTCTCCTGCCTCCCCGTCTGCTCCTTTCGTCTTCTTCTTAATCTTCTTTTGCTCGTGCTGCTGCTTCGGTTTATTAAAAACCTCTACAAAAACAAGGATCTCCTTGGAGACGAGTGACGTCAGCTGTTTTATTGGTCCCTGGAGCGAGTCTAGATGGAGCTGAGCTCGCGGGCCTGCGAGAAAAAAAAACGCATCTCAACTGTTTTTGCGGGGCCGATGTTCAAGTCTATTGGTTACCGAGGGCGTATCTCGCCTGAACATCACACACCAGTGTTAAGGGACAGCATTGTGATTATCTCTGGAATACGCGAGTTAGGATCGAGGGTTTTTTTAAACCTGCTTTGATTTTTGGAGTGGACTGTAGTCACGTTTGCCTGTGAGGTCCGTCACCGGATTTATAATCGATTTTATCCAATATTATCTACGTAGAGTTGATGACGTGAATTGAAATACGTAGTTTTGAATTATTTCAACGATAAGCATTTCTCTCTCAGTATCTTCTTCATATTTTTGTATCCAATCTTATTTATTCTTTCTTTAATATGTGAAGACTGTTTAGTGGCACAAACGAAGATATTTCGTCATCTCCGTATTGGGAACGCGTGGCGTGAGTGTCTTGTTATACGACGCCCTAGATCAAGTGATAGAGGAAAGTCTGTAGTACTTTTGCCATTTAAAGACCAGTGGTAATTATGTGTACCACCTGAATTAAAGATCAGTAATTCTACAATTTATCCCGCAAAGTATATAATGAGTTCCACGTGATTCTCATGGGAAAAAAAACAAAGATTATTTTCCAGAATAAAATTTGTGTTTTTTATTGTGACGTTCTTGCGCGTGGACTGGACGTTTAAATATTATTTAGATAAACTTGGGGCTTCGAAGGGTTAAATGTCGGCTCTCTGTCATATCTGGATTTCCGAATGTTTCGCAGGGATATAGTGTCTCCATCTTCAGGGCTGAACTAATAACTCCACCGCTACATTAGGTTTCAGCTGTTTAGTAAAGATAAGCGAGTGTTTTTCCTTTTCGTCGTCAATGAAAAAACTGTTGTGTCCTGCGTCGATGAACGCGCATAGGAAACTGCAGCCAGAACCTGTCCTCTGCTTCCCTCCAGCTCACTTCTTCATAATCCTTTGAGGTCGGACAATTAACATGCGAGAGAGAAGTCTGGATCAAGACATTCTCTCAAGGCCTTCTTCCCCGAAGCTGCGCTACAGAGAGGTTTTTTTTTTGGAGAGGGGGGGATGATGAAAAAAGGGGTAGCGAAGCAGCAGGAGCAGATCTGGGGCCAGTTTTTACTCGTGGCCGGGCTCGCAACCCCCCCCCCCCCACCCTCGTCCTCCTTTCCACCGCTCCCACATCTCTGTTCTAAGATACCAGGGATTCTGTGGGTCGTGACCCCATCATGACCCGTCCAGTCAACACGCTGGACTCGTCCTATGTAGAGAAAACTGACGTGCCAAGTTTGTTGAACTTTGCCGGTGTAATGGAAAAAAAAAACATTTATTATCGCCCCGGAAGGGTACAAGAAACTTTATCCTTAAGAAATTGGTGAGTTAAATTTCTGTGAATCCAGCTCATCCGTGTCTCGAAACGGTGGCCTTGCAGTGGGGATTTATTTTCTGGTGATTTCAAACCACGTAGGCCGTAAAATCTGATGGTACTGTGTCGTTGGACGAGGTCAGCAAGTGACATGGATTCGGAGCTGATCAATACGTAGTTCCGTCTTCCTTTAAGATAGGACTCTTAAAATTAGGAGGGGTTTTAAACTTTCAAGACCCCCCAAGGACCAAGTTCAACATTTGTGACTATCGTGTCCTACGTCACATCAGCTGTGGGTGAACTCGCCTTGCCTTTACGATAATGAATTCAAAAGCGTTCAATATCGCCTCTCTAGGCATGAGGCATGTTGTCAGGTCCAGCTTTTATGTTAACACTGACGATGGAAGCGGTATTTTCATCCGAAATGTTGACAGCAGGCTACAAGACAACTCGACGTCACGACCCAGAAGACCACAATCGATATTTTGTAACGGATTTGATATTTAAATTTAAAAAAATATGTATAAATTAAATCTTGTCCGTCTAATCACAATAATTCTTATTAAATATTAAAATATTACAATAATTAACATTTTAACATTTAAAATATTTAAAATTTAAAATATTTAAAATACTTTTAGGAACTGAAACATGAAAAATGATGGTCTAATGTAAATCGAATATTTCGATAAAGAACATCATTTAATATTTTAAATGTTAAAATGTTAATTATTGTAATATTTTAATATTTAATAAGAATTATTGTGATTAGAAGGACAAGATTTAATATATACTTATTATATCACAATATGACGCAACTTTACCATCTTAAAAAAATATGTTTCTTTGAGTTTTTGGTAATGTTCATTAATATTGTATTAAGCTTTTTCCCGACGTTTCATACGAAAACCCTAATTACAATTGAAAAAATACAAACGGAGAGCTAGGAGGGAAGACGGATGTTAAGTTCTTGTCCTGTTACAGCTCTGTTCCAAACGCCACTACTGTCCACGCTGCCCGGAAGTGGGACCATTGGATTTCCGTCCAGTGTTCGCCCCATCAATTTGTCTCCGCAGCCCCTCCCAATTGTGGCCCCCATGGGGCCCAGTCCTCCAAGCAACAACAACCACGGTAGCCCCTGTGGGAGTAACAAAGAAGGACCTACCTCGCTCTGTGTGGCGTCCCCAGGTCAAGGACAGGTAAGTGTAGAAGGGGATGTTTAAATACATAAATCGACATGCGACAGAATTTGATTTGTTTCCAGGTAATGTAAGCTATAAGATGTGGGTAGGGTTTGAGGTCCTCACGGGGGTGAGTCCGAAGATGGTCGTCTTCTAGGTTTTAGCGCCGCGTGGTCTGGTACCAGACTGCACGGCGCTACACCCCAGAAGTCGGCCATATTTAATAAGAACTCCACAGGACGCTGTCCGGACTAACAGAGCAGCATATATCAATTTAAATCATTACTCGAATTTACTAAATTAAAGATTGTAACACGATTTAATGCAGTGAAAAATCTGTTTTTTCTGCGTTACATAGAAGTTCTCGTGTGTAGTTGGCGATAATGAATGAGTTTCACTGCACAGTTTCCTCACGGAAGCGAATAGAAATTTGATAAACAAAATTATCACCAACCAATCAGCGCCGATCATTATATAGGCTTATATCACAACAGGTAACACAGACCTAGAAATGTAAAAAAAAATGTAAAATAAATTTTTATCAAAATAATGAAAATGTTTAGGAAGGAAGACAGTCTGACATATAACAATTAAAAACACGCGCACTTTACAGTCTGCGTCGGTGGAAAAATGACTTATTGGCAGAAAACTGATGTGGATATCTTTGCCAGACTGTACACAGTTGTCCATTCCCGTTATCCTTGCCCGACAAGAGCCCGATTATCGATAGAAATTAATAACAACGCCCCCAAGGAAATGGCCGGCATTTCGTGTCGATACGCGATGTAATTGTGTAATCCGCTAAAAAATGTCAGTAGAACGAAATTTATGCCAATTCCGTCCCTTCCCCGTCACGTCTTTCCTCATGGGTCAAGGTGTTCGTCTCGGTTTTCTCAGTATATCCCCTCTCATCGTGAGAAAAGACGTAATAACACTCTTTAAAACAGATATAATATATTTTCGTTTGTAGGATTTTAAGTTCCTTACAAAAATGGTTGTCTTGTGCAACCCAGAAGACAGACGTTTCCTCATCGCATATTATAAATTAGGGTTTCAGATGAGGCGTTCTAAAATAAAATATCTTAACGTGATCGGTACTAAGTACCTCCCGAATTTAAACTTCTCGTAATATCAAACCTGTCATTTTTCCTGAAACGCGAACAAGACTTTGGTATGATGTATGATGGCAGTTCCAAGGAGGATCGCCCTGTGTTGCAGAGCGCTCTGTTGGTGGCGAGCGGAGACTACAGCGCGTCGGGGCCCACACCGAGCCCCGGAAGGGGCCCCAGCACCAGTACGAGTCCCGGGCCCTGTTGTCCCGGGTCCCCCCTTCAGCTGACCCCTGTTCTTGTGGAGACGCAGATAGCGAGGCTCGCGGAGGCCGCGGACCACTTGGTGCGCAGTCTGCCGCAATTTGAACCAAAACCTCACAACACCAAGAAGAAAATCTGCAAGGACCTGGAGGTACAAGCCTTTAATCCACTCCGCACGCGACATCGCCGACCCTCGGACTTCGAGTCTTCACACTTGCAGCCCACAAATTTACGCTGTTTGATTATCCCACGTGTTCTGTCTTTAAAACTTAGTGGTAACTATATGTACCACCTGCTTTAACAGCCAGTAACTCTTCATTTTACCCACAGAGAGTACCATTTTCGTTTCGTATGATTCTCAGAATAAACAGCGATTATTTCCTTAAACAGCGTTAACCAGTTGATCCTTGTAATGGTGAAGAGCTGTGTTTTCTTCGCGGTACGGACTGAACTCTTAAATGTTATTTGGACGAGTTTCGGCTTCATGTAGCCTTGTCAGCGCGAATATCAAACGCTGGCCATGTAATCCTGGGGTCTCGGGTTCGATTCCCGGCGGTGCCCGAATTTATAACTTGTGTTGGGCAAGGCCGTGGTCTAGGCAACACGGAGTTTTCCTCCGTGGCATCCCAACAATTACTCCATTCACACACAGAAGAAGGCAATGGCAAACCACTTCTGGATCATCTGCCAAGAACGTATATGAACAGGTCCCAGTCCGAGAAAAGGATGGAAGGATCCTGTTCATATGGACCTGTCGTCAGACAGAACACTAAATAAATAAATAAATAAAGTAGCCCCATATCAATATAGAAATTTTTACTAAACGCCGCCCTTCCAAGATTAATATCAGGATTCAAAATTGTGTTTGAACGCAATAAGACCCAGATTAACTTACCCCCCTCCCCCGGTTCCACTTTTCACCCCACATTTTCCTCTTCCAAATGCCTTGCCCTTATTAAACCCATCTCTACCAGAACGACGAACGGGCACTGCCTGGGGACCTTCGTAGCCGCAAATCAAAATTTATCCTTCCCCGCATTCAAAAAAAATGTATCGCGTTGTAACGTCCCTACTGCGTATTTGTGGGTATTGATGAGTCAGAAAGGTACGTCTAAGAAAGATGATGTAACAAGCGATTAAAAATGTGACGAACAGTTTCGTAATTTGTATTAATCACATTATAATATCGAGGAAATGAAGTCAAGAAGGAAAGATCATTGAGACATGTAGCGAGCTTTGCCGTAATGGGAAATCCTTGCCACATTTTAGTCAGAAGTCCTAAAGGGGGAAACCAAGGTAAAATAATTGTCGCGTACGATTGATACATTCCAAAATATTTGCAAATAAATTTATAATTTTAAAAAATGCTTGCGATTTTTCCTGCCGGTCTTAATATTATTATGTGAAGTTTGAAAATCCTTAATCATTTTATTATGCAGCCTATTTGTTCATCACGTAAGAGAAGATTTTTCGTCGTGTCATGTGACCATTCATCGTAAATCACGGTCGCAATTCTGTGTCGATATTTCATGTAGACCATCTGACGCGACTTCAAATGCCATGACCTACAGACCGAGTTTCGTCTTGCAGATGGTGATGAGCATGTCCGAGGACGACCCTCGACGGATGGACGAGATACGCAAGTACGCTGCCATTTACGGACGATTTGACTGCAAGAGGAAACCGGAGAAACCTCTCACCTTGCACGAAGTGAGTACATTCAACGTCTTATATTTAATGAAGAATTGAGATTTCCTCTGTGTCAAAGCGCTACACCTCGAAGGCGTCACCTGTGGTATCCAACGTTTCGGAGGGAGGCATCGCTTCCATCTTCAGGGTGGAAGTGAGTCAAAATGGGGATGTTAATCGTAGGAAGAGGACTCATATCCGGATCTTGATGTACTTTTACCCTGAAAATTGAGGTCTGTAACCTCCTACACTGCGTTACAGCCCGAAAGGCCGGAGTCGATAGTCGAGAACGCGTTTGAGAAACACGCGTCCGCGATTTTCCTGAGTTTTGTCAGAATTGCTTCGAACATCGCGAGAGTTTCAATGCGTTTGTGTTATTTATTTCCGTTGTGTTTGCGTCCTGTATTCGTCAACTGGATCGAACGGTGTGTAGACGACTAACCACCAAGGTGTGCTGTGAGGAAAACCATGAGAAATTTCAGTTTAGTCTAAGGTATGACGTCAGATAAGGAATGTAGGGGAAATTCTGTTTCTTCATTTTTCATTGTTTTCTTGGATCCTCCAGGAAAACGATGTTCATGGCCTCCACTTTTTCTACATAAAAGACCAGACATCTCATTTAGAAGTATCAGCTCTCGTAGTCTGAAGATATTTTCTCTTTTACAAGATCGGCAGGAATGAAATATCTTGATGTCCGTCCGGAGTTTCAGATATTTGTAGCTTATCGTAAACAGAAAAATAGGTTATAGAACACTGAACAGTCGAACATTCTTCGAAGCGATATGGGTCACATCGATCTGTAGGATCGATAACCCAGTCTGGGCCAGCATCCAGCGATGACCCAGTTCCGAGAGCATTTGCCCCTCACAACGCGGCCCGCGTTCTGTCTTCCGCGTATCGTACAAAAATTTATAAACATTTCCATCGCTTCGTTTAAACAGAAATTCTCGTTATAAACTGGTCTGAGAGTTTTAAATATGAGAAATTATATGAGTCAAAGAAGTTTTCTTTTCTCTTACGAACTTTTCAGTGGTTAAATTATTACAAAGTTGATTTGAGCGTCGTATTAAAGTGGGATTTACGTTTCTCACAAACGTACTGCCGGGACTTGACTTCTCTTACTTATTTTTATATTATTTATTTATTTATTTAGTGTTCTGTCTGACGACAGGTCCATATGAACAGGATCCTTCCATCCTTTTCTCGGACTGGGACCTGTTCATATACGTTCTTGGCAGATGATCCAGAAGTGGTTTGCCATTGCCTTTTTCTGTGTGTGAATGGAGTAATTGTTGGGATGCCACGGAGGAAAACTCCGTGTTGCCTAGACCACGGCCTTGCCCAACACAAGTTATAAATTCGAGCAACACCGGGAATCGAACCCGAGACCCCAGGATTACAAGGCCAGCGTTCTAACCGCTAGACCACCTCATCTTATTATTATTTAGTGTTCTGTCTGACGACAGGTCCATATGAACAGGATCCTTCCATCCTTTTCTCGGACTGGGACCTGTTCATATACGTTCTTGGCAGATGATCCAGAAGTGGTTTGCCATTGCCTTCTTCTGTGTGTGAATGGAGTAATTGTTGGGATGCCACGGAGGAAAACTCCTTGTTGCCTAGACCACGGCCTTGCCCAACACAAGTTATAAATTCGGGCACCGCCGGGAATCGAACCCGAGACCCCCAGGATTACAAGGCCAGCGTTCTAACCGCTAGACCACCGTGGCTATTCTCTTACTTGGCAGATGATAATTGATTAATGGAGATGTTTTGTGAACACGTCGATGAACTTTCGGGTTCATTATAACGTGATTTTCCTTCGAACGACCGAACAAGTATCGACTTTTAAAGAAAGAGACTGTAGTTCTGCCATGGAATGAGTTATAACAGTAGTTTGTGGCCTGGGTTCGAGCCCGGTGTTTAACATTCTGGACGGTCAGTAAGAAGTTTCGTTGACGGGTGTTTTTGTAGATTTTATTTCGATTTTGGCGTCGCCATGTTGGCAACTGTGGAACGTCTGAAATAAAAAGACACAAGCTCATGCAATGTCAATAAAAACTTTTGGAGTCGGAGCAAAAAGAAACAATGAATCTTCAGGGTAAAAAAATGTTAGAAGTTGTAAGAGATCTTGATGACCTCTCTCTCTCTCTCTCTCTCTCTCTCTCTCTCTCTCTCTCTCTCTCTCTCTCTCTCGCTGTTTCCTTCATGGATCTTCGTTTGGAGCGCGTCGTGAGGTCTGGACGCTGAAGTTTCAGAAGTGTCTAGACTTTTGGACTGACTGATTCCATAATACAGATTCCTTCTTCAGAAACTGATAGTTGCTCAGCTGCTCTAAAAAATTCCCTGCCTTTCATGTAGAGCGAAATTTTGCGTTATGTTGTCGATGTTGGTATCTTGGGTTGTAACGTCTTGTGGACTTGCTGGTAGATACCAGTGTTTCGGATGAACATACTGCCTCCATCTTCGGTCCTAAAGATGGAGCTAATCCCAGAGAACCAACATCGTTATCTTCATCGCCTTGAGAACCTCGTATCTCCAGTCCTCCTTTTTCGCAGATGTCCCACTAGATTATTTCTGGAGCCAGTTTAATCCGGTCAACCCCTGCTTTAAGGGGAGAAGGAGGGTTTACAGAGCAATATTTTCGACTTGCGATATGAAACACAGATGACGGATATAAGAAATGCATAGAAAGTTTTGTGTGGAAACATCAAAGGTGGACCATGTCTCAAATTTATAATTCCACTACAGAAAAATGGCACAGAAACTTGTTATAATTCGTACACGAAATAAACAGACAGCTGGTATAGTGCCGGAGGTGGGGCGCGGGCCGCTTGTTGCGTTGTGTACGTGGGCGAGGTCTGTTGCATGTGGAGGGGGCAGGAGACCTCACGATTTGTCTCGGAGAGGCGCTACGCGCTCCGTAATTACGTAAATGAGGGGGGCTCTGCCTCAACCGGTGGCCGGAATAATGCAGAAAACTGGAAACTGCCATTGGCGTCTACAGCAGCCGGGTAGGCGTTCTTTGCCGTAGCTTCGAGTCTGTCAGTTGCTGCTGACATGGTTCATCGTTCTCTGAAATGTTCACAGACACGTGCACCATCAACTCATCCTCCCACGTTCTCATCCGTCCACTGATCTGTCTCTGTCCGTCCGTCCATTCTTCTACGTATCTCCTGCTTCTCTGTGCGTGTGTTTCTAATGAATTCGCGTCATTGGACGCTGGATGTTCAGTTGGTCAACAGATTCCTCCTTTCTTGTTGTGGTAAGCGTCGTAACAGAAGCCAGCCATCGCTCTGTGACCCGAGGAAAATATATCCGACCGCAACACAACCCGATTGTCTGATAGTCTTTGCCGAGACTGACCGAACAAAGTGGAGTAAGCACGTGTACTCGGTTGTACTAGAAGCTTCGAACCTTGCCCCCTTGTGTTGAGGCACGCGGTACCTGGAGGACGTCACGCTCCACTGTGGTTATAATTGCTGATGGGTCGTGACAGCCGAAAGGGGTAGTACCCACTGCCGGAACTTGCCCCAGCGTAACGCAATCATGTTTGACGTCAGAAGGCACGTGGAAGTTTCGTGGTAATAACCAAATATCAATGAGGAAAACCACCGATACCGCGTCCTTCCAGATACATACTCACTTCTAGCCAGCAGTCCGGCGTTCAGGTGTGAGGAATCCACAAGTGTTTTCCTTAATGCGAGTGTTACAGCGTATAAGAATCCAGTCCGTACCGCGAAGAAAACACTACACTTCACCATTGCAAAGATCGACTGGTTAACCTTGTTTAAGGAAATAATACGACTAAAACGCTAATTAACCTTTGGAGCCGAAGCTCTTTCAAATGAAACTTAAGAATTCAGTCCGTACCGCGAAGAAAACACCGCACTTCACCATTACGTAGATCAACTGGTTGACGCTGTTTAAGGAAATAATCGCTGTTTACGCTGAGAATCATTAGAAATTTATGATAAAAAGAATAAAAAATGAAGAGTTGCTGATTGTTAAAGCAAGTGGTACATATTTTTACCACCGAGCTTTAAAGTGTCGGCCCTACAGTTTCTCGGCACGTTATCGACTAAAATTTGCAACAAAAGAAAATCGCCTATTAACGTCGATGTGTCTGTTCGCCCGCATGTAAAAACTCGAGAACCGTTGAATCGATTTTGATGAAATTCGACATCGGAGAGTTCACTGTAATTTGTCGTCACATTCGAATTTTGGTTTAAATCGGACAAAAATAACGAAAACCCAAATAACCTGAAGGACTGCGTGATTTCAACCCAGAAGATGAATGTAATACGTATTTTCCCCCCTAAACGTTTGTATGTTCTTACAAGTCCACGCTACGTTTAAACCCAGATGACCAACGGCAGCACACTCAGAGTCAAATTTTGTCTTAAAACGTTCAGCAGTGTCGGGATTCGAAAACATTTTTCTTAGAGATTTGAGGTTATCACAGCGGTGAGTCTGAGGATGGATGTCTTCTGGGTTGATGCGTCGTGTAGTCTGGTCGATGTTAACCAACGTTTCGGAGGTCATACTGCCTTTGTCATCAGAGTACGAAGATTTCTGTCTTCTGGGTTGTTGCGCCTTGTAGTTTGGTCGATGTTTACCGACGTTTCGGAGGTCATACTGCCTTTGTCATCAGAGTATGAAGATTTCTGTCTTCTGGGTTGTTGCGCCTTGTAGTCTGGTCGATGTTTACCGACGTTTCGGAGGTCATACTGCCTTTGTCATCAGAGTATGAAGATTTCTGTCTTCTGGGTTGTTGCGCCTTGTAGTCTGGTCGATGTTTACCTCCGTCATCAGAGAGGTAACTAACTTGACTTATCGCCCTATAAATGGAGACATAATCTCAGAAACGTCGGTAAACTACGGCGTAACACCACAGAAGACATTCATCTTCGTGTGGTCGTGGAGAATAAGGTACTTCTCACTCTAAATTTCTACGCGCATTTAATGAAAATAACTCGCCTTTTTTTAAATTTTTAAATAGAAATTCGGTTTGTGATTAAATTATGAGAAGGCTAAATTGTTGAATTTTTTGACTTCGCCCGTCATCTAGTATCGTAAAAAAAAAAGGTTTTTAGAAAGTGGATTTATTTCGTAGCTCAGGTGGAAAGGCGTGGAGTACTACTGTACCGAGTCGTCTTATTTTGATCGTGAACTTCATTTTCGTTTCTTATTGAAGTTCCCAGGCGTGAGTCGGAAATGCCCCAGACATGGCTGGTCAGTGTTTTACAAATAATCGCCCTTGCAGGAGACAGGCGCACAAGAAGGAAATGAAGAAGTCCTGAGATTACCAAATACGGCTCGAATGCATTTCTCATTGAGCGCCGGACAAAAAAGAAGAGAAAAGAGAAGAAGAAGAAGAAGAAGAAGAAGTTAAATAGAATCGTTAATTTTTCGTTTGCCGGACACACCTGCAGTCCTGCAAGCTAAATCCCGTGCTGGGTCCTTTTTTGTGAGAGTAAAAACTCACGCAGACAGACAATGGCGGCCGAAGCACGCACCGAGAAACTTAAGCAGAGCCGCGGGCAACAGCGGCTTAAGTCCGGTGACTGGACCAGTTTCTGAAGCTGCGGGTAGTCGTGATATTGTCTGAAGGTGCTGAGAAGAATAAGACGTCTTATGATATTTGTCTTCTGGGTTGTAATGCCATTTGGACTTGTAGGTCGTTGTAAACGTTTCGGAGAGACGTACTGCCTCCATCTTCAGGGCTGGTTAGAATATTTAGATTTAAGAAGAGCAAACAACAGGATGATGGAGAAATTGTGTAGTGACGGTATTATTCGTTCAAACGTAGAACGATGAGATGGAGACGTAACATGCATTTCAAAGTTCAGTTGAAAACCTCAAATCCTACATGGTAGATGTTTGCCGACGTTTTCTGAGGTCCTTTCTGCCTCCATCATCAGGGCGATGAGTGACCTCTGAAACGTCGGTAAACTTCTACCAGAAGATGTGGCCTGGATTTATCTTGCGCAAGACGGAGTCTAATGACGTCTTTGTCTTAAGGCTGTAATTAAATTCCATGCTACATAAAAGCCGAGACTTCTATAAGACGTGATATTTGATGTTCTCCTGGGTTTTGATGCAGTACGCGCATTCCAAAGTTTCCGAGACACCTGCTGTCTCCATTTTCAGGGGTTCGATGATTATAGATGATAGAGAAACCGAGCATTGTCGCTGAAATGCCGCGAAATTTGCCCGCTGACCAAGGCCCTGGGTCCCTGCATGTGACATGGTTCCCTCTGCTTCTGTCTTGTCGTAAGTCTCAGGGTAAAGAGTACTTGCTACAGTTGGTATTTATGACGTAAGTATGCAGGTAGACGGACAACTCGCATTCCCCATAGCCAACTCACACCAGCTGCCTGCAACAGTGTTCTATGTACTGTCTGTCTCAGTTCTAGTGACGTTTTTTAATTTGTTTTGGATTACGGGGTTCCTATTAAAATTTATGCTTTGAAAAATTCTATGCTAAAAATGTACCACCAAAATTCAGGGAAATTTTGCAACGTAAAATGTCACTTGGCTTGAAGAAAAAAAATGAGGTATTTATTTCATTGAAGTTTGAAGACAAAATGAAAAGGTTCCTATAGGATTGAGATGTAGTTCGGATGGGGGCTACAAGAAACACACGCTGAATTTTGATCTGGAAGTCTGTTAAGAAGCGAGGGGGTTGAGGAATAGTAGGGTGGTGGGGAAATTTGTATTTTAAAAAAAATGTCTTTGGGAAGTGCGTTCTGAGGTTGGAGGCTGTCAAATTTTTGCGCAAATATAAAAAAAATTAATCAGAATCTTCAGTTATTATGCTTACGGACAGACAGACGCTGAGTCCCTGTCGTAAATTAATTTAGGCGTGTTGTACTTGTGTCACTGTTACAGGTCAGCATAACGCGGTACATATGCCTGAAGATCCGCTAATGAATGGCTGTCAGCAGACAAGACATGACGCTGCCATATATATAGCACACTGTGCAGCTACTGTAAAAACAGCGGTAAAAAACCACGCCGGTGTTGTAATAGTGGGCCGCGACTTTACGTTGTGTTAGCGAGATCTGTAATAGCAGCACACACACCCCCCCCCCAAAAAAAAAAAAAAAGACTTCCGCGTCACAAACGACGAGAATTTATCTATGGATGACCTTCGTACTCAGCGACCACCAACTACCACAGAGCCAGTGATGGCGGGAGTGGGCGGATGTCCGGTGAATTAGTGTCAGTGTTTCAGCATCTGACTCCAGATGTCATTCCCAGTCATAAATGCCTCATGAACAAAGGTCCGATTCTCAATGGTTGCGGAACTATGGATCTTTTTTTAAATTCAAGATGGTTTAATCTTACGTAGAACACATCGGTAATGCAGTTCCTCTGTTCTGATTACTTCGGTTCATGCAAAATGTTTTAAGTGTAACCGGAATATGACCCTGGAGTATTGAGACAAAGCCACCAGATGTCGGACAGTGACATCAGAGCCGAAACAGTGGCAAAGCGTTGTCTGAATGTTTTGCGACGACCAGAGCTACTTTGCCTCTCGTCTGAGACTGCATTTTGCTTGAAGATTCCCTCCAGAACCAGTGACTGACGCCTGTAATCCCCGTTTCAGGTGTCCGTAAACGAGGCAGCAGCTCAGATTTGTAGGTTCATGCCAGCTCTTCTTACGCGACGCGACGAGTTGTTTCCACTCGCCCGCCAGGTGGTGCGCGACTCGGGATATCACTACTCAAAGGGTCACTCCAAGTAAGTTTCTTCATATCAGTGTCTCTCGGAACTTCCGAATAAACTCTGAAGCTATATTAAGGAGAAGAAAAGTTGTAATACATCCGTTATTATCTGTAGATTTCAGACCAATTTAGTTCTTAAATTGTGCTTTTCTCTCTTTCTTTATTTTTAAACATGAGCGATCAGTGGTCGAAGATATATTTCTTAATATTGTCAAAGCATATGTAAATACGTACTGTGCTGTTCATTGTAATATCGTGTACACCACCGTTTTTGAGGAACTTACCGCCTCCATCTTCAAGATGATGCGGTATGTTCCTTCGAAACGTTGGTATCTGCCCATGAGTCCACATGGCATCAAAACTGAGAAGACCAGCATTGACATTTTTATTGTCGTGAGAAGCAAAGATCTCATACAGGTACTGTTCCATCATGTGGATGTGGGAAATAAGTTTTCTGAAACAAAAAATAAGAATTAAGCACTGAGTTGATTTCAACTTTCCATTAAACTTAAGTACGAACCAAGCGTTTCCTGTAGTAAGCTTAATAAACGTTAGTGAATGTAAGCCAGACTGTGGTCATGGAGAACACAAGCGAGGTACGCCATAACCTGCTGTGTTAAAATGTGCTGCTGTCCAGTCTCACACATTTCCTTTCTATGTAGTGAAACTCAACATCTATAATGGCATCAAATTACTGACCAGTACAAATGCCGCCTGGTGGCAGCCTGTCGACATGTTTCAGGACGCATTCTGGGACAGGGCGCAGCAGCTGCAACAATGGCGAAGACGGCGGCTGTAAGAGGCCGCGGCTGGAGGGAGTACCACCCTCCTTGTCACCTTCCTCCTGCGACTTTCTTGACGTGGATCCTCAGCAGCGTCTTCGGAGACAGGTTTGTGTGTGGTTTCTCTGTACACCGTGATGGTACGCAGTTACTGATCCCTGCCCCACTGACCATTACTAAGTGTTATGATGTAGTGTTTGGCACCGCACCGTATTTCCAAATGTCACATCCTGTATTGTATCAGGAGCGGCTAGAGCAAATCGCGGATGAACTGAGGTCGCTGGGAGAGCGAATGGAAGAACTGGTGTCGGCAGCTCAACAGGTGAGAGACCTGAATGACTACCCAGCGCTGCACACGCTGCAGCAGCAGTTGGAACTACTGCAAGGCAAGCAGACGCAGCTACTCGTGGAACAAAGTGACCTCATGAAGCAGCAGCCCCACTCTTCGGCCAGGTGTGCGAATGTCTTTACTTAAACCTTCGGGGACTTTTCTTCCAGGTGCGCCTTATCAGTGATTTTACTGATTGAGCTGTTATCAGAAACTAAAACTGTTCAGATTGGAATTATTTTCTGAGCAGGATGTCTGAATTTTCAGTATGGGAATTGTTAAAAGTTAAGTTTCTAAATTTTTTCACAACAATACAGAGTTATTTGGATTTAAAGTTCTGTAATCAGCTGTTTGAATGTGAGGAAGATAATCTACTTTCAGGCTGAGAGATAATTTGTCTGATCGTTATATCGATTCCATATTGTGTCAGGTATTACAGGAGAGGACGAGTGTCATCTTGCTTTGACTCGGAGCGGCCCGACACGGATGACACGGACTCCCAGTTTTCCTTTAGCAATACCAGCTCTCCGTCACAGGTAATACTTGTTTCGTTGTTTCCGAACTTTAATATTACAAAGTGTCCTGGCAGATTGTAGCGCTCCTTCATATTTGAGTGGTCCTCAGTTCAAATTTCAGCCTGAAAACTGGTTATTCTGACTGAGGATTTTCATTGTTTTACCCAGTCCATCCCGACACTGCTGCTGTTCACGTTTCAAATTCATTATTCATTAATCATCCTGTAATTTGACACTATAAAGCCTGAACTACTGATAATGTCATTAAGTAAATCATAAATAAATAAATAGCAATTGTAATATTTATTGCTCATAATGTTTTGTTAAGAAATGTGCGCAAAATAAAATATTTACCAGTGGTTTTTGTTATGACATTTGTAGGAAGTGGGGGATTCACGGGACTCGACAGCAACACGTGATGGTGTTTCTGAAGGGAATGGTACATTAGATATTAAGGGCCGTAGTCCCTGCAAGATCTCAAAACAGGTAGGATAACATCTGCATGAGTCTTGTTTTTATTTAAACATAACCTAAAAATCATCAATAATAACCCTCGGGAATTTAGGACACGTGTAAAGGGATGTAGCTTGTTGATTTGCTGATTGATGTCTTTCATATTATTGTCCATAGGAGGAGAACACTAATTGTGCAGCTGAAGACGACAAGACGAACTTGCCGATGTAGATGGTAACCGAAGGCGGCAACCTGTGTTGCAGACAAGAGTCGTGCCAGACGTTCTTACTGTTATATTTCCTTTTTCTTTCCTGTTTTCATGGCTTTGTCAGTTTCAGGTAGATGGAGGTATGCTTGCTGTCTGTCTTTTACCATCCGCAGTAACATGGTCAACCGATATGACAGGATCTCATATCTGAGATTCTGTACAGAAATTTCTTTCCTAAACATTGCATATTCGAGCCCCTGTAAGATACATGTGTGTGTCCTGTACTGTTAAACTTGTTGCAGAATTAATACCTTATTTGTATTTACTAGAATCAGTACAATCCTAAAATTGCATAACTTAATGTAACATAACCTAACCTAACATAACTTAACCTAACCTAACATAACTTAACCTAACCTAACATAACCTAACATAACTTAACCTAACCTAACATAACATAACCTAACAATTGACCAAATTCGGAACTGCTATAGAAATACTAAGTCTGGACATGTACTTCGGTAATACAAGTACAAGCATCTGTTTGTTGAATACTGTAACTGCTTTACAACACTGTATAAGAAAAAGAGACATGATCCTCTGGTCACAACATTATAAAAATTGTTCATTTTGAAATATTTTACAATGCGCTGATTTGATCTGTAGGTAAATGTCAAATGAGAAATACATTGGGTATGGAGCTGAAAAATTATACACGAAACATAAAATGTTTGTAAAACCTTCAGAAACAAAGTTCTGCTTTCTTAGTGTCTACTAGTTTTAAAAAAACTTAACATCTTCCCATTGTTTTTCTGTGTCTGTCTTGGGGTACAGAAATTCATACCCTCGTAGTCCATTGCAAAATATTAAACACTTTGTACAGATTTTATCAGTTTCAATACTAAATTGAAAATGTGTATGGGAGATTTACCAAATTTCAGTGGTTCACAATTAATTATGTTTCATCATTTGCGCAAAAGCCAGGAAATTGGCCAATCGTGCAGTATCCTGCTATGAGTACCTATCATCAGATTATCATGTGGGGGATATATGTGTCAAAATATGATAATTAATATTATAAACACTAGTTTTAAATTTTATGATGAAACAGTTTTAATTTATTGTCCAGAGCAATACATAAACACATAGTTCATCATTTCATCGTAATAGAACTGGGTTACAGTTACTTTCTTCTTTGTATGGAATTATCAGTGTTAACAAAGCCTCACACTTTCATTGTGGAATATGATTAAATCAGAAAAATTCAATATAAAGTACAAAACAGAGTATCTTAATTAATCATCGTGAAAAAATTTAAATTCTGATCGTGGTGAATGCTTGGTAGATTTATGGATGAAGCCAGAGATTTTATCCATGTTATCCTTTGAAGCTTAAAAGAAATGTAACATGCTGGTAATTGAATATTCTCTGGTGTTACAGTCTTATGATAACCTAACCTAACTTTATCTAATGTACCACACAGAGATGGTACCCTTTTCTCTCTACATGAAGTATCTGAAGATGGAGACAAAGTCACCCTTCTGAATGATATTTATCCTTCGCCAAAAGGTGGATAATATCATGTTGATCTAGTTTCGTCTTCACTTAATATTCAACTTCCTTTCATTTATTCAATATTGTTTCATTGTGATGATGTTCTGCTGTGTGTTGAAGTTTCAGGTGTGTGCAGTGATGTCATGTGTATTTGCAGCAGCACCATGAGGCATGGACCACGGAGCCAGGTGGGCCTGCCGGTGGTTCCGAGACAGCAGGGCGCTGCCGGAAGGGAGTCGCTGATTGGGGTGGGGGGTCACCCAGCAAACAGTTGGCTTCTGACTATAGTAACTGATCATTCTCAAGTAGCTGCGTGTATATGCAGAGCTGTCGCGAGGGTTTTGACTCGACTCGTGCCGCGCGGCGTTGTCGGAAAAATGGTGCCTACAGTGTCGTTTGACAGCGTTTCGCAAGTACAGCTTCATTCATCTTAAATACTTCTTGCATCTCGTGTCCTTCAAATTGGATTGGAGGATAATTATGAATGATGGGTGCATTAGAAATTGGCCATGGTCTATTTTAAAATATCACATGCCCACGTTTCTGTTGTAATATTGTGTTTATTTGTCTGCGTAACTAATGCTCATAGTCGAGGACCAGCTGCGTAATAAATGTCCCAAAGCAGTGTTACAGCATTTCTGATTTGATGATATAGCAGTCTGATGAGTAAGTACAGTAGTTCCCTTGCATGTTACTACCGTCGGCCCGTTGGCAACACAGCGCTATGTAGTGTCATAGCTTACTTTTCACTTGTCTGTCTGTCTTACTGTTTCCTTTCCAGACGGAACTATAGAATTGTAGAAACTTTCACAAGCCTTGTCAGAACAAAATAATTTCCTTTAAGTCGATTAACCGATACATTTACTGCACAGCTGTTCAGCTTTTCCAAAAATTAAATTCTGAATCTCCTTCAGTCCAGGGGTAGAGCATTCGTGTTAGCAGTGTTAGCCTGGCTAACACTGAAAAATTAAAACTAAAAAGTCTTACTTTCATGGTTCAATGATACTCCATGTCCTGGAACACAGCAGAATTGACCAGATAAAATTCGTTATTAATCGCCTCCATCTAGCCCATGTCAGCCACGTCATTAAGGCTTACATTTCCCATCTGTGCAGGCACAATTAGAAGAAAAATGGTACAGAATAGGCCTGAGGGGAGGAGGGACTGCATGACCTTCCAAGCTAGAATCAGGTATTTCTTGTGAATCATTTTCAGAAAAGGTCTTCACCCACAAAAATTCTATATTTAGTTTTTATTAATTTGTCCAGCCCACTGGGCCGAAGGGAAGTGTACGTTGTTAACTTTGGCTGCAGACGGTTACCACACACCGTTTCATGCTGAATCAGCACAGGAGTACATACTGGTTGCTGGTGTGCATGCTAATTGGTGGAGGACTCTGACTCTTACAGGTTGTGCTTCGTGGAATGGGGTCGTACTTTGCACCTGACCACGGTTGTTCTTCTACTTTCTTCTAGACTGTAAGCAGATTAGAATTCTACTTTCAAAATGAAAAATTCTGAAGTGTTTTTGTTGAATTCTCATGTAATTTATTTTCAAAAGTATTTTCCTTTTCAGACATAGAAGTATGTTTACAGGATTGCCAACTGATACCCAACAAGCTTATCCCTAAAGTCAGTCTTGATTGTCATAAATAGAAATTTACGTTTCGCTACCTGCTACTGTATAGGTGTATGAATTTATAAAGCCCTTAGATACAGACTGATTTGTTTAATGAAATGATGTACGCCTTGTTTGCACCAAATTTGGTAACTGAAGATTTTTTTTTTCTTGCTTTGATAATTGTGAATAAAAATACCAGAACTTTGAGCAGACCTTAAAGTAGTGGAATTCCCCAGTATGATAATAAAGTTATCAGAATTGATATTGATGTGACTTTGTAAAATTTTAATCCTGAAGAGTTGGCATACCTGAAATTTCAGTATTTGCTTTTTACTGCTGTATTTGCCATGTGTTTTGAATTATTCATCCGTCTTGTTTTCTTTGTATGCAGAATTATAATGTACAAGAGCTTTTTAATTTTTTGTGTAAAGTTGTGTGTTGCCAACTTTATTGTTTGGAAGAGGTTGTCATCTTGTGAAACATGTAGTGTTTTTGACTTCCACTTTTTTATAACATGTTTAAAATATATTGTAAATGGAGATGTAGTAAATGTTCTTTGTGACCTAAACTAGATTTTAACCCTCCTTCAGTATTTTTTGTGTTCATCAAGATATGGCTGATTTGCAGTGTAATTAAAGGGAATTGTTATTATTAGGTGAATGAGAACAGGTCATGAGTGAGTGAGTGAGAGAGATAGAGGGAGAGGAAAAACAAGTGCTGTCACATAGGCGTCATGAGACACAGTGAGAGAAAAGGAATACTCTTGCAACAATCTCTTTTAGCTGTAATCTTAAAACTTTGCATACTCTGTAGTGTATTAGAATATAAATAAGCAAACAAACAACTATTAACACTATAAAAAAGACGCTATTGCCATGCGCGTTTCGACCTCAAGGGGTCATCATCAGTGGCATCAGGGAAATCACTGTTCTGGAGTTCACAGGTACGGACGACGCAACTACAGCTCACCGCAGACCAGCTAGGGCCACCGGACCACCAGATAAATAGCTAAGTGCAGAGTCTATTCCTGTGAATAACAACATCTGGTGTAGTGTCGCTTAAAATACTTTTCGTCAAATGTCCTATTCATTATTTATTTTCTAAATCAAGTTTGAGCCATTTAATTAAATTAATTGATTTCCCTGATGATGACCTCTTGAGGTTGAAACACGTGTGGCAGTAGTGTCTTTTTTATAGTGTTAATAGTTGTTTGTTTGCTTATCTATATTCTTTTAGCTGTAATGGGGAACGGTGGAGGTACAGTGCTCCAAAATATTTTCCTCAGGACTGGACAGAATCCAAGTTAGTGGCAGTGAATTTAAAAAGTTGTTTGTGAAGATTGTAAGTCCAGTTATCGAAAAATGCCACTCTAATTCTTGTTATCTTTTAGCATGATGGTAATATAAATTCATCAGTTATAAGTGATTTCAGGCACAAAAAATGAGTCACTAGCTCTTTTACTGCTAGCAGGTATGCGGGCAGTTCGATGTGCGATGTGGCTTACAGAGACTCGTGTTACAGTTGGTACAGGACACGCTACTGGACGAGGGATTGCGAGTGGTAAAGGAGTTGGTGGCAAATCAAAACAAGGATTCCAGCACTGGGAGCGATAATTCATATTGCGACTCGTATAACAATGAGAACAAAGTTCAGGTAAATGGGGAAACTACTGATCTGATTGATGTGTTCATTGCTTGTTCAATGTTGGTCTTCGCAACTGCGCTTGTGGACTGCCGTCATGCCTGCAACATGTATGATACAATATTGTTCACTGCAGGTAATTGCATCGAGTGGTGGCAATATTATTGCAGTGGCAAATCCTGCTCTGTCTATGTCACCAGCAATTGTACCACCCACGCCGGTCGTGTCAGACACTGGAAGTGGTACTGATAAGAGGTCATCCACCCCAGTGCTGGTCCTGAAGCAGGAGCCGCCGTCTCCTGCCATGTCACCGTCCCCAACGATAAGATTGGCCAAGTCAGAGTGAGTCGTCATGCCATTGGGATTGAGGTAGGCTCTGTTTGTCGAGCGCTTCATTTACATTGAAAACTGTCTTATTCACAAAAGTGAGCCTTTGAAATTAACTGGTATGGTAATTTAGGATACAGAATGGCACCGTTAATGTTTAATGTAATGATTCCTGGACTGTGTTCTAAGGATCCCCAGTGGTTTCGTGAATAATTTTTCTGATGATGGATTTTGTTATGAATTTTCTTATAGTGTTTCAGATCTTGCTTGATGTCCTCATATGTACTTTTCTGTCTCATTAAAGGGCTATCACATTTCAATCATCCAAAGTATCTTGTGGACTGCTGTTACCAGGAAACAAGGCAACATGTATGCAGTCAAATTTCTCAGTGTGAATGTATATTTGACAGTGTATGAGCCCTGTTATGATGAACGATGGTTTGTTTCAGGATCAGAGATACGAACCAACACAAGTCTGATATGAGGGCCGTCCTTATGGAGAGAAAAATAATAAATATGCAAGAGGTCCAGGTCCTTCTCGGAGGTGGTGTGAAGGAACGAAAAGCATTCATCATTTTTATTAAGGAGATTTAGCAACTCTCTCCTTTACACCACCCCCAGCAAAAGTGCAAAAGTTTACTGTGATATTTGTGAAGTTGTTTGTTGTTCATTTGTTTTTGCCACTGCTGCTGCTGCGTGCTGCAACAGTCTGAGGGAGAGTTTGTCTGTGCTCAAAGCTCCATGCGTGCCTCCCTATTCTCCTACGGCTTCTATCACCTAAAACTTCAGTCATGTTTCAAAATGTAACATGCAATTTATTTTTAATTGTATGAAAACTGTGGTTGGTATGAGTCAAAGACTCGCCGAAAGACTTCTCAAATGTAGAACGTCGTATCTCGGATAGCTTTGCACAGGACTGATCCCGTGTGGTCAGTGAGATAATTATTATGGATGAAATTTTTATTTAGTCCATGTAAAAATAATCGTTTCTGCAGACATGTTCCATTTTGAAATACTGTAGTGACTTTTGCTTCGTCTTTGAAGGCTGCGTTCACATCGCGTTAACTCTGCTTAGCTCATAACCAAGACAGAGATTACACTTATTGCTTCCTTAATATGGAAACCAGATAGAGCTTGTACAGTTTTAGCGTAAACTTTTATCTTTTAGGGATGCAGAGTTCTTAAGTATGAAATTGAGTGCAAACGTCATATAGCTTTTACTGAAATTTTTGACTATTCGCATAGAATATTAAACTTTAAAAAATAAAATTTCTTACACTTTTAAGCTTGAAAAAGCTGTTTTATGAATATGTAAAAAAAAATGTATAAGACAGTCTCCCCTTTGTGAGGATAAATTTAATTTATATTTTGTAGGAATGGCCTTAGCAGGAATTTACAGAGTAGGGAGCAGACATTTTCTGATGATACACCAAACATCAGGCCTTAAAATGTTTAGTTTTAATCATTTTGCTGAAATTTCTGAAGATCACTCTTAATGTTTAGATATTTATATCATGGAACCATTTTATGCAGATATTTTTTTGAATCAAGATTTATCATTTAATCACAGATCTCAGAGATGCGTTATTATTGTGTAGTGAGCTGTACATGCGTATGTGAACGCAACCTGACAAGTTTTAAGTTATCCATTCTGTGTTCCCATTATTTTCATGTGTGACCCTGTTGCATCTCTAGACACAACTTTGAAACAGTACTGACAACCTTAAAACACTCCGATAGAGCCAAGTAAACAGGTTTCTTGAGTGTCCATCGACTCACCTTGTAATATAGACAGCGTAGCGATAAATATATATTCACTGGCTACAGAATTACACATGGTACGAGCGATGTCTGAACTCGTGTAAGATATTTTGATGCCAAAACGTGATTCCCACATAGAAGTTAATTTTCAATAAAGTTTCTTTATTTTTGGAATTATTGGGTTACATTTACAGAGACCTGGTAGTTGTAGCGAGGTGGAGTACTTCCGCTAATCACAGGCATCATAATGGAGTTTTTTTTAATGAAATTGTGATGCAACTCAAGGGTGCTCTGCCATCTTAATGTTTCTGGTAATTTTATTAATTAAAATGGGTGTGCAGTGGAAGAATTCATATCAACTTCATATAATAAATATATTGTCAGGATGTCAGATGCCAAATTCAGATATCATAAACAAGCATCAGTGTTTTGATATTAACCCCTTCTGTATTATACTTGAGATATTTCAGTTAGAAACATTGGATTTATTTGGTGTTCCTTAGGAATAGCCAAGAACCTTATGTGCCATCTCTTGACAGTTAATGAAGTTTGAAACTAATAATAATAATATATTACTTCAGCACTTTTAGATACAGCGCGATGAAGATTAGTTTCTCTTACCTTGGTACTGATGTAATTTATTATTGAAACAAAATAGTGATCATTGTCTTTTTCCAAAAACATTTCTGCTTCATGTGAGTCAGCAGATAACCAAGCCCATCCTATATCTGTCTGTCCCCATCCTCAGTTTCTCTCTACCCAAAGTGCTGAAGACCGAATGTTGAACTTTGTCGCGTTCTGATTCGGGTGGTTTTGTTGTAATTTGGACTGTGTGTAGTTCTGTAACCACTGATGAGTTTTGTAGTGCATCGATTTGTATTTGATACATACAGAAGCTTGGCTGCAATGAATTGTATGGTGCCTGTGTGGTTTCAGTCAGGCAACAGTCGTGATAACAAAGTGTGATGATTGTGATCGTGATGTGTAAGATCTCCAGCTGGGGTGTTGCAATATTGGACAAATGTGTTACTGTAAGGATTTGTTATTTTAATTAATTCTTCTGGGTTAAACACATGGTATGTCAGTATTAACAGCAGCTTTTTTTATATAAGTCTTGTAATGCTGAGAGTGATTTGCTGTACCTGCCACATCTGGATTTCTGACTTATTGCTACAAATTTTTTTTAGCCTTGTCCCTCATATTCATAATATTTAATTTAGTAATTTATAAAAAATCTAAAGTTGTTCAGAATTGAAACTATGTCAAGGATTTCAAGCTAATTTCCTTTATGTGCACATTAAGCAAAAGTGGTTTGTAACATACATTAAAGTTTTTTCAGTCAGAGAAACAATTGTACTGCATTTTATTATCGTCCTTTTTAGAATATCCAGCTTCTGTTTGAAATAGGGGTCTTCAGAACTTTTCCTCGTGCCTGTACAAAAGATACTTTGAAACTGTATTTGTTATTCTCATAAGTCTGTTTAAAACTGAGAAGTTCATTTCCCAGAGGTTCTTACATTATCATGTTGCACGAACATTTCCGCTGTTGTGGGTCTTCACTTTACAAAGTTATATATCCACTGTTTTCAAATTTCTCATTACTTATCCTTCTTCAGGACAGTCCTATTCTTCCTTTTCCTCTGTAACCTGGTCATGCCACTCATTCTTTATCTTTGTGTTTATTATCTTGACTCATTTTTGTATCTAAAACTGTCCTTGGTATGTTACTATCCACATAATACCAAAAATGACAAGTTGTATGTGGACACCAGAAACAAAGTACTGCATATGTATGTGTGTTTTTATCATACAGTGAAATATCTTGCATTATTGTTCCTGTGTCGGCTTTTGTTCTTGTAATCTTACGTTCAATTTTTATCTGTCCCTTCCGTGGCCAAAATCTGAGTGAATCTGTTATAAGTACAAACTTAAACAGGATAGAAATTATTTTGGAGGAGCTTGCCAGAATTTGAATGTGGTGTATAATTTATTAAATAACAAATTAGGTTGCTTAAGAATAACCAGATTGGTGGCTGGTACAGTTGATGGTACAGACCAGCAGGAAATTGTAAAAATATTGATAGAGTGTCTGTCATTTTCTCAAAGTCCATGTTGTTCAATAAAGGAACGTTCTTTCCAATTGTAAATAAAATTATGACCTCTAAAGATAATTTTACATTTTAATTTGTAAAACTTGTGTGTAATGCTAAAATATGCTTATTTCTTATGATATGTGAAAATTAAATACATTCAGACAGTTCTTATATAGACAAAGAGATCTGTGTGTTTAATCCTCAACATTCCTTTTTTTCTGTATAGTGTAAGCAACACGTGCGGTTTTGTGTATTACTGGATGTCAGGTGATGAATGCAGAATAAACTGGAAAATGGCACCTATAGAATTCCTTTTGATGTTCCAGAAACAAGATGGTGGAACCACACTGTTTTTACCTCCATGTCCTGATGTTCTCATGTAAATCCTATATGCCACTGTGTAATTACAAACATAGACACTTCGAAGACTGGAGCAGAAATGGTAAAATACAACTTGTATTTTTTTAGGTAAACAGTTTGTGAGAGTGTTTTGACTGAATTCATACAGGATCAGGTCCACTGGTAGTATTTGTGCTGATAGTGCTGGAACTGCTTGACCCATTTACAGAGATTGGTACATTATATTTAATTTATGAATATGAAAAATCTAAGTCCCCCATTATGTCTTGTGGGTGCTTCCATCTTAAAAATATTATATATCCATTAATATTAAGATACAGAGTTATCACATCCATCGCATGACCCACTGAAACAAGATTCCATGTATTCCCTTCAAGCTATTCTGTGGTTATTAAATGTGTCCAAAGGGGAATCAATTGCCAAAACGTCAGGTTTTGTTAGGTTAGGTTATATTAGAGATGCGCTGAAGGGGACAGGTAATGACATAATTTTACCTCACAACTGCAAGCAATTTCATGTGATGTTGGTATTGGTAATGTCTCTTTTTAAAATTACATTTTAATACCGAATTCATGTTGGCCTGTTTGTTATAAATTTTTTGTTGTTTTATTTAGCCATAAGAATTCATTTTTGTCATCTTAGGGACTGGTTTTGACAAATCACTCTTTATTTGTTCAAAGTTTGACAGTGCTATACTCAGTGGCTAATTAGCCAGTTTTGAGAGTCATGTGTAACGTTTAAAATTGGCGCATCTCTATTGTTACAGTTTTATTTATCTAATAATCTTATATTTGTATTTGGCTTATGTACCTTAAAACCAATATAATTATAGTGGCTTTATCGCAACGATCGAAACTTTGAGCAAGTGTTTTATAATATTGCTGGAATTATTACGGCGTGTTAGTTGATTAAAGTTGTGTTTATTATTTCCGGTTCTCATGCCGTCCGAAGCGGACGTGAAGAAAAAGATGTGGGTATTGTTTTCTTATTTTGTATGAAATTACTTACTATTATGCGCCAACATATACATTCTTTTTTGTATATTCGTAATCTTGTAAAATAAATTAAATTGTGAATTTCAGGGCTCGCAATCGCCGCGAAAACAGCAATGCTAAGAGTGACTCCGATTCGGACGCCTCAGATAAAGAGAACAAGAAGGAGAGAGGTAGGGAGAAAAAGAAGAGAAGTGCGTCTACATCAAGTGGCAGTGGCAGCAGTAGTCGGAGGTTTGTTCGTGTACCTTTCTATCTTAATTTACGGTGTAGAAGTTCATTAATGCCCAATAGGGACTCAATCCCAATGTGTATGCAATACAAGAGCATTCTGCCACCAGGCTTTACCCCCGGGAAAGAATCTCGGTACCCAGTGGCCCCAGAGCCAGTCTGGACACAGAGGCTAGAGAAAACGTCCTCTGCCCCCACCAGGGATCAAACCCCGGTCATCGAACCTGCAGCGAGTCACTATACTGACTGTGCTACCCCTGGCTCATGATCATTTTTTATACCCATACAAAACAAGTGGCAGAATGGTTTTATTTTTATCTGAAGAAAGTAGTTTCCGTTTTGAATCTGCAAATAATTTACAGTTCATCCGACAGCAGCTCACGTTCGTCGAGCGGGTCAAGTTCATCGCACAGTTCAAGTTCTGGATCCACATCACATTCCAGTTCATCTTCTAGCAGTTCGGGCACTTCCAGTACAAGTTCGGGTGCAAGGGCTCAAGCCAAGCGAAGGTATGACTTGTATTCCATGTATATGGCATCGTGTTTGTAGTTAAATATCGGAACAAAGGCAAAGCAAGGACATTCCTGTGAAGAATGCACAGAAAAAGGAATATACAGTAGTTGTGCAACTTCTATTTTATCTCAGTGATGTTAGTTGTCACTGTTACACAAGGTCCTGAATTTCAGGCCCACCAGCGGGAGTCGCAGTCGGAGCAGAAGTGCGGAGCAGAAGAAAATCAAAGAAAAGGAAGACAAGAAAAAGAAACCAGAGAAACCGAAACCCAAAGGACGGTCCAGGTAGGAATTATTATAAGTGTGGTTATGTTTTGGTGTCCTGTAAGAGACATGTAAGTTGAAAGTAATCTGATATATTTATATATATATATATATATATATATATATATATATATATATATATTTGGAATTCAGTACCGGATAGTACTCCCAAATATCGGGTACATCACTGTATTGTCACAGCACAAGGAAGATGGAGGTTGAATAATTGAATTTATCTCTTTGCCATCTCAGGTCTGCCTCGCCTCGTCGGAAACGTAAGGAACGTTCACCCACTCCGCGTCCCACGAAGATTCACGTGGGGCGCCTCACGCGCAATGTGACAAGGGATCACATTCTAGAAATATTTTCAACATATGGCACAGTGAAGAGCGTGGATTTCCCACAAGACAGACTGCACACCCATACTGGCAGAGGTTTTGCTTACATTGAATTTGAAACTCCGAATGAAGCGGAAAATGCCATGAAACACATGGATGGAGGTATGGGCCGCTGTCGGCAGTGAATGTAATTCTCCACCGCATTAGTATTTGTCAGCATAATGATTTTCTTAAACCCAATGACAAATGCAAATTTAATAGTTTGGTACTTGTGGGTTATCGGGACACATCGCTATAAAAATAGGTTAGGTTAGCTTAAGTTATGTTAGATTAGGTTAATGTGTGGATAAATGACATATACTTGAAAGTTATTATATTTTATTTCAATAAATGACAAATTATTATATTTTATTTTAATATGCATGAGATGTTAATTGTTGTTACTGCCTGTCTCCGGAGGCCAAAATTCGCTTATAGATTTTAGAATCGTTTTAAAAATATCACCATTAAACAACCGAATATAAGGGTATACTGATTTGCATGCACAGTTTTCCATGCCAATCCAACTCCAGATATTCGACTCCCCGTTTTGTGTCCCGATAACCAACAAGTACCAATAGTTTTCATATTCTTATTTTGGCAAGGAATGGAGCCGTGAATGTATATAGCCACCACATAAAATAGTTATTTAAAACAAAAAGGTTCCCCTTTTAGTAATATGGCTGTCATCGGTGGTCAGAACAGTCTGAAACAGTCATTTTGAGCTTTATTCTGTTGTTCGCATAAAATATTAAATCATTGCATAGAGTGTACTGCTGTTGATCTAAGGACACCGAGTCCAGTGTGTGCGTGAGGAGTGCCTCAATTTTATGCTGACAAATTTTGTTTACAGGGCAGATTGATGGGCAGGAAATAACTGCAGCACCGGTACTTCTTCCTAAACCGAGGCCCGTGCCACCTCGTCGCAGTCCACCCGTGCCTCTTCGAAGACCGCCTCCTCGTTGGGGACGTTCTCCACCTCGGTGAGGGTCACTACTGTTATCACCTTATGACGTCTAATAATTTATTTTTGTATAAGTCAATTTATATATTAATTTTTGTCAGTGAATGGACGGCATCATATTATTTAACTTTACAGATACCGTCGTCGCTCCCCACCGCCACCAAGAAGAAGATCTCCGCCTCCACGGCGTCGCCCACGTACGAGGTCCCGTTCTCGTAGTCCGGCACGAAGACGTCGGTACAGTCGTTCCAGTTCAAGCAGCTCTCGTTAGTTGATCTGGCGTAATTGAGCCGTTATCGATCCTTTGCATCATGCGGGAACTGCTACTTGCTGTTTCATATAGCAAGCATTTTTGTGAATGAACATTCATTGCCATTACTGACGATACATTTCCCCCCCGCCTTTCATGAATCCGGGGTGCATTTGTCGTGGCGCTCCTGTCAGAGAGAACCATCTGTATAGGGGTGCAAATTTTGTAGATGATGTGTAGTAAATATAACAAAGTTCTACTTGGTGTTTCCTTATTTACATGCACCCTGAGTCTGTCCAGACTTAAATTTTATTTCTTGTGTTTATATTGACACTGTTTGTTTTAAATGTGTTTGTATTTTCTTTATAAATAAAAAGTGTTTGTTCACGATGTAAGTACAAACCGCGACAGGCCGAGTGTATGAAGTGGGAGGCCAGTAATGGTTCATTATACAGGGCGTGCGGGAAGTAAGTAGGCATTAAATAATCGCTATACATTGGAAATATAGAGGTTATAACCATTTCTCAATGCCTCCTTACTTCCCACCCATCCTGTATATAATGTGACGATGTGTTTATATGAAGCTTCACTTTATGACTTGATTAACGTCCATCATAAGATTGAATTTTACACTCGACTTTTAAAATGTGTGTTCAAGAAGACACATTTTAAGATTAGACACACATTAATTGGTAAAAAAATTTTAAAAGTGGTTGTGTATGCAGTGTAACCTCTTATGAACAGGCTTAATGAAGACGGGTGGAAAAATGCAGGCTGGAAACACTACAATGTAAGAGCAACAGATCATGGAATGAAGGCTATTTATGGCACATTGTAATAACAAGTGATTCCCAAACAACCAATTTTTTTCTACATGTAGCTTTATTCTAACTGTACTTGCAGTTTTGCTTTTGAAGTTATTTATAAACGTGTAAATTTACCAATAGCCCATCTTACATGCCACTCATGAGTATAGATAAAAAGGTCTATACAAAAATTAGCTTATTTCCAATTTCCAGCTAATGGGAATTGGTCATCATATTCTGTGCCATGACAGAAACCAATGTTTGCTTGCCATCCAGCCACACCATTTTTTTTGGGTTGTTCACTTATCGAGAACACAAACTTAAGCAGCACATAAGCTGTTTTGTAGACTCCAAGGAAATATGTAAGAGGTATTGTTTGGCTACTTAAAGTATGCTTAAATGAAACCCATAGTAAGTCCATATAGATAAGCATTTCTGTGTTGTATTTCCTATTCAGAATTATCTAAAATAAGGAGATAACTCCGTTACCATCACTTTCCATTTTCACTGTACAGTATGCCATTAGGAAGGCCCCCCAGCAAATCACGAACTCGAGTTAAATAAGATGCATGAGGTGAAAACAAGGGCTCAGAAGAAAAAACTAGTACTTGATAACAAGATTTGTATATTAGTAGATGCACAGGGAAGTAACCTAATGTTAATTTATTGTTGCTGGACAATAAGTAAGGACAAAGTAACGGAACTAATGTAGTCACCATGCCATAAAGATGAATAGTAATATGCATGTATAGTTCCATACTTTATTAAGATGGTTCTACAAACATTTATTTATACAAATAAAGGCGCATCGCACTTCACCCTATTCTCCGGAACCGTGGTTCCACTGTCAATATTTGTGCATTGTAGCTTAGTCCGAGACTTGTTAAGATTGCAATGGGCGATAAAAATCCCATTTAAGAATATGCAAATTAAGATGTCTAAAAGATCTTACATATATTATGCAAAACTTTGTGGTTAGAATTTCCCAGCTAAATAAACGTAGCAGGACTTGAAAATCTTTTAATGTGGCCTCCCTCTTGTATCCCAAATAATTTTAAGTTGGCAACGTCTGCTCGGGGAAATTGTACATAATGAATTGCCCACGACGTACCGACTGTAGGTTATCTATGGGTACGGTAGAGAAGAGAATTTGTTCTAGTTGGCGAAGTGACATTCTGTATTGTCGTCTCAGTGGTTTATTGTTATTATTTACAATAACATAAGGTTGTCAAGCTATTTGTATGTGGAATTCAAGAATTTGGCTGTGCTGTGTACAGATGGTCTTCTGAATGTGATATTTATTAAGGTTTAATTCACGACACCAAAGTTGAGCACTGTGAGTTTTAGGAATCGCAAGAGTTCGAATCAAGAATTGAAATGCTGTCATACGCGATTTTCATATTATTAGGTGTTAACTTCCATCCAGTTCAAGTTGCTCACTCGTTCACGTCGGCGTAATTCTACATATTTGGTTGCACAACGGTTGGGGGGGGATTTAGACAAATATTTCACGTGACTTACACAAATGGCAAAATTTTAGTATGAAGGGTAGGATGTGACGTACAAATAATGTAAATCTCCATCCGTATAAACTACGTTCATTTATTTACACACATTTGTCAGTTTCCCATCATTATCATGCATTAATGGTTCAGAAGAATTGTTATATACAAAGTTAAATATTGGGATGAAATGTGGTGGTAGTGTTTGCATGAGAGATCTGCAGTAACAAATGCTGTTGGATGAGGATTCCACTTTCATGTGGAACTGGATTATGCTTTTAGAACATCCCTGAAGTCATCAGTGTGTTACTTTATATCCAAAAACTACTTTCAAAATTTATTTCACAATGAACTAACTAAACACCATATCTTTGTTCAGTATTACAACACAATTTGTCATAACAAATTAACCACCTTTTTGACACAGTCTCTTTATTCGGCACAAACCATTGAACTGTTAGTACGAGTAGAGGTTAGCTATGCATTCTAGAGTGATGAAAGTGGTCAGTTGCATGCTTTTGCCACTTTAACCTCAGAATGGAATATTGGTTAACCAATTCAAAGCCATTCACTTTACTGACTGATCAATCCTGACTCATGACTAGCTCATAAGTCTCACTGCTCATTACTAATTCAAGTATTGATTACACACAACGTTGCTTAACTTCAGTGATCTATTAAGTAGTAGTGTTTTCAAATGATATGACAGATATTTCTTTCACATGTAGAGAACCAAAACATGGAGCCATCCTTCATGAGCTCTGACAGCAATTGTTTGTTCTTTTAAGTTTCAACAAATATTGACACAGTATGAGTGAGAACAGTAACTCGGAGGAGTCAGAAGAGGCCATTAGCCAGCACCTTGAAGGTTTGTGTTGTGAAAGGGTACAACGTGTATAAAGTGGTGTTATAGTTTTTAGGAATTATTGTTGAGCTTTTTCTGACATGATATCAACAGAGATTTTGAGGAAATGTTTGTATTGAGAAATATAGTTTAAAGAGAAATATAAAGTTATATTTTTTGAAAATTACTGCATCTGCTGTATTTTAAATTCTTTATGCACTTTCTGTTTGTTGAGTTAACATTTGGCCCCTTAATCAGATGTGCATTGCTTGTAGTTATGCTGCTTTCTCATGTCTGTTGTCAACTCGAGATTTTGTAACTGTTTTTGTGATACACTGACAAGTTTCTGTTTATTGGCATCATGTGCAGACCTAGGAATGCTGGAAGATGGCATGACTTTAGATGATAAACGTAGTCTGTGGACAGTGGTCAAGATATCTCAAGACACTGCAAAGGCTGAAGAACAGGACCGCCAAAAGCAAGCAAGACGAGCCCTGCAGTTCGATCAGGTGACTTCAGTTCCATAATATTACACAAACTTTAATAACAGGCTGTGGTTTTGAGGCTGCAATATACAATAGACAAACCAGCATTGTCTGTTTTATTCTTATTTGTTTCTTACTTATAGCACTTTGTTTTGTTTTTATTTCAGTTTTAGAAGGAAATGGTTACAATTGAGTTTGTATTTATTGCTAAGGTCATGTTGTGGGTTTCAGGTATCGTCAAGAACTGAATCATCATCTGGATCAGAGGAAAGCCCTGATATTGTTGTTCGGTCTCCCACCTGTAAAGGAGAAGACAAGACAAGTGAAGAAGAGAAAAAACCTACCATCGCAGCCGTATTACCCCAACTGCGCACTACGCCATTGGCTTCGGTGGCACCTAGTCAGCGCACGACAGCTACTGTTCTTCCTCTTTTCCGTTTCTGCGAAGGCGACCTGTCTCAGGATCAGACTACTGTAAATTCAGGTTCTGCATCAGTGCCGTCATGTTCTGAGTCGAACCCAGTCGACGTTTCACAAAATCAGCAGGTTGATTCAAAATTTGAGGATTCTCATTCTCCAATCAGGTGTGTTGCACAGCCATCAGCGAGGCGGCACATGAGATCAAGTCCAGATGTGGAGATGAAAGAGTTTAAGAAACTGAATCCCAAAAATAATTTGTCAAGGTTAAATTCATCTAGTTCCCCACTCTCGAGACTGTCTGATAAAGAGCAGGATGAACTTCAAACAGTACCACAAACTGAACGTGTAACGGAGGTATTAAAGTCTGAAGCCCCTCATAGGAATAGCGTCATGACAAGTAGTGACGTTCCTAAACTTACCTTGTCTTCAAGAAAATCTGTTGAGCACCGTGAACAGGGTACTACATCGTCTTCGACAGTCCCTGTTAAGTCGTCAAAACATTCTGATCAGGATGCGCTTGTGTCACCTGTGTCCAACTCTCAGGAGTCATTCCTAGTTAGGAGGATGCAGCACAGTTTAAGAATGTCAAATGATCGGAAAAATGACGTCAAAGAGAAAATTAATGACATATCTGAAATTAATGAAGACTGCTGTGAAGAGAATAATTTTGATGCCTTAAAGGAACAAACCGAGGATATGGAAAAAATGACGCCCGGTTGTAGTTCTGTAGATAATGTGCCTTCTTCATCGAGTTACTCGCCATCAAACGAAGCCAAATCCAAGGAAAATTGTAACAATAGTAGGGACACCAAAAAAAAAGTTTCAGAGGACCGAGAAAGAAACATTAATGCCTTCGACTGTGATAGGAGCAATTATGGACGGACTCTGAAAGCTCGCAAGGCGAAGAGGGCGCGCTTAAGACTGCCATTTTACATTCCTCCACGCAAAATGGACATCCACACTTATATCACGTATTTCAAGACGAGCATTAAGGAGCAGGCGGTACGTCTGATCGAGGTGAGTTGATTGCTAGTGGAATATGGTTTTCAAGCTATTTCATTATATCATGTAACCTGTGATAATTGAATAAAATTTATTTCATATGCGTGGATTTTGTTGCGATTGAAGGGGATTAGATTCGAGCTTTGTGATCTTTTGTGTGGATTGTGTGCTCTTTCTTTGCACAAACAGTTGGTTTGTAAGTCATTTCAGATCATTTGTAGCGTATGATGGCCTGGCATTGCGTTGCGTGTTATATATATCGGCAAATCTCTCTTCCCTGTATGAGATTGAGTCAAGTCTTAATGTAATTCTTACCTCTCCTTGTAAGTTTGCAACAGGAGATAATATCTGCGAACAGTATAATGGATTTTATACTTAAAAGTTGAAATGTTCCGTACTGATCACAGGTTCAGCAGAGGAGTCACAGATGCGTACCGTGGGGAGAACCGGTCATTGTCGGAGAATCTGATTCTACATTGCCAGTGAATGCAGAGCAGGGAGAACAGGAGAGTAAGAGTGTAACTAATCTTCAAAGGTAGGTACTGACAATTTCTCGGGTTATCATTTGATGCGGAATTCCATGTCGGTATAATTTTATGAGTTAAGTTATTTCTGGTCCGCAGTGGCCGCGCGGTCTGAGGCGTGAGCCTTGTGCCGCTTGGTCGCTGGGACCGTGGGTTCGAATCCCTCTCAAGCCATGGATGTTTGTTTGTGTTCGTGTTTTCCTGTGTTGTGCTGTCCTGTGTACAGGTAGAGGCCTGGCGACGGGCCGATCCCTTGTCCAAGGAGTCCTACTGAATGTCCATAGATCAAGCCAACAGAAAGTTGGGACCCGTAAAAGGGTACCGGAAAATGTATAAACATTGTTAAACCGGAATTAGAAGAAGTTATTTCTAAATTTCTGAGTACTTTTTAAATTTAGCTTTAATTTCTGTATGTATTGTCTTTATTATGAGTTGTCATGATTACATGTGTATATGATGGTAGTTATACTTTTAATTAAACGTTGTTAACATGAAACGTATGATCGTCGTTAAGGACCCTCCACTTTTGGCTGATTGCAGTTTAAATGTTTTATGTTGTCTTTCCATAGAGCACAGTAAGTGAACACGACGAATAGCTTTGCCAATGCTCGACATTGGATTTCAGTGAAATTTGGCGTTGATCTGTGAAGTAAAAGTTATCGGCAATTCACATTTTGTCTGTTTTGAGCCAGTATAACTCTTACATTTATAAAGTACTCGGTTGAAACAGTACTATAAAGTAAAAACCATATTTGGATTGATAGTTGCATTCTGTGCGGCATGCAGGTACAACTTTCGGAACCGCAAGTTAGCCTGCCAAAGGGCGGACACTATATATGAGGATCTTGAGGCGCAGAGCGACGATGAAATGTTTATCACCAACCCCAGCAAAAGAACAGTAACTGCTGAAAGCCAACTGGATGCTGCAGATGACTTGTTTGATTCCTTGCTTGAGGGACACAAGAAAGAAGATGACAAGGGACCGTTATGCAAAGATGCAGACAACTCAAATCTAAAGTAAGTTGGTGTTGTCGTGTTTCGTGGATTGAAACAGTAACTACAAGAAAATGGTGACCTTGATTAATATGGTTAAGACTGTAGAACTTGGATTTTAAATGAGGGGAAACTTTAAAGTGAAAAACGTTAATTTGGGATTTCATTCTGTTTATTCAGAACAACAGAAACAAAACTTCGCATTTTGTTACCAACTTAAGGAACTTCTTCTTCTTCTATGGCTTTCCGGTCCATATTTGGTCCATGGTCTCCTCAATTCTCCTCTTCCATTCGGTCCTCTGTTAGGTCCATCTGTCCGAGGCTCTGATTGAGGTTTCAAAACATCTTCCTTTTTACGGTGCAAGGTTGTTAGCCTTGCGACCAACCCCCAACCTGGAGGACCAGGGTACCCGTCTTAGTCTGATCTCTCCCCCTCGACCAATCTGGCTAGGGATGCCCTACCAGTAGCTCTTGGGGTCACTGAGGTACTCAAGCCCCACCACCACGACAAGGTGCAGGTACCATTAAGTGGGGACTTAAGGAACTTAAGACAACCAAAATGACATTTGAGAGACAGCACTTCTTGGGATTCATAGAAATAGGCTTTAATGACTTACCCCTACAAAGTTTATGATGACCTTGAACTGCATACACGTCTTCTTTATCGAGTTGCACCAAATGGAAATCATGGATATCTTTGACGTTATTCTCGATCTCAGTCTTTTGGGACTATTGTTTGACGCAACATATTGGCGAGAAAATGTCAATATAAAACATACAAATACAGCAGTGTATGGTGCCAGCTATTTAGCAGTGGATTTAACTATCTTAGTAGGATTTGAGGTTTTCACGGCAGTGAGTCTGCAGATGGCTGTCTTCTGGGTTCTTGTGCCGTTTAGTCTGGTAAAAGTTTACAGACATTTCAGAGGTCCTTGTTACCTCCATCATCAGGGCATGGTGCTGTAACTCAGAAGACACAGCTTTGAATTTACATTTGCAAGTAAAGGGGTTTGATTTAGTTCATAAGTCGAAAGTATGTGTGTGTCTGATGCGTTGGTTGATCCATTAGCTTCACTTCAGTGGACAGGCAGGGCTCGATGAAGCGCAAGTCAGAATCGAGCGATGACCAAACGTTCGATCAAGAAGAGAAGAGCGATGAGCCGCAGGAGAAGCGAGTGGCGTCAAGCTCTTGGCTTATGGTGAAGAAGGATGAGTCCCCTCCTATCGCAGTAAAGAGAAAGAAGCTTTGTCAAGGTGAGTGTTTTTAACTCTGTGCCCCATGATCTGTCATTTCCAAATGTAACTTCCAGATAAGTTTCGTTTTAGAATTATTAATCTTGGTGTGATTTTCAGAATAATTTTGGCTGTACCACTCTCATACATTTCATCCTCCTACATCAAGCTTTGGACTGTGAGGGTCATTAAAAAAAATTTTCACCACATGATTTTCTCAGCAAAAAGTACAGAAAATGGTTGATATTTGGTGCCTGCTAATTCTGACTTTCTATTAAAACATTGTCTGTAAAGAAGGTATGTAAATATCTGTATACCAAATTTCAGCCACTTTCTATTATTTTTTGCTGACAAAAAGTGTAGGGCAAAGTTTTCTGAGTGACACTCTTAAATTTTCCTGAAGACAAGGGGCAGGGGAGGAGATATGTTACAGGCATTCTTTGTTAGGCATGTGAGTCCCCCCCCCCTCATATACAGTACACACCATTCAGCATGGTGTGCATTGGTGGCTAGCAAGATTCACGACCCATCAGTATATGGATTCGATCGGGACCGCGACATTTAACGCTCCTGCTGTGACCCCCTTTTTGTGAGATGATGAAAGTGGAGTAATTGTTGGTGTTGCTGAGGATCAATGTTTTCCAAATGTTTGGTTAACACCAAACATTCGATAGGGCTTTCACCTGAAAGTTGAATTTATGCATTGAACTCTTTATCATCTATTCTGTCCATTTTTACCCTGATGCATGTTCCCAGAAACATTTACCCTACTACATGACATCAGAGCCCTATGTATAGGTCTGTGATTACAGTAACGTTTAGTTTTGCATGCAGTTATGTCTTATGCTGAGCCTGCACATAATTATGAGGATTTAGAAGGAGACTTTGAACCTTCAGAGAAATTCATGCGACGACGTGATGGTGTCAAGTCGTACGTGAAGAAGAAAAACTTGAGAAAGACTTCATCAAAGCAGAGTCACTCATTAAACAAAGGTGAGATGTCTTTGTGTATAATATTAATACCTTTTTTTCTTGTGTGGACAGTATACTTCCAAAATCCAATATAGAACAAGCCATCAACAAAGACGTGCTTTCCTGACACGGCTGTATCGAGTTCACATCATCAGACAGTTCCCTTGAATAATTCTTCGCACATTCAGACCCAACTGGGAATTCATAACTGCAGCAGGATTGTTTTGACAAAGAAACAAATTTTCGAAAATGTATTATAGTCGGCGCAATGGTTTCTGGCCGGTGGAGAAGCTAGCGGACGGGCCTACTCTGTGTACCTGAAGTGGCATGGTCAGTGTATTTCTTTTGTTTGGGCGTTCAGTCTGATAAGCTCCTCGGTGTAGTCAGCATCATACTATCGCACAAGTGACTCGCTCCTAGCCGGCCAAAAACTACTGTGAAGTACTGATATTTATATGAGTCTCATTTATGTGTTGGTGAACTGTTTTCCATCAATACTGTACTGTGAGAGACAACTACCAACTGCAACTTGAACCACAGGAGCAAGTACTGGACCCTGCTCTATTTCATAAATTTATAACCACGTGCATTTACCAGAGGAAAAGTTACATCTGAGGTTTCTGACTGTGGGTCTAAATGTGTTAATATCATTCCTGTTTTACAGTTGTAAAGTAAAAGGTACAATTGTCCCTGGTGCTTAATTAAGCACCAAGCTATGAAGATGTGTGGGGTGGTGGAGGTATAGCTCCATGCTTTCTTATCCTTGGTGCTAGATGGAGGTGAGTGGTCAGCTTCACCTCCTAGCTGCTTTACTGTCTGGGCAAGAGCCCCTGGTATCCATAAGATAGGGGGCTGTATGGTCTGGATGAGGTAGAGGTGGTAGGGTTCAGCACCATTCTGGATGACCCGGGTTCCTTCGATAACACTCGGGAACGTTCAGGATCAGATCACTGTGTTTCAAATGCCTATTGATGAAGAGCAGTCGTGGTCAGAGGAGAGCAAGAGACTGCTGTGAGAGAGGAATTGGAGCCCTGGTTGACGTCACAGCTGTCTATATAGTAGTATATCTTAAGAATCTTCTTACCCAAAAGTTAGAACAAACATTTGCTGCAGCAAAAATCAGAAATGTGTCAGCATCCTCCATATGCATTATACAACATAGGGATTTCTGTTTACAGATAGAGACATGGATGATGATGTCAACATATTTGATGACCTTGACAATGCCGAAGGTGTTGGAGGTGACCGAGGTTCACGCCAGGAAACTGAAACTATTAGACCAGGTCCTATTAAGCTGCGGAAACAAGGTCGCCGTCGCCTCTTCCATCAGAGCCAAGTAGAAATGGAGAAACGTGCAGAAGCTGAGGAGAAAGAGGCATGTAGTGACTTTGGCACTGGTTTGTTGTTTGTCTCTCGGTTTATTTAACAGTGCTTTATGCAATTTAATACCCTTAGACCCTAAATGTTAACCTTTTAAAACTTTGGTCGTAGAAAAGCTACATTGACTCGGTAATCATTATTTGTTGTATATTTGAAACCAGAGAGGTAAATTTTTGCATTATTTCAGAGAGAAGATCCCCCAATGGCTGACATCACAGTGATGTATAAGACAAAGAGCAGTGATGATAAGGAGGAAGAATCAGAGCTTCTTCCATGCCCCATTTGTAGGAATACATTTCCAGCCAAAGATATTGAGGTAACACCATGTTACATTTTTATGTGCATTAGCTATAACCATTGCCTTGTTTTGGGTATCATAATTAGTTTTATATTAGCATTTCAGTGTTATAATTCGCGCTTGAAGTTCGTGTACCGATACACACTCTAATTTTGACTGATTTATTGCGTGAAGATGGCTAATAATAATTTCATCATATACCATGTCTCCACTGCTTGGAGATGTATCTTCATTTCCGTAATCCTAGGGAGTGTCTGTTATGAGCAGTCGTTAGAAATGTTATATTTTGTCTTTAATGTGGCAGGCACATGCATCTGAATGCAATGAGTACTGTGAAGAAGAGATTCCGCCAGATGAGTTGCATATATCCGGATCCAGCAGCAGCCCTGAAATGGGCTTGCAGAGCACACGGTAAGTACTCGTAGTGCAGTAATAATAACATGGTCATTACAATCCGCATCGTAAATCTGAATCTTGTTAACACGCACGGAAATTGCCAGCTGTTATTAAAAATTTTATAGAATATCTGGTGGTGAGTATTAAATTATTTCTGCTACTATATTTCCATGGATGAAATTTAACTTTAAGGGTGCTTTACCGTACAACACTGCTGCTTTATAAATATGTTCAATAACCTTCTGTGAGCTAGCTCTTCTCTCTTAACACGGAGTATAAATGAAAGGTTTCTTTCAGAATGTATTGTACTGCAGCGAGTAACCATCTGTTTACAGGGGTAGCATATCTGAACAATGTTGGAGAGACTATGAAAATGGAAAGGGATTTCAAGGTCACCACAGCTCCACATATAAGAGGGGACAACAGCGACCCCAGACACGTCAAGGTACTGCAGTGTCCAAACATACCTCAGCCTGACCTTCCAGTTCATTGTAAGGTATAACAGTTTGTTACAACAGAGGCTGTGCCTCCGAATATTCTGTTCCTCTCTCATTATTAGAGCCAGTGATCACCAGTAATAATCCATTGTAAATTGGCCTTCATTATTTGGATTTAAAGGATTTAAACCCCACAAAATAAGCGGCTGGTGGCCAGACTTTAACTACAAGGTTTAGGGGTTTAGCATTTTAACACAGTACACTATTGTAATACACGGCAGGCTGGATCTTGCAAGCAGTGACATGTGCGACTTATATTTGTGAGATATCAAGTTTGAATTTCACCTTACGTACCGGCTATTTAATGTTTTTGTGGATTTCCTCAAACCAACCATTAATTTTCTAGAAATGTAATAAATTGTATTATGCGTATGGAAAGCGCTACTGAATTGTGTGTGTCTGCATCTTTCCGGTCTTACGTTTTTCCCCATCCTCGTCAATGTATTTCATCAGCAAGAATAGCTCCACCAGTATGTCTAATATGTATATTAAAGAGTATGGAAGTCGCGTTTGTTTCAGAATCTTACTTTTATATATGTATATATATATATTCTTTTCCGCCACGGTGGTCTAGCAGTTAGAATGCTGGCCTTGTAATCCTGGGGTCCTGGGTTCGATTCCCGGCAGTGCCCAAATTTATAACTTGTGTTGGGCAAGGCCGTGGTCTAGGCAACACGGAGTTTTCCTCCGTGACATCCCAACAATTACTCCATTCACACACAGAAGAAGGCAATGGCAAACCACTTCTGGATCATCTGCCAAGAACGTATATGAACAGGTCCCAGTCCGAGAAGAGAAAAGGATGGAAGGATCCTGTTCATAATATGTCGCCAACCTCCTGTAAAGGAGACGGCGTAATAAAGAAGATATATTCTTTCAGTTGCAGCACTTACGCTACATTTTGTGTGAGAATATAAAAATAAAGTGCCATATTATTAATAGCTAAAACATGTAATTTTCCTACCCCTGACGTAGACATTAAGCTGTGAATAAAGATACATGGATTTTAGAGAAGTGGGTGTTTGGATGTGAGCTGGATTGAACCAGCTGATGAATGATTCTTTTGTCATGATGAAGATGAATATTTAGGAGCATGTTTTGAACAGTTAAATACCTACAGTCTACTCAGGGAAGATACTGTATCAGGGCATTAATATTGTGTCATAAGTTTTAGGTTTAGATGTGAGTAAATATTATAACATGTCCACTGATTCCAGATGAGCTAGAGGCTCCCTTGTCCCCAATACGTTGCTTCGTTCCTATAAGTGCACAGCATGATTCTGAGATAGATTATCTTCATCAGTTCCGTATTGCAACCAGCATCAAACAACGTGCCAGACAAACTCGAGCCGGGAAAAGGGGAAAGAAACGGAAGAGGAAAGTACAAGTTAAGACGACTAAGGGAAGGAAGAAAGCACGGTCAGGTGGTAAGGAGAAAGTATCGAGTTGTGCTAAGACATTTGAGGATTCTTGGTGACTGTTTTTTTTTTTTTAACATTCCTAGCTGCTGTACTGCCTGGTGCAGACTAGAAGAACTACTTTATTGGTGATGTATATTTGTGTATGTCTGGTGCATTTCTATAATTCTGTCATCTGTATTAATATTTTCATTTAATAAACAAAACAAAAATTAAATAAGTTTTGTCTAACTATTGCAAACAAGTATTTTATTTTTTAATTCTGTTTAATATTTTTGAATTGTGCCTTGGCATACTATTTTGTGTAGTTGATTCAAAATAAAAGCTGTCACTGTACTAAGCATCACACTGTGAACATATATGAGGGAGTGGAGGTAAAACTCGACACATTCTTATCCTTTGCACTACATAGATCTAAGTTTCACATTCAGCTACTTTATCCCTGAAGAAAGAGCTCCCATTACCTTTTGATAAAGTCTTAATCCAGCGTCTTTTCATAACCATAAAATGAAACAAGTCTTCCTTTGCAGATCCATGACTGTAGGCCATTGATTTATGGTGCATGGATGATGGCTGTCTTCTGGTTTGTAGGGCCATGTAGTCTGGTAAAATTTACTAACGTTTCGTAGATCCTTGCTACCTCCCTAATCCGATGAGGGAGGTAGCAGGGACCTCTGAAATGGTGCGAAATTTCTCCCACACTACAACCATTATGACAGCCATCTTCGTATTCAACCGCCATGAGAACCTCACAACGTACTTACGGTGCATCGTTGCAGGCCTATAGGCATATATTAAGTGGCTATGGTGTCGTTCACATCTCCGAATTGCAGGAGATGAAAAGGTAGGATCTAGGATAACCTGTGGCATTTGTGCACATCGTGTAAAAAAAACATAAAGACTAATAGATGGCATGCGAAGACATCGGTGTATGTGGTTTTTGAAGCTTTCCTTTACAGTGTATGCGCACGAGCTGGAAGTACATTTAACTACACTCGTAACACAGGTTATGTAAGTATTGTAGCAACCAGGAATAGTATTTTGATTTCGAAATGATGGACGGCTGAAGGCACCGCAATAGAAATTCCGAGGAATGTGTTCATGCTGATTCCTCGCTAAGGTCCGGTAGCATAATCCGTGGCTCATCTGTGGTGTCCTTCGTATTGATGTCGGACTGTGTGGTCAGTCGTTACATGTTATTGTAGAAAGGGTAATAGTAGTATTACTTATAAATGTTAACAAGAAGTATGGCAATGAAAGGACTACCTTATTTTACAGTAGGAAAAGTTGTAAAAGGTTTCGGAAGAGGTTCAAAGGATCTAGGAATCCCAACAGGTGCGTAGAAATTAGGTTAGTATTGGGTTCAGCCAGCTGGCTTGTATGGTGCAAGAAACAGAAATAATTTTCTGAGCTGTTCATCAGATCGAACTGAAAAACGAAGCTGTGGTAGCCATTCTTTGGTTAATGTTGTTTAGATCTGTACGAATTTGAATCCTGTGTGTTTTATATGCTTTGTGTGCAACTTCAGTTTTCGGGAATGAGCCACGTCGAATGTTCAAATTTATCGCACATCGCAGTTGCCATCGTAACGGTGAATTTGTTACGGCTGGACGATTTTTGCAGCCTTGTAAGCGAAGACTGGAGGACGAGAAGCATATTTTGTGCTTAATGTCAACTGTTTAATTTCCAGTATTTTATATTTTGTCATGATTACCGCCGCATGTTATCTTGGAAGGTGGAATGTTGCCAACAATATTATAACCCGCATAGCACACTTCATTATATTTGTGTAGTATTCTCCTCACTGGATTCACAACCAGTTTGATTTATAATCGTGATTTTTACACAGAAAGCCCCTTTGTCACTGTGTTATTAATTATGTTTGTAAACTTGCGAAGCAGACATTCTTATAACTAGAAACCTGTCCCACTCTTTCCTATTCCCAGATATAGCTTGCTAATTTTGTTCTTTCATTTACCTATAACCTTCTACAAGTATTCTCCTATATTCTTTAATTCTACAATGTTAATACAGTTTATCATTCTCATATAAGCTACTTCATTAGCAAGCTTTCTTCTGGTATTTACTTATTGAATGTTCATTTAATGATGCTTTCAATATCTCAAACTATATAGCATTGAGTGAGAGGATGATGGTGAATAATGAACTGGAAAAGATGTGGAAGGAAGTTGTCATACCCTAATTTTAGGTGCTGTTCTGGTATTTGCTTAAAGGGACTAAGGAAAACCATTAGAAATCTCAGTCTGGGTAGCTGGTCTTCAAGCCAGGATTTGAACCTGGGACCTACAAAATATGAAGGAACAGTGTTTACTCGAGTATGAGATTTGGTTTCTTCTAGTATTGTAATATTTTTTGTTGGTGGTTGCTCTAAAACATTGGTAACACCTACACACTGCAGAGTGTCACATGACTTATCATGGTAAGTCATGGAAACTGAAGAACAGTGGAAAATTTGTTCTTATTATTGTGATATCCATGTATTTTGGTAATTACTTTTCTTGATTCTAAGATTTGAGGTTCTCTGAAGACTACATGGTGTCAATTCTCTTGGAGAAGTTTAATTCAATTAAGGTTTTGTAAGATGATAAGCACATGAATTGTAATCATTTTCAGTAAACTCATGGGATGTTGACCAACATTTCAGAGGAGCTTACTGCATCTAACGTTACAGGCCGCGTGGTGCAATACCCCATAATACAATCACGTTCATACTCATCTCAATGAGAACCTTGAATTTTATTCCACAGAAAATTACTCCTGTATGTTATTTGAGGTTTTCATGGCTGCGAAGATGTTAATATTGGTCATTAGGTTGTAACACCATGTGGACTCATATTTAGATACTGGCATTTTGGACGAACATGTTGCCTCTTCTGCGTTACAACACTGACATTGTAACTCCTATGTGAATACTGAATGCATAATTCTGTTTCCAAGAAGGATATTTGCCTGAGCCCTTATATAATGAGAATTTGTTGTGTCTTATGGATTGAGAATTATTAATACATTACAGCAAATTTCCCAGATGAAGTAGTGAATGATCTGCCAGAAGATATTGGTACTGGAGTGTATTATGGCTGGGCCACAGTAGATAATGGCCCAGTACACAAGATGGTAATGAGCATTGGATGGAATCCATACTTTAAAAACAGTAAGAAATCCATGGTATGTATTTTACATTCATTTGTTGGGATGTTGAATTAAAGTGTAACAATTACATTGTCATTTAATTTCTTGTACTGCGTTTTGTCACAGGAAACTCATATACTTCATGCATTTGGGACAGATTTCTATGGTTCACAGCTAAGAATCTGTATTATTGGTTACGTACGACCAGAGATGGACTTCTGGACGTTGGGTAAGTGTTTCAGAAGTGTTTATGAGAGAGCATATTCCCACAATTTGTAATTTCTATTCATCTGTATGTCCACCGTAAACAAAATCAAATGACACACACACTTCTGGATTAGAATCTCAGAGTTCAGTGCCGCTAATACAAAAGTTAAACATCATACCTGATCATGATCCATTTCCATCCCATCTTCACAACCTGTTTTATAAGAGCTATCTTATTGTTATCTTCATTCCTCCATGTTATTGTTTTCCAAGAAGTTTCCCCACCAAAATTCTGATTGCAATTCCTAGGCCTTAAAATCCGCTATACATGTCAAACCTGTCATAACATTCTTGGTTTTACTATCCTAAAAATACACGGTGACCCACGTAAACCACAACATTTGTATGAGGTTTTAGGTTCTCAAGGTGGTGAAGAAGTTGATGTTTGTCTTCTGGTTTGTGGTTTGTAGGCCATTATGTTACTAGGCTACTTTATCTTATGTTTTGAAAATGGATTGCTCTCAGGCTTGGTACACAGACAAATGAAGCCAAAAGTGATTTTAGAGTAAATAATTTCTATATGGGAAGTTTTAAGTACATTTCTTTCTACCCATGAGTTTTCATAGTGTGTAGTTTTGTCTCGGTTTACTTGGCTTTTCTGCTGCTCTGCATAGCCACTTATTTTCAGTCATCGATATTGAAATGTATTTGCTTTCACAGATGATCTCATTACTACAATCAAGAATGACATTGATACTGCAAACAGACAGCTCGATACAGCTGAAATGAAGGCTTTCAAGGATCATGCTTTTTTCCAGTCAGAAATTATAGATAATAAAATAGTGAATGGGAATACTTATTACATTAATTAGATGTAATGAATAGCAGTCAGTGTTTTGAGCTTACTGGTGATGATGATGCAGTTCAAGGTATTATGTAGGTAACGGTCCCAGTATCTGTGTAAAGTCTTCTGGGACCTGGTTCTGTTACTAATCGTTAGTGCGATACAAAATTGTTGATGTAGTGTATATAGGACTGGAGATCGATCATTTGTGATGATTCGAGTCGTTTCTGGTTACTGTTACTAAGACTGAATGAATGTTAAAATAGTCAACTTCAGATTTACTATGGAATGTAACTCCATCTTTGAAAGTTTGGTTGGGCCCCAGACTGTGGCCAGAAGTTTAAATTTTGAACTTACATTAAAATCGGAATGTAAAATAATACTTTTTAACCACTTCAGGAAGTCTGAATCTCCATTTTACTTGAAAGTCTGAGGAAGCCCTAAGGTTCATCCCATTAATTAAAGGAAATTTGTTTAAACCTTTAAGATTACTCATCTGATGAAGCTGAAAAATCCGAGGTTCATTACTGTGTTTAAAAAATCTCAGCTTTGGACGCTGTCCTGAGCACGATAAAACCAAGTGATGTTTCAGGTTCTCACAGTGGCAAGTATGGAGATTACTGTCTTCTGGGATGTTGCGATGTGCAGTCTTTTATAAATTGACTGTCATTTGAGAGGTTTATACAGCCTTCCTCATCGCTCTGATAATGGAGACATTAAGCAGTCAATTTTTATGAGAAGTCATGACACAGTATCCTAGAAGACATTCATCTGGATGAATCGGTTCACACGTACCTTGTTTGTTTCTCTTAAGATCAATTTAAGTATCTTTTACCCTACATATCTAAAGTGACTACTTTCTATGCTATTTTACAACCAATGTTTTGTATGTTCCCATTAAGCACTTGATAAATTAAAATATATTAGACAATACGATAACCTAATTACTCTGTTGTTTTCTACTCCTTGTTCCCAGAGCTGATGTAGAACTCAGTTTCTCAAATATTCTTAAACAAATGAATTGTTAGAATGCACTTGCTAAAGTAAGTTACTGAACAAATATTGTATGATATTATAAGATCAAGACTCTCGTTTGCCACCATTTTATACTTGAAGACAGAAATAGATCCAGTTTCTGAAACATATTTGAGAAAAATAAAAATGGTGGATGTCCATAACAACAGTCATGTTTGTTGCAGAAACATTGGTTGTTGTTTTTGTGATAAAGAACTTTTTTGAGTTGTTGGTGTGTGTGTGGTTTTTGTTAGCACAGTAATGAACCTTTAGAATGTTTAGGGAAATTTATTGATGGTTGGTAGTTATTGTTCATTTATATTCTGTGGGTGCATGACTAAAATCTTGCCCTTTTATGATTCAGGCTTTGTTATGGATCTCCTTTGACCTCCAGGCAAATTCTTTATAATGCTGATAAAATTAAATGTGTCTGTCATCTCCTGGATTCTGGCAGGAACTGCTTAAAAAGGCAATTTAATTTTATTGCTTTTATGGAGCAGTATGTAACTCATTCGGAAAACCTTGTAGTGCTTGGTGGTGAGTTATGCAGTTGCAGCTGGTAGCCAGGAAGTGACAGTTGTGTTCTATTTCATTATTGTCAATTCATCGTTCATTGTAATTTTATTTGTTGTTTGACGCTAAAGACCCGAAAGCTTACACAGCACCATTAAACAAGCCAGTAAATTAGACCAACGCAAGTATTTCCAAATGATACCTGAATTGCATCCAGAATCATTATTTTTCCTTCACATATTTATTACATAAGAGAACGTGTGTTAAGAACAGGTTACACTATAAAGTCACATGGTTTTTGTTATTGACTGAAACACATTCCACCATGTTGAATTGCATGGACGTGTGCCCAGTCTGCATTTATTATTGTTTTTGTTTGTATAAAATGTTTGTTTATCGAGGTTGTTGTTGTGTGTGTGTGTTTTTTTTTTTTTGCATTTTATGATGGTATTTATTATTGCTAAGTCTTGAATAAGATTGGAGAACATGTCGCTCTTTATACTAATGATATTTTATTGCATTTCTTTTATGGATTTAACACCTTAAAGACGGGCTCATCATTTGTGTTTAATGATGTGACTTGCATGAGTGAGTATAGAGCACGTAGGTATCTGCAAACTCGGATGCATACCATGTTTTCTGCAGAGAAATCATAAGTTCTGAGACGCGTTCATTAGAGCTCGTATGATTGATTCAGTTAATAAATCAGTACTTTAATCTCTGACTGTAACTGACTATAGATCTCGTCAGATATGTCTCGAGCAAAGTGATGCACTAAGGTCTGAACTAGCATGGGATATCCAGGGGACAGTAGTAATAGGGTTAAATGTATTAAATAATTTTAATAATGTGATGTTTTATTTTATCAGTGTGGTAGTGCTGTATCCTACTCTCTTCCTTCGCTGTTTTTCTGTATCTGTTACATTTCCTGGCTCCTCCTTCAAATCAAACACTGCAGCAAAGTACTTACTTTATTGTTTTTGTTTTTTGTTTTGAGTTGTATTTATTTCATATATATCTTGTTTGTAAAATATTGGGGAAATAAATGCATATTTTTGAAGACTTTTTAAGGTTTTCTTATTGGTTTTTTTTCCCAACATTAAGATCTATGATTGAATTTGAAACGTTGTCACCCGGCGACTAGCTCCTTAATACTGTGCAACATCACATCTTGTAGGATATTAACAATGGCTGGGAAAATAATATCTTTTGGAAAAGTAACATGGGTCTATCCTTGAGCAATGTTTCTGATATTCTGCTCCATTTTGCTTCAGAAGAATCATTTGGAAAGAAAAGAAAGGTGTTTTCAGCAGTATCCCTCATATGAAGCTGCTGTAACTGGTGTCGGTTGTTTGCCTAAATGAATAATTCTCAACATTTGACATGGCTTATCCCCTAAAGGCGAAGTTGCACATGAAAGAAGACATTTTATCTGCATCCAGTAGCAATGAAACAGAAATGAATGAAGATGTTCCGTTTTCTTTAATTTGGTCTCTGATGCCCTTGTTTTTTCAAATTCTCATTAGCAGTCTAATAAAGGAAATTCAGTGTGTCTTTTATAACTGGATTAGATTTAGCAAGCTAAGAATTTGGTACATTATGATGATAGATACTGGGAAGTAAATATTTTGATTGCTGTGTTTCTTTGATGAAAGCCACAGATATTTTGTACAGTCAGGAGATGGTATATTTAATTTCATCTACGTCATACTAAAAACATGTTCAGAACACGAGTAGCTAGTGTTTCTTAACAAAATATGTCATGTAAGATTTGAGGTTTTCACAGCGGTGAGTATGAAGATTTCTGTCTTCTGGGTTGTGAATCGCCCTGTTGACGGAGGCAGTATAACCTCTGAAATGTTGGTTAGCATCGACCAGACTACACAGTGCAACAACCCAGAAGACGGAAATCTTCAAAATATGTCATTAATAGCATTCAAAGGGTTAGTATAATCTGTTGCAAAATACCCGTGCTAAACTTAGCAAGTCTTACGGTTATTTTAGAATATGCATCATGATTTTGCTGTTTGGTGATTTGATTTTGGAAGCTGAGTTTTGCAAGTGGTCTTTGGTGTGGAGTTCATTCCGTTTGAAGAGATGGGTCATCTCATTTGTCACAGCTGTTATTTTTTGTTCTCAGTTTCAGACTGAAGTGACCAGATTCAAGATGCTGCGCCGCAGACAGCCTGAGTCCTTGACGCAATTGGCCTTGAGGTCTATTGCAGACTTTGTATATCAGATGAGTCAACAGTGTATTACAACATTAACTAATAGGCGTTATGGCGTCGCAAAATTTTATTGGAATTTAGTCTCTTCACAAGCACACAACTGTAACTGGGATGAACTTCAGCAGTTCATACAGCCTGGCCTGCCTCGGATCTTAGCCAGTAAAGTTTCATCTCATTTACTGGATACCCTATCACAGGTGGCAAAGGAACACAAATATCTGTGTTACTATGATGCGATGATTGCCCATGATTGTGATATGATTCTTTTTGATATGCTTGTGCTGGCCGTGATTCACCCATGCATGGCTAAGCTGGTGCTGCAACGCTGCCCAGACAGTCTTTGTCTTATTCTGTGCAAACAGCTGCACAGGTTGACTGAATTGAAGGTTCTGAAAATACATGCAATACCTACTAAGAGCATTAAACTTGCAGTCAGAAATGTAATTGTAAGTAACATGGGATTTTTAAGGAACCTGGTTGTATTCAATTATGTTAAGCATTGCACTGACAGCGTACTCGAAGTTGCAGCCTGTCATTGTAGGCAGTTGGAACACTTGAGTGTAATGTTTTCTAAGAAGGTAACAGCCCAGAGTGTAGAGTCAGTCAAGAAGTTCCAGAACTTAAAGACTCTCAACATCTGGGGCACATCCATCACCAAAGAGTATTGTTCTCAGTTGTTAGACACACTTCTCAAACTTGAGGATTTTTCATCTGACCAAGAAGACGTTCTAGAAGGTGTTAGTCAGCTTCCGCTGGTATTAAAATCCTTGACAACAACACACTTTAAAAACTCGCATGATTTGGCGAGTTTGTGTCATCTCTCGCATCTAACCCTTCATGGTGTTGACTGTGATCTAATCTGCTTGAAAGCATTGACAAATCTTCGAGAACTGGCAGTTAGCAACTGTCGCTTTTCCTGCATCGAAACATTTTTAATGTCGAGAGGAGAGCAGCTGACATTGTTAAAATTGAAAGAAGTGTCAGGTGTCACCATGGAATGCATCACTTATTGTACACGACTCAAAACACTGCATCTATCAGTTCACAGTTATACCCTTCACATTGATGACCTGTCGTTGCTTCATTATAAGAATCTAGAGCACTTGGCTGTAAGGGGATATTATCTGATGAGTTATGACATTTTATTGTCTGTGTACACAAAATTAAAGACTTTGAAGTTGTCGCAGGCTCATGTCCTGCAAAAGGAAGTGATAGTTAATGCCATAACTGCTGGCAGGTGGAAGCAGATGGAAGTTGTCAATTTTGATAGATGTGTGAAAGTAGAATCGCTGATGTATATAGTACAGAACTGTTATAATTTAAAGAAAATTATATATAAAGTGAAAGAGAATCTGGAGAGTTCTGAACTGCTAAACTTGTGTGGTTTGGAGACGTACTTGAAGGAAAATAATTTGGATATTGAATTGGTGTTGTAAAAAATAAACTCCCATAAAACACCGCAAGAATGGCAAATGCATTATGAGCCAGTATTAAGTATAAAGCAGAAGTAAATACTTATTACTGCATTCACTGTTGGAATCATACATGCTCGAAGGGAGTGCAATTACCTAGAAGACAAACTTAAATTTGGTGTGCAAGATTTTGTATGAAATGCTGTTTACTACATGTGTTTTGTTTTCCCATACTTCCTACACCCCCCCCCCCCCCCATAGGATCCTAACAAAAGTTTTTTTCTATAAATTCCCACAGGATAGCATCTAGCAGTGTGAGATCTGGACAGTGCAAAGATGTGGAAATTTGACTTCTCAAAAAATAAAGCAACCTGAAAAAACTGCTTCATCATATCCAGTTGCGGCCTTTTCTATATATGAACAGGCTGTTCTGCAGTGAAAGGCTTTGCAGGTTATTTTTATTGCACCTTTGCAGCTAATTAGTACAACAGTCGACAAGGAAAATAACTCTCTTCTTACACAGCAAACCATGTATCGTGCGATCTTTGAAACGATGTGGAAATTTAGAGAGTGGTGAGAAAGTCCCAGTACCAACCTAAAAATTTAAATATGACAAATCTAAAATGTGATGTTTTCATTTGTGTGTTGTCCACATCAAAAGACACTAATGAGGGTAGGAATTCACTCTAGAGGGGGGAATATATTAAATTTCTTAAATAGTTCTATCAGACTACATGGCAGTATATAACCCAGAAGACAGCCATCGTCAGACTCATTGCTGTGAGAACCCCAGATCCACCTTGAATAGTTCTCTGCAAAATATTCTTGTAACACCTGCCATTGTTTTAATGATTTTATTTAGATAATATATGTTTTCCTCACCATCTAGTGGCATATTTTTGAACTGGTACATCTTCTAGGAATAAAAAGGCACTGATTTTTGATATAGCCTATTTCAATAGATACTGAATAGAATAAAAGAATTTCAACAATAAGATAGGTGCACACAGATTTTTTTTATATACTATATATATTTTTTCATAGAATAATCTTTTATGAAATGTGTTTAGTGGTTTCACCAGTTTTGATGATTTTAATACTGAAATAAGAAAACTATAAAAACAGAGAATTTCAGCCATCAAATTTATTTTCTGTTTGTAAGTAGTTCTTATTGTCATTTGTGTTAGTTTATGGAAACTGTACGTGAAGAGGTTAGATTAAGGATTTTATTTAGATATGTAGTGTAAGTTAGGAAATATGTAAGAAGAGATGTAATACAGAAGGTGGAGGAAAAACATCAAGGAGTCTTTCCCCACAATCTGGAACTTATATGACAGACTGAATAAATAAATACAATCATATGGAATACCATTCTACATGTGTAGGCCCATGAACCTATATGACAGCATATTCTATTCATATCTATCTTGTTACAGTTTATGTTTTACAGATTGTTTGAGGTCACAGATTTTTGCTACAAGTGCCTATGCAGGAGGTTTTATATTTTACCCTTCCTGTTTGGAATAACCAAAAAAAATTCACATTTCATCTATAAAGGACCTAATGAAATATGTATCGGATCCCATCACTAACCATGTGTCTAAAACTGTCCAGCAGCTGTCTTACCCAAAATAGAACCCACACGGTTGTTAAGTTTCCTTGCAATATTAGTTGCTAATGCAAGATTCAACAAAGTGTTTCAGTACTTCTCCTGACAGGGACTCTAGACTTATTAAAAAAGTTCTACACAAAATAAATATGGTATATACACCAGGTGATTATCACAAATTGACCAAGCAAGGAAACTGAAAAAGGAAGTTTGGAATTACTATGTCAGTTCAGTTCTCCTGTAAACCTGTTTCTAGGGTCCAGAAAGTTTATTTTTTCCCCATTTCACCAAAAGTCATCACCATAGATTTCATTAACAGCTCCTACACAAACAACTTCCTTGTCAGATTTGAGGTTTTCACAGTGGTGAGTATGAAGATTTCTGTCTTCTGGGTTGTTGCGCTGTGTAGTCTGGTCGATGTTAACCAATGTTTCAGAGTTCATACTGCCTCTGTCATGACCCAGAAGACAGAAATCTTCAACTTCCTTGTCCCCAACAAAATACATAACCTAACAAATAATAAAGTCTTACTTATTTGCATGTGCCCAATAAATGTCAAATAGGTCAGAATTGAGTTAGGACAAATAAAATAATGGGCAAAACATGATAGTTGGAGTCAAAAATGTTTTTATTACTTTTCACCTTTGGTTTGATAAATAATACAAAAAATTCAAATCATGACTAAAGTTCGCTTTTCTGCGATATGTGCCCCTTTAATTCCCACATATCTACTTTGATTGATATCGGAGAACAAAGGACTTGTACTTATCAATCCCTGTCATATGACAACGCTATGGAAATGGAGTACAGAGTTCTGCCTATGTGATCAGTGTACCTATGAGATTGTTACAAGATATGGTGGTAGTGACTGTCGTTGGCTGTGTTGAATGTGTTATTTCTTCTACTTGCATTGGGTGCAGGTAATATACTTTAATTTTATTTCATGATTATTTGGAATTATTGTTGTTGTATGTTAAAAGAATCAAGATGCACTTCGATAATTACAACTAATACTCTTTGCCTCGAACTTTCAGTGGTCTAGTTGGTACTTTGATAAGTTTCTTGATGATCAGGGAATTCCCGCAATTCTATAAGCGCAATGTGTAGTTTGATGAATGTGATAACTGAAAGAAAGGGGTTTGCATTTTCAGTGAAAGTGAGAGGTTGCAAATGATACTATACTTTAGGAATGTCGATTCTTTGTTAGTGGATGCTCGTTATGATTATGTAAATGTTTTTATATTTTGTATGTATTATCTCGCGTAATAGACGATGAAGGTAAGATTAACAGTACTTGGCTAATAGGAATAACTTTTATTACAGTATGTTTACCATTTCGGCCCGTAATCGTTTTAGAAATAGGACCCTATTTTCAAATTCCCTAACATAAGTGAATTTATATTTTATTACTAGCCAAAATCTGACCCATTGTCATCGACATTGTAAAGTTACACCAGCTTTGTGTTAAATATAAGTCACTGTACCTCGCAGAAGTATAAATTATGGTCTGCCTCCACCCTCTGTAATTCCACAAAGAAAGGTTATGTTCAATTAATGAGTTTTTTCTGTTCTGTTGACATATCTTTTCTTCCTTATTCACCATGAAGTTCTGTAACATACATTTTTTACATGATGCTAAGGTTGGGTTATTTATAATGATGCTAGTGCCCTTGCAGTAAATCACGCGTAGTTGTGCATAATTAAAAGGAATTTTGTTCTTATAAAACATGGATTTTTATCACGAACAATACAAAAGTCTAATGTTAGAACATATCCAATCAATTTATACCCATGTATTCCAAATGTTATCATCCCATGACATTTTTACAATTTTTTTGTTACACTCAGCTTCCCTGATCTGATCCTCTTGAGTTAGTTTTTCTGTGGGAATGTAAAGTTACAATTACATTTTCTGTTCCTATGTAGAACAGATTTCTGTCAGATTTAAATACATTGTGGCATAGAAACTCATGTAAATGATTTATGGTTTGTTACAGATTCTACCATGAACCAAACCTAACCTTGCCTTACATCGTCATAATCTGCACAAAGAAAGATGGTACCTGCAGTGGTTTGTATATTACTTTTTAAAATACAACAACATGGAGAGAGAGAGAGAGAGTAATAGTGGTAGAAGAAATAATTGCTAAATAATTTTATTTTTAGGTTCCTAGTAATATGACCAAAGCAAGAGGCAAGAAATTGCAGCAAAAGAAGAACAAAAGTCGTGGAGCAGTGGGTCCAACATTCTGTCATTTATGTGGAATTGAGGCTGAGGATAGCGTTGCATTTCAAACCATCCACTTGGAGGAACGTCGTCATAAGTACAATTATCTACTTGCCTTATTCAAGGAGAGGAGGTGTGTTCGCCGTAAAATTCATTGTCAAATATTATTTGAGTATCTATCCCCATTTTCTTATGCTGTGGGTTTTGTGGGTTAATATTTATGACCTTGGGTGTTTACTACTTTAGATTTTCCATTTATTATAGGTGGGCAATTTACTAGATTTACCAAAAAGTGCTATCATGTATGTGAACTAAATAGCGTCAGAAGGAAGATTATTACATTTTGTGATAGTAAGTAATTGATGAATTGCTTTGTTTTCATGGTTTATGTCATATAAACAGATGAACAAATTATAATTAATGTGAAGAATAGATGCAAGATTAGGTAGTCGTGGCCCTAGGGAGGGAAGCTGAAGTCCATACCCACTTTCTAATATCTGCGATAAAATTTGAACCCATGACCTGGAAAATATGAAGCAGAGGTGTTAACCAGTACACAGCTTGAATGCTGGCGCTAGGAATTCATTATCAGCTATTGTATGTTATCATAATAGAAATGGATTAGGAATTTAAAAATGTGATGCTGGAATTTTCATGTTTGTCGGCAACACCGATCTAAGGCACAGTGTCATATTTAATCAAATCTTGTTGTAGATGTTTGTCAAAAAAAAAATCTTTTGGTGTCTGTTTTGTATGAACACGCTGATGTACCAGTTTTTAAGAGGTGTAACATGGTTTTTCTGGTTTTGCCTGCGTATTGGTCGAACAGATTGAAGGCTGTGAGAAGAAACTGTTACCATGCGCATTACTATGTGAGATTGTAATTGCTTTAGGAACATTCAGTGTGAAGAAGTTTTTTAAATTTTGTATTAATTTTTTTTCTGTTTTGTTATAAATGAACAAATACTTCCCCCCCCCCCCCCCAAGTCTGATGATGACATTCTTGTGTTTATTTCAGAAAAACAAAGGCTAAGGATCGGCATGGCGTGAAGGTTGATGTGTTTAGTAGAGGAAATAAAGTACCGTCATCTGCAGATGGCACTGTGAAGAGCATTGTAAGCTTGGGCACTTTTTTTTTGGGGGGGGGGGGGGGGTATAAAAGTTGAAAATTTGGGAAAATTTAGAACTTTATGTCATCAGTTGTTATTTATGTTTACGATACTAATGAGTTATGCTCGTGTCTCAATCAATTATCAGACACTTCGCTTCGCAGGTATCGCTGTAATGTATTATTTATCCTTCTTTTCAGTACACTTAAGTACTTATAAGTAGTCCTTTAAGAGCCCACTTGAAGACGTAGGTGTAGTTGGGATGATGATATTAAAATAGATCTGAAAGAAATAGGGTGGTAGGTTGTGGATTGCCATAATGTGGTTCAGGTTAAGGAATGGTGATTTCCTGTTGTGAATCCTATAACGAACCTTCAGTTTCTATGAAAGACAGAATTTCTTGACTGGCTGAGTGACTATCAGCTTCTCAGAAGGGACTGTGCTTTGTAGACTTATTCAGATAATTATTTATATGGCACACCTGACAGTTTTACTGTCGTCAAGGAGGTTACGTGGGAATGGACATCTAACTTCGATGTATAGAAGAAACGTATATTTAATCTTCACATTTCTGTCCTGTACTAGACATTGAGTTTTCAAATTTCACATCTTATTCATCTGAATATTCATTATAATACAGTACAGGTGACTTTGTTATAAACTTGGGTTGCATTCTTGTGAATTACCATGTATAACATGTGGCATGGTTTTCGAACAACTTATCGGTGTTGTGCGGAGAAGTGACTGACAATACTGAATATGTAGCAACCACTTGCTGTTCGCACTCTCTGCACTGACTTATTTTCCTTCCATTAATTTCATATTCGGGGATACAGGGACGCATGTATCGCAGTAACCAAGGAATTTCTGTATTGCCTTTCCTCATATCCCATGGACACCAAATAATGGGGAAGAAGTGTAATGTCCGTGCGTTCTGCCATTAGTACCTCTGATTGCAGATAGATACAGAAACATCGAAGCTCGATTATGAATTTGAGGTTATGTACACTGGAGTCATGAAAAATCGGTACATTACGTTAATACGAGTGATGCTACTGCACCCCTACAAGGCATTCAGAGCCGAAGATGACCTTGACATCTCCACTGGTGCTGAAGTTAAGATTCGATTACATAAAGGTACAGCAATAAACCCCAAAACTTTTTTGAGCATACGAGTCTTCGATTGACGCTTCAATTACAGTATGCCTTATTACAGGACCTTTTCTGTTCTCTGTCCTTTCATAGGTGTTATGTGTCCAGTCTATAATAACACATCATCTATTTGTTTTCATCAGTTTAATTCATCTTTGGATGAAGGTTTCTCATTCTTTGTCCTGCTTTAAATGTTTCTTTTATGTGTGTCTGCGCCTTCTCTACTCTATTTTTCCCCCACAATTTCCAGTTACAAATTACATCTCTGTGAGCATGGTGGAATTTAATCAATCTTTGAATTCCCTCTAACTTCAATGCAATTTTACTGGTCTTACAAATAATGAAAAACTATTATATGATAATATGAAGATTAGTGTAGAAATAAGTGCAGAAAAAACTAAGTATGTGTTCATATCTCATTACCAGAATGCAAGGTAAAGTCAAATATCTATAAAGATGGCTTGTAGATACTTGAACATTGTGCACCTCGCATTGAGGGTGTTTGACAATGAAATGCGGAAGAGAATATTTAAAGCTAAGCGAGAGGTTGTAGGCATAGACAGTGAATATTATTAAAATTTTTCTTAAATAGGTTGTGGATTGGGTTCATATGACTGAGGATAGAGTCCAGTGACGGACTCTTAGCTGGGTCAGTGCTCATTCTGTTGTAACATTACAACAGATGCACAGGTGTGGATGTTGTTGTTGACGTAATATTTGCTCCTATTTAGTTTGTGGCTTACCCGATCCATGGCTGCAATTGGTGTTTTGGTTAATGTCAAAGGATGTTACGTTACACAACCAGAGAAAATGCGGACATTTACCAGAATGCGAGCCATTTCATCCACTCCTGAACCTTGGAAACATTTGTTGCATTATGCTGGTGTGTTACGGCAGAATGCACAGATGTGGACCCAGTGTTATAAACAGTAATAAACTCCCATATTACGCAAGAGGCAGGATATTTCTTGGGCTGCTTCTTGGAATGGTGAAATTTTACTTTCCAGATAAACACTTTATTCAAATTTTATTATATTTAGTATCTCGCTTGTCGCTATCTCGTTCACCACTTGTTGTGACTGCATCTTTCCCAGCTGATTTTTAAACTTGACTTTTATAAATGTTGTATTTATTTATTTATATTTTCTAGTTTTTCTTCTTTATCCTCCTCTGCTGTTAAAAGAATGAATCTAACCAGTATTAATACATTTTATTATGCTTTTATGCAGGTGCGTCTTATATGGTTAAAGTGACATTCCAAAACTGTGGCATTGGAACTTACGGTGTGCCTGTTTGTTTCACGTTTGAACGTGAAACATCTTCCTCGATGAAAGTGTTTGACATTATTAAAACGATGGTATGTATTCTGACTTGGAATTGTATTATGCGTATGAGTAACTGAGTGTAACAAATTATTATGAGCTAATCCACAAAAGTTATCATCATTTTTTGGGTACGCTAAGTTATATATACATCCTTCCATCAGGAGTTCGCAAGTCAAGCTGCCATTTTGATAATATGGGTTTGTCAAATGCAGTCAGTTAAGGATATGATGCTTTTAGTTGTGTGTGATGTGTTAGTATTTAGAAGTGCACGTGTGGTTACAGGTTGTGAATGTGACTTTGTCGGGTCACTCGATTGGTAACGCAGAATCACACAAAGAGAGTCCGTTCACTGGTGAACCGTGGCTTGGTGGGAATGTTACTATACCTGGGAATTTGCGTAATGGGTAAGTTCATAGTTGAGGTTTTCTGTTAACTTTATTGTGACAATTGTGCTCTTTTATAATCCTGTGACCGTCAAGGCGATAAGAAAAGGTGAGGTGAGAATCCCTGAGTTGCAAAATACAGATCCTACAATGTAATGAAAATTTAAAGCTTTGCGGTACCATGTTACAGGAAGCGGATCACGCGACTGCTGAAGTACTCCATCCCAGACGAGCTGAAAATACTTTTTGGACAGAATCTTCTGCCTTGGGATGGCATAGACCTGCATATGACAAAGCAGTTGCTTGCGCTTTTGTGAGTCAATGACAAGTTCCTTCCATGTGTTCATATCGGCACATTTTAATGCAGGTGGAATTCTCACCTCCTGTTGTTCACTTATTGTCACAACTACATATTTTATACAGCGTAAAATATGATGTCGGCTGTGGACGGTAGTCAAAAGTGTCTGGAAGGAGCGGAAAGAAGCAGTCACGACCTGCGTTAGGGTAGCATCCCAGTATTTCCTTGAAAGGACTGAGGAAAACCACAAAACATATCGGATATTGTAGACAAATATAGTCTAGTATTGAACCAGGATCTTATGAATACAATGTATTGATAACCATTAGACTGCTGTATCTGGTAATGCCATTTATTGGTAAGTTAATTCCCGGTTCTTGTGTGAAAACCTCAAATCTTACACTGTATTGCCTTGATTTTAAGACTTCCACATTTTGTAATTTCTGGTTTTGGGTGTGTCTTACATTTCATGGCATCTGTGAATCGATGTCAAAAGATTATATCGTGTGACTGAAGTGCAAGGAAGATATTCATGTCCATGATTCTAGTCATGGGATGATTCATAAAGTATTAATACAGAGAAGTTTTGTGTTTGGATATTTAGAGTTCCTATCGTAATATACACATTTTCACCCCCTGAAAATCAAATACTAAATCAGGGGCGTGCCTTACAATTGACAGCGTCTTAAAATCAAGGAATAGTATTACAAAATTTGTGGATTGTGTTAAAATAAAAAGATATGACTGATTTTTCCAGGACATTGTTTGATGATAATCTGGGTAAAGATAATTATGCAAATTATTTCCACTCGCTCCTCTACTTGGATGAATATGAGACCTTGTACAGTCTGGAGCGATACAACATGTCAAATGTTTCTCTTGAAATTGTTAGTGACAAATGCCTGAAGTTGGAGGTAAGTTGAAATATCATGTGTGTGATGTGGGTTGACTTTGTCGTGTTGGGGATTGGCAGACATTTTGTAGATCATATCTGTTTTTATATTTATTTATTTGGCACGCTTTCTTGTTACTGTGACATGATAGAAACTGTAATGAGTGTAAAGGTGTACATTTCTTTATTACAGATACAGATAATGTTGTTGCAGAGTTGATCACACTGCACGTATTGAACAGTATTAGATCTTTGGATGTATTTGCAATAAAATTGCAAAAATGAACCTGTTTGCTTCATCACCTCTGTATGTGTGTGTCTGTTATGTGTAACATCATAACCACTCTTTCATTCTTCCTAACTTAACAATTTATGATAATGTCATGTCCCATTTGACACAGTGTAGCCTGTATAGTTGACAAAGCATTATTAAGTGAAGTGAGTAAGGAACTTTCATCCAGAAGATAAGTTCACTTCAGAGTTCTAGTTTGTCTAATCTTCTGATCATTTAAGTTTCTACAGTTACGTCTTCATTTTCCATATATAATTAATAAAATTGTGAAATTTGTTAAAAAGAGGAAGAATAATTTACAGGTCGTGGGATCTAGGTGCTGTCGAGACGCAAAGTTCAAAAAGTTATTTTTTTTTTTTGTAAGGTTCCAGGACTTGCTGAGCGGCGGCCATCTGTGTTGAAGAGAGACCTGATATACATCAAAGAGTTTGTAGGGAGAGATGAATGGGCGTGCACTCAGTATGAATGTCTCGTTGCTGACGTCACGGACACTTACATCAGGATTTGCGACTTTGATTCAAAGTGAGTAGTAATAACGCTGATCAGCTGGAGGTAGAAGTATGGTATGTGTCCATGTGATTTTACGGCCATAAGTGGAGTAGGAAATTAAATTATTGTTTGTATCCGTGTGCATTGTCTTTTGAAATAATTCTTCAACTTGGCTTCTGTCAGAAAATTAACTTTATTGATAATACTGTTGTAAATAGAAACGTCATCTTCGATATCATATGATGGATATATAATTTAGTTTTAACTAAGCTTACAGTCACTTATCTAGTCTAGAAATTCCTCAACTTTTACAGAACCTGAACGTTCATTACTTCGTAACTACACTGAAGACAATGACGCTTGCTCTTTTTTAATGTCACGTGGTTGTGGTGGCCACACTTAATGGTACCTGCACCTTGTTGTGGTGGTGGGGCTTGAGTTCCTCAGTGACCCCAAGAGCTCCTGGTAGGGCCTCCCTAGCCAGATTGGTCGAGGGGGAGAGGCCAGACTAAGACAGGTACCCTGGTCCTCCAGGTTGGGGGTTGGTCGCAAGGCTAACAACCTTGCACCGTAAAAAGGAAGATGTTTCGAAACCTCGATCAAAGCCTCGGACAGACAGACGTAAGAGAGGACCAAATGGAAGAGGAGAATTGAGGAGGCCATGGACCGAATACGGACTGGAGAGCCATAGAAGAAGAAGAAGAAAAAGGTTGTGGTGTAGTTAAGGGAAACAGTTCAGTTTATTTATTAGAATATTTTTGTCTACAGGTTAATGGAGAGTCTGGAGAGCAATCCAGACCTGCGATTCAGCGTGAGATTCACTTTGAACCGTTTCCCATTTTATGTCATGCATCAAGCAATTGACCAACTGGTGGACAAGGGCATGTTTCATGCGGTGTTCCCTACGGACCTCAACTTTCCTGTGCTCCGTATAAAAGGGCACATAGAGTAAGGGATTGTTTCTCGTTTGTTTTGTTGCTGAGATTTATTTGGCCGATTACTTTTAGCGCTCAATGCAGATTTTTATGATATTGCACCTTTTATGCTTCTTGCTTAACCTAAAATCATATTAATTGTTTGTATATTTATTTAAATAATGTTTCTTAATAGTTGGCAATATAAATGTTACCACCTGCTTCATAGTATTATGTTACATGATTTTATATTTTGTATGTTCTGGTTTTGAACTCTCGCGTTTGTTTTCGTGTTTATTATGTCTTACTGTTTCATAATGAAACTTTATCATCATGGGACAAGTTCCTTATCTGAATAAAGTTTTACTGCATAAAAATATGTAACGTTATGGAGACTACTTTTACGCTGTTTGCTAATGGGTCTCGCACAGTGGCTACATTTCTGTGTCAGAAATCAAAGACAGATGTGGCCTTAAGATAAAAGGAATATTCTCCCATGATTATATTATATTTTTGTTATAAACCATTAGGACCATGAAGTGTTACGTTCGCAAGCCTGCATGTGTGAATATTTGCATACATTTATGACTTTCCAGACTAATAACTTTTGAATCAATTGAATGTTTTTATTGAGACTCAATTTGACTTAAATCCATCTTATTTTTTTAAATTTGGAACAGCTGTAGTAGTATTCCGTGCGTGGTCTTGATATATCGTCATCATCATCATCCTTTCCTGTATTAGGCCGCGAGGCCTGTTACGGTCTTGTATTTTCCGTCCATCTCTTCTGAGGTCGGCCGAGAGATCTTTTCCCAGCAGGGCGGTATTTCAAAATTGCCTTTGGGAATCTACTGTTGGTCATTCTGTCCACGTGATTTGTCCAATTTTGTTGATGTTGCCAAATGTAGTTTATTGCAGGTTCCTCAAGTTTGGTGTATCCCGCAGTTCTTCTCACGAATCTCGTTTCGCAAGCTGTTATTCTGCTAATATCCTGTTTTTTTAAAGTCCAAGCTCCGCTTCCATATGAGAGGACAGGTCTCGCGAGAATGTTGTAGAGGCGTAAGCGGGTATGTCTCTGAACATGAGGGCTCGAAGACATTATCGATAATACCCATTGTTTTCGTGTATTCATTAATTTTTTGTGAAATATCCCTTTCGTCTTTAAAGGCTAAATTATATCCCAAATAATTAAATTCATTCACCCTTTCAAGAATTTTATTGTCTAGACATATTTGGCTTCGGATGGGGGTCTTGATATATCATATGGTAAAAGAGTGGCTTTAAAAGACGTATAACTTTCTTTGATTTAATACTCAGGAACTTGATGTTGTTTTTGTTCCAGGGATTATGATTATGAATTTTGTTGTCCTCTCTGTGTTCAGGTTCATCAACCCGTTGATTGAAACAAATCCAGAACAGCAGAAAGCAGTGGAAAACATTCTCCTTGGAACATCCCGTCCTGCGCCATACATAATCTTCGGTCCACCAGGTACTGGGAAAACCGTGACTGTTGTTGAAGCCATTTTGCAGGTAAATTAATAAGGAAAAGGTATGCTGAAGTACGAGTTAAACATCGCATTTGATGAACTTCGAATGCGCCTGCGCATTGCGTTCTGTGTGTTAAAAATGTGGGAGAAATTAAATAATTTCTGTGTATATCCAGTTATTAAATGTTCATGGAAAATAGATATTCTGATACCAAAGACTTGTTCGCTGTGAACACATTTTAAGTTCATAATTTATTTCACGATTGTCTGTTACGTATTTTGTAATTCCGTCTGTAAATCCTACTACTGTCTCGTTGACGGTAAGTAACTTGTAGGAACTGAAATTTTACGATGTCAGTCACTGTTTGGCTGACAACCATAAAGATTTCAGCAACGATCAATGGAGGATAAATAGTGCATCATATTTCTCAATGATGCCTGATATAAATTGCTTAATCACGTGGATAATAACGATCTATTTTAATTTATCGCAGGTTAAGAAGAAAATAAGAGAATCTTACATTCTCGTTTGTGCTCCTTCGAATGCTGCCTGTGATCTGTTGGCCCAGAAGCTCATTGCTCACTGCACAACGGAGGAACTTCTTCGCCTGCACTCATCCTCTCGAGATTGGTAATGAGAACAATTACATGAAATTGGTTTGTTCATGTACATTTTTATTTCATCTGTTTGCTTTGCGTTGTGTACGCCTGGATTTCCGCTGCATTATTTTGGCTATAGGATGCAGTTTATGGCAAGGAATATCAGGTTTAGAGCATTGTTTCCACGGAACCATTTTATCTTCCAATGTTCTGTCGTACCCACAGAATTATTTAAAACTTACAAATTTACATAACATATTATCTCCAGTTAGTGGGGAAAGGCTGCTTTATGCAAAACTGAGTAATTTTATAAGATTCAAAGTTCTCACTGCATTGTGAAGATGTCAGTATTGGCGTTCTGGATTGTGGTGCCGTGTGAACCTCTTGTCGGTACTGCTGTCCTCGGAAATGTTGGAATCGACGCGGTGTCGCAGCGCGGACCACCGCTATCATCTGAATCTTAAGCAGCATTTTCCTCAGAGAAAATGTGTCTTATGGTCTGAAATGATTGTACTGTCACGTGTATTATCAGCTGAAATTACGTATTGGCATTTTCCCCTACTGCGATTCATTTTCCAAAGTGTCATTTTTGAAAAGGTGCACCAACTTAGCGTGAGATGGAGTCTGAAGTAGGACGCGTGTTTCTCCGTACAACCGAGTCTCAAACCTTGTGCTAGGTAATGAATGGGGTGATATATGTGTCGTTTGACAGGACTGCTGTTCCAGAAGACCTTCACCCATACAGCAATCGTAGTGAAGGCACGTACTCCTTTCCGGACGAAAAGCAGATACAGAGTTACCGGATTATAGTGTGCACCTTGATCAACTCAGAAAAGTAAGCACGTTGTAGCCATAAGTATCTGTTGATATTTATTTCCTAAAAAAATCTTTATTGCTTGGAGTCGGCGATTCCCAACGTGGCTCACAGACCACGTGCGGTCTGCAAATGTCTTTTTTTTGGGGGGCCCACATGCATTTTTTGTGATATTGTATATCTGTATTATGAGGAAGTTAGTGAAGTTCTTTTTCTTTTAAATGTAGTCTAAAACCTGTCAGGTGTGCTGGGATCTCACAGGTGCTAATCATTCGACGATGTCTTATGATGTAGGTTACAGCATAAGGTAAACGGTGCCGACTTCACGCACGTATTCATTGACGAGTGTGGTCAGGCATTGGAGCCTGGAGCCTTGGTTCCTTTGGCAGGAATCCTTGGCAAAGCTTCCAGAGATCAAGCAGGTGGTCAGGTAATTCTTGCTGGAGATCCGTTGCAACTGGGGCCGGTGTGCCACTCCAAGAAAGCAGAGGGGTTTGGTCTCGGTGAGTTACTTTTTTTCTCCATTTGTGTGTTCCAGTTCATGGCATTTTTTTCCATCGATGTTATAGCCAGTGTAGGTATAGTACGCGACTGTAATCTTGAGACTTGCGAGGAATGCAGGAATTCCGAAGCGTTAAAGGCTGACATTAACTTTCCTCCTTCACCCTACTCCCTCACCCCGCAAGTCTCAAGATTACAGTCTTACACTGTACATTATTTGTGTAAAAACACTCGCTACTTTGTTCTTCGCAAGTTGACTACTGAGCATACGAACAAGCTCCATGTGCGGTCGATCCGTCAAACAGTGTTGTAACAATTATTCTGCCGTCATTTGGTCACCAGAGCCACACGAGAAGGACGAGGGTATCATTTTAGCAGGACAGGCTTCCAACCCCCGAAAATTTGGAAATATTTGCCTCTTGTCGTCGTGGCTCCCCGATAAAGGAGGCAGCGAGTTTGAGTTGCAATAATCTGATCCTTGTTTCTGTTGCTTTATTTTGTGAGATGCCACTAATCACAGGTCACATGATGTGCAGGATTATCGCTGCTGGAGCGTTTGATGATGAAATGCGAGCTGTACATGAAAAACACTGAGGAGGGAAGTTATAATAACAGGTTCATCACCAAATTACGCCGTAACTTCCGATCTCACGAACTCATCCTTGAGTTACCAAACACTTTGTTTTATGATGGAGAATTGATAGTGAGTATATGAAAGTTCAGATTTCATTTGTTTCACGCCGAGACTGTCCCGTTAGATTTATCAGGAACATTTTTTTTTTTATGTTTGAAATGATTTATGTCCAGAAGGGGTTCAGTATGAAAATTTCAGTCATACATAATGGAGGTAATGTATGAATATCGAGCATGATACGAGATGTTTCGTCAGCAAAATTCAGCAACCATTTCTCGCCCAAATCTCCTGATTAACTGCTAGATGGCTCTGGCAGTCAAATCAGCATTGAGTAGAAATTGTGCAGTCAGTGGCCTGGTCATTCACTACTCAAGACCAAGGAACCTCCAAAAAGGAGGTGGCAAAAACCCACAACTGGGTTGTAGAGCCAAGAAACAACAACAACAACAGTGTATAAATATAATCTATTTTGAAATACACTGACATTTAAAATGCGTTCTTTGTGGGAGAGATTTGTTGTCATTTATTAGAGATAAATTGTATTTATTTGTAGATATAATTGAGGGTGTAAATATACTGTATAGGATGTTTCTGCTTTTTCTATAAAATATGCACCACACTTAACAGTCTGTTTTAAGTAAATCTTTTTCTTCTTCCTAAGACTTTTCATATTGCGTGGGCTGTACGACAAATGACGAACAAGCCTGTCGTCCTACAGCACCAGCTCCTCACGTCCCGTGATGTTACTTCTTAATGCCATCTACGAGACACAAACAAGGTCATTGGAGTATAAAAGATTGTGAAAACTACTTTTGGAAAATGTGTGCTGCTTTGAACATTTCTTCTCGTGATCTTATATAGTAAATAAAATGACGAGCAATTTTGAGAACTTTGTTTCATGTTGCAGCCGGCATGTGGCGTAGATGTGACCAATGACAGGGTCAAGAATTTGGAAAATGATCCACGTTTTAACCTTGCTGTCGTTTTTCATGGAGTGTTGGGTCACGAGAAGAAAGAAGGCAGGTCTCCCAGGTAACAGCGATGTTCCCACTTTTTCCTTTATTTCTGCTTTCTTCATATTGGAACTTGTTTTAATTTCTGTTTAGAGGAGTTTGAGCCAACCTCAGGCCTGAGCTTTGCAGAGCTTCTGAGCTCGGACTCAAAGCTTTGATATAGAAATGTATTTCAAAGCTATATAACTGTTTAAAATTATTTTATAAAAGTAATCTTTCAAAGTGTATATATTTAGACCCTGGACACACGACCGTACAAAGTACGTTCGTTGCCACGGGCGTAGGTGAGGACACCATACGATCGCAGTGTGATGTATCAGTTGCCCCATTGGAGCCGGAACATGCCGTTGCGTTCTGTGATCTTGCCCCTTCATGATTCTATGACGGACGTCATGACGTGCGTTACGACGGACGCGCTCTGTACGGTCGTGTGGCCCCAGCCTTGGATGGGCTTACATATTTATCTTGTGTTTTGATTTATTCACAAGTTACGCTACACTACATATTCCGACGTATGAGGAGCATCATTATCTTTCTTCTTTTCTGTCTAACTTCTTTTACAGCATTCTTAATATATTCATTAAAGATCAAGGCGTGGTTTGCTTTTTTACACTCACATTGCGTATGGAATCATTGGGAGGTTCTAGTGTATGTAAGGTGGCAAATTTGAATGAATGGCATCTGTTTGATCTGTAATGTGGGAGTGGCTAAGCGAAAAGTCTCGTAACTACAAACAGTAATGTCAGATGGTTGTTATCAGATTGTTCCTTTACCTTCTGACGACTGCGTTGGCTGTTTATTTATTTATTTTTTTGGCATTTTTCAAATCATAGGTGGATGTTTCAATGTTTCACAGCAAGTAGGGTCTTCATCAGCTGGATATATAATGTTTATTAAATGCAGTTTACATTATTAACGTAACTCGGATGACCATAACAAAAATCATGATGAAAGTATAACATACAGAATTGTATGCAATTTCTAATAGTTGCGGAGGAGAATATTTAGCACCCGAGGGTGTTGAATAAATAGAAAAAATTGTGTAATGAGATGTATGTGACTGTTCACCTGATACCGGCTTCAAGATATTCACTTGCGAAAGAACTATTGGTTTCAGTTTCTTCAACGAGTATGAGCTGGATGCTGTGGTTTGTTATGTTGGCAAACTCCTGGAAGGTGGACCATCACGTGAACCAGTAGAGCAGAAAGATATAGGAATCATAGCACCTTATATCAGACAGGTGTACAAACTGAAGTACAGGCTGAAGCAGAAAGGCTGGGAGAACGTCGAGGTTGGCACCACAGAAATATTTCAAGGCCGTGAAAAGCGCGTGATCCTCATCTCCACCGTTCGAAGCAATCGGAACTTACTCGCCCACGACAGCAAATTTGGATTGGGCTTTGTAGCGAATGCTAAGGTATGTCCCCCCCCCCCCCCCAAATAGCAATAGTAGCAGGAAGAATAATAATAAAATTTGTAGTATTTGTAGTTTAGTTTTCTGCTTGTTGATTTGGAGAATATAGGATGGGAAATTAACCAAAACCAAGAAATTGGTTACAACGCGAGGGAAACTACTAAGTTCTTAAATCTATTCTCAGTGCTCTCAAACTGTACAGTTTTCATAATCAAACGAGATTGGACATTCAGTTTTCTGCGTGTTTAATACGCTACTACGGGCACAATCCATTGGTCCCATATGCAGTGAATATCACCTGTCTCCATTCTGCGATTATATTTTATAAAGTAAACTGAACAGTGAGCGGAATAAATTTTCTACGTATGTAATACGCTACTGTGGAATCATCCTGCAGTTAGGTTTAATGCTTTGCGCACAGAGATTCAACGTGGCAGTCACGAGAGCCTGTTCGCTTCTGATAATCGTGGGCAACCCGCATCTCCTGGAGAACGATGCAAACTGGCGGAACCTTATCTACTTGACGCAGAAACTCAAGTCGTACAGAGGGTGCAAGTACAGCCCTCGCCGTGATGACGCATGGATGGAACAAGTAATAAATAGATTTGAAAAGTTAAGTGCAGACTGATGATTACATCGGCTGATGTTCCATCATTTGTCTGGTATATAAATGATTATGGAATGTATTTTTGACGGATTTATTCTGTATATGCAAGTGACGCTGTACGTGTGGTGTGTATTGCAGTTACAACTTGCACGTGATTTTATTGTACTTCAAAATGGATGGTATTTTAATATGTTTATTTTTTATTAAAACAGAATATAGTTGTTAAGTCCCTTATGTAATAATCCTTGTCGTTATTGTGTTAGGTTGACTTGACTTTGTCGGAAAAATGTTGATCTTTGTAGACATCTGGGTTGAGCTTCAAATTGTGTATTTCATGTACTGTGGTACAAAAATGAAATCAGAACCAGATCCACCTCCATGTAACACTCTCCCAACATCCCCCTTGACTTTTGAGTTAAGGTTCCCCTGATTTCAAGGCTCCTGCCCCAGATTTGAAATTTATTTTTAACTGTCATAATATTATGCTGAGACTTGGCAACACTGATCTTAAAAAAACAGGAGAAGTACAGTACGCGACTGTAACCTTGAGACTTGCGAGGAATGCAGGAAGTCCGAAGCGTCTAAGGCTGACGCTATCTTTCCTCCTTCACCCCACTTCCTCACCCCGCAAGTCTCAGGATTACAGTCTTATACTGTAGATGATTTGTTAAGATCGAGACGCGGTGTGTTTTAGTAAACGCGTAGATTAAAACCATGAAATTTGTGTTGACAGGTGGTCAACCTAACAGTAATTTATAAGATGTTTGTTTATATCAATATGTTTGCTGCAAGTGAAATCACTGTGATGTTACCACTATAAATATATATTTAAATAAATTCCATCCAAATGATGTCAGGTACAATAAATGTTTTATATGAATATTGTTTTAATATACTGAAGTGTTTTTTCTTAAACTATATTATTAAATATTGTAAGTCTGTTTTTTTTCACAAATATTATGTTTATAAATCATCAATTTTTATCTCTTTCATTCAGCCACCATGTTGTTATTTCACATGCAAAGTGTAATCCTACATCATTGTATTGTTCTGTTGTAATTGACGCTAGTGTCAATCACAAGTTTGTCTGTCATTATCAGTTGTAGGAAATTAAAAGGTATTATTTTTTGGTTGGCGGCATCGGTGTTATGTCTATACCAAGTTTAATCCAAATCTGTCCATCTGCTTCAAGATGAATCATGCAGACAAGTGGACTGTCAAACTGATATGGACAGTGATGTACGTGTTCACTTTGTGAATATTTAACGAACTAGTATTTAAGTAATATTATGACAAACACCCAACATAAAAAGTTCTATGTACATATATTTTGCAAATGTTTTGTTTGTGATTTTTTTGTGTGATGGCATCGATGTTTATTTCAGGTGCAGACACATTATTCATCATACAAATCAATTATAATGTTAATCTCATTTTATGCAGCAACTCATTATTTGTCCACAAATGTGTGAAAATTGTTAGCACCACCAGCTGCAGTACCAAATTTCATCAAGGTCTTCCCAATTATTTTGGAGATGAAGGCAGGGATAGTAAATTTGTTACATGATTTCCAAAAATGGACACACTACTCTGAAGTATATGCAGTAATTGAATGAATTTTTGTGTTAGAATGATATGGTATCTTGTGAGCCTTCTGTTATTTTAAAGGGAATTGAATGACGTTGATAATTGTGCAATTGTCACAGACTTATAGTTGGTTCATTGTGGTATTGCAGATTATGCAACCCATTTCGGCTTGGTGGTAGCGGTTGGCAAAATCATTGATTCATTTATCTACAAAATGCATTATCATGATTACGTTAGCTAGTATTCATTATGAAAGTATTGCCAGTGCACTGGAAAAGTTCGGACTAACCTAATGAACAAACTTTTAACTGATTGTTCGTGTGGTAACTAAACCAATTAAATTACAAGCCAGTATCCATACAAATACACCTCAATATGTGGTATGTACATGTTATTTCCTCGATTGATATAATGGCAGTTTTTGTGTATATGGTTTTAATTGAGGTTAGAATCTGTCGTTACTACGTGTTTACGGCAATGTAATAGGATGGCACGATGCGTTCTAGCAATTCGGGTTATGAAGTCTTGAAAAGCCTTTCGTCATTAACATAATTTCTTTTCCACGTTTGTTCCATTGCGTTAACAGTTATAAATCTACCAGTTTGCAAGAAAATAAATGATTGGTAAATGTTGATTCGTGTCATTGTGGCTGCGTTTCCATGACGTTTTGTGGACCAGAGTAAAAATGCCATTACGTGACAAACCAACTGCATGCGGATATTATGCAAAGAGCAGCACCTGTTTGTATGAAGGGAATTTTATTCGAACCTGATTTAAATGGTGGTATTGACCAGGTAACATTTCCGTTTGGGCGCTTGCTTCCTCTGGCAAGTTGCAGTTCGAAGAGTTACGTCTTGCTTAATACGTATTTGCCGTGTGTTAAAGAATGGAGGGCATAGGTACTAGTTGTGTTTATTATTTACTAAAAGATTTGCGATTGTTTAATAGGATAACGAAATATACGTGACTTATTTAACTTCGAATATTGTGTAATGGGTAAAAGATACATCTAGCAAGTAGCTCACGTTGTCCCGTACTGTGTGGGGCGAAGAAGGATGTGGTAAGTGATGACATTTTGTTTGATTAAGCACTATGACTGTAATAATATACGCATATATCATGTTGTGATTACGCTGTGGGCGTAGCATTTGTTTATGCCTATAATATTATTTATACTAATCTGCCAAGTTTATAAGGAACTGTAAAGTCTCGACAACAAAATTACGGAATGTAGTAAATTGACATTTACTTAAGACAAACTGAAGCTTCGGCGATCTTTTCGTTCCATAGTCGGACTCGAGGACATCGGTAGAACTTTTAAGTCTTTTGTAGTTTTACAATTCTCTTCCGAATTGGACCTACATTTATTGTCCGATCTCAGTCTATAAAAGCATGCCATAGAAGTGTTAGGGCATGTTGAAGTCAACCTAAACACTGAAGATGGAAGCAGAATGCTCCTCCGAAACTTTGGTATATAATCAGTTAAGGAAACGAAGACTTGAGTCAAAAGTCTTTATTGTTTATGGATTTCAGTAGTTTGCGTAAACTCGAATATTAAAGAAGTGATCATATTTGTACTCCAACAATGAAACATACCCGCATTGCGTGATCGAAAATAATCGATAATTCCATTATCAAGTCCTCGCATCAGTTAATATCTCGATGTTTCATACTGTCGAATGAGTTTATTCTAAACAAAAAAGGAGAACACGTTTACTGTTGTGAAACAAAAGAGATTTATTTCAACTGGACCCACTTGCTAGCTCTAGAATGAGTTCAAGAAGACATTTACATTTAGAATTTTTATTACGCGGTTCACCATGTTGAAGCTTTAGATTTTTTTTGTATGTATCGTGAAATTTGCCCCTAATATGATTAGTAATTGAAACATAAATATGATAGGTAAGGACTTAGTGGTAATAGGAAATAGTTGTAAATATCTTGGCAGACGTTGTCGAAATTTTAATTGGCCTCCATTTTGTTATGAGATTACAGTCGTGACTTTACCGACGATTGTAGGGGCTTCATATTAAAATCCTTCAGCTGGTTTGTACGCGGAACGTCGTTTATAAAGTCTAAACCTGTGGTTTTAGTAATTTCTGTATGTACTGCGGTTAGTAGTGCCTATCCCAGGAACGCACGCAAAGCCACGACTACCTCTAATCTAATCACGGTATCACCATGCTAGGCGCCTGGGACAGCCGTCATATTTCCTGCACTCTGAATATGCCATGGACGTAATTTGCTCGCGTACTTTCTATGTTAATTATCTATACTTACATCACCATCTTACAATGTAACATTGAACAATAATGTGACTAGAAGGCTCAGAATTCGTGCGTCAAGCCAGAGCACACATTTTCATTGTTAGTCTATTACGAGTCCTGTGACATTGGCGTTAAATAACACAGGGCGATTAAGTAAGGATAAGAATATTTCACCAAAATGTTCTGAGACGTCTCAGTCACAGATTTTGCGAATATTTTTCCACAGTTGTCGCAAATACATTTTATGAATCACCCTGTACAAACAGACTTCAGGGAATTGTTGCGTTATAATTGATGCCACACGCTCGTTTAATGTTTATTATTAATACAAATACATACAGTAACGGAAATAAAAACACATCGGATGAACAGAAAGTTGAAATGCCATTATTCGACCTAGATTCCCGACCAAAATCTAGGGTAAACAATGTGCACTATGTACACACGTTGACTGGGAGATTCATAAAAGGGCTCGCCTCACTCGTGCTCGCTACTGGCGTCCTCACTAGAGTTGCCTTTCCTGCAAGAAAATAAAGCAACTTCAAAATGCGAGAAATAAAAGAGGTCATGTTGGCGGTGCGTGTTTCTCCTCCCCTACATAAATGCTGAGACTAAACACTAATTTGTTTCTCAGAACGATAGATTGTAGCTACAGGGTGTTTGAAAGAATTTGTTCGGTAAAAATTCTGCTTTCTTAAGCCTTCAGTTTGTCTTATCCTCTCTTTTCCTTTAGTTATTGCCGTGTTTTTAAGCGTTAATTTCGCAATTATTGTAAGAGCTACAATATATATATATATATATATATATATATATATATATATATTAAAAAAAATAACAGTAACATGGATAAAATTTTGATCGGGACGCGGTCTCTGCAGGACATAAACGTCAAGTAGTTACTCCGCAGCGCAAATTTTGTCTTGATGTTCAAATTACCGTCAAATTTAATTCTGATTCACACCAATTTACTTATTTTGGTCTACACGATCTTTTAAATGTAGACCGGTCCCAAGCCGTGAGCGTTTTAGCACATCACCGCCTTGTAGAAACGTAGTATCATTCTCACCCTGAAGTCTGCATGCCTCCAGGTGCGAAAAAAAGTTGTTACCTTTTGTAACAGCGGTACAAGTTGGCCACGCCAGTATACATGCAGGCCACCTGGCTATTGGTATCCTCTGTTGGTACCAGCACCCCGACTGTTTCTGAAACATCAGTAATTGTCCTTTTTAAAGGGGTGAGTTGAAATCGGGACTTTCTTGGAATTTGTCTGTCGTCATGTTTTTTTTTTGAAAAGAGGGGAGGGACAGTTGGTTCCGATAAAAAGACCTAACTTATGTCAGTCTTTTCAAAAACATAGACGATAGACAAAGTCAAAGATTTAGCGATCCAGATCGATATTTATCACTGTCGATACCCAGTTGTAATCTGCAGATCGATTAACAGCTTTCGTAATGCCAGCGTTTTAAACTGAATAATATAATTGAGGGGAGATAAAACAGAATGTCATTTGACCTTATTACCGACTGACTTATCGAGTTGGGCATTGTGTTATTTTCCTCCAAATTACAGATGGCAGCACTATCTTGCCTCTACCGAGGTGTTTTTCTAGGGGGTAAAACGGCTGGAGCGTGAAGATGATTATTTATCTCCATCTAGTGCCGAGGTTAAGAATGCACGGAGCTTTAACTCCACTTTTACACACGTCTGAATTCAGTGGTGCTCAGGCAAAGTCCAGGGTACTCTTTAATAGGCCACGACAATTATTAGAAAATCCTTTAACGTGTTCATCCTCCAATGCCATTAGATACTTCATAACGCCTTCAGTTGAGCGAGCATCGTCAAATGAGCTCAAGAAAGTGACGTAGTAGATTAGGCTCTTTTATTCGGTACGTACCGTCGGTTGTTGTTAAAGGCTCTTCGCTTCGTTTCCCGTACCGGCTACCGATAAAGAACCTGTCGTTCCTCACGGCCACTTCCACGGGATTGTTGCCTCCCTGCCGCCTCCCGCCGCCGCCCCCACTGCTCCTCCCGTAGCGACTTCCGCTCCAAAACATGCCTGAAACAAGTGTCACTTCACTAACAACAGAATTGACTTAGAGGCGAAGAACGGATTGGCGCTTAATCCATTTTAGAGAACTCTTAAAAAACGTGTAAGTCCACTGACTCGTGATTTCAATTGTCGTACATTTTTAAAGCCCTTATTATGACGACGAAGATAATGATAAATTCTTCTAACCCCGAATGACGGTCTCAGGGAACAACACAGATTGATTTCACGTTCGTTTAACCCTTGGTACTCTGTAAAAAGAGCTTAAGTCATTGACTTAAGCCCTTCTTACTGAGACTAGAGAAATTACTTTCGCATATTTGTCGCTGTCCTCGGCAGTCTCGTCGTTTGTTGGACAGATTGACGATGCAATTTTCGGCGTAAGATAAATCTACCAGCATAAATAGAATAGTTACGTGGCGAGAAATGGAACTAGTGAAACCACCGTTGTATTTAATGGCAGAACGTCAGCGCCCTCACGTAGATAACCACTGGCCTTTGTCGGGATATAGCAGTCTTACAACTTCCCGTGAAACTTTCCAGCCGTCGGATTTTTAAAAATACTTCATTGTTGGTCCTGTATAACGGCACAGTCACTTGATAGCGAGTCCCCAGGTGCGGGCAGTGTTCATAAAACGTGAAATATGACAACCACTCGCCTACGCAGAATTCTGTGTGAAATGCAGATGTTACAAACTTTCACACTTCGCGATTATTATTCTTATTTTGTAGGTTTTTCTCCTCTGATTTTGGAAAATTTACACTGTTCCGACCCTTATATAATCCTAGGCGTACATCACCAATAACAATGATTGTTTTTGCTTTAAAATACAATTTGTTAAGACCAATTGTTTGCTTAATATGTCGACATCTGTTCATTAGTTATGTTGCGACTGTTGCATATCCAGTAGAGGGAATTTTTACGTGAAGGATCAACAGAGAACATATAAATGTCTTGGAAATTTTGAGTAGGAACACGAATACCAACCGTTTCACATTAGGCAAGAGTAAAATTTGATGCCAGTGTTGATAATAATGAGGAGAAACGCTTCTAGGCGTAGTAATCTGGTACTAGGGTATGAAAATTTAATCAGTCCAAAACATTCTTATAATTATAATGGAGCCACGGTGGTCTAGCGGTTAGAAGGCTGGCCTTGTAATCCTGGGGTCTCGGGTTCGATTCCCGGCTGTGCCCGAATTTATAACTTGTGTTGGGCAAGGCCGTGGTCTAGGCAACACGGATTTTTCCTCCGAGGCATCCCAACAATTACTCCATTCACACACAGAAGAAGGCAATGGCAAACCACTTCTGGATCATCTGCCAAGAACGTATATGAACAGGTCTCAGTCCGAGAAAAGGATGGAAGGATCCTGTTCATATGGACCTGTCGTCAGACAGAACACTAAATAAAAATGGATTTGAGAAAAAATCCATTGTTAACGGAAGCTGTTTTTTCTTTTATTTGCGTAATATTCTTTGCGCAGTTTAAAATTTGCGTATAAATTGCTTTCTAATTGTTATTGTTTATCTATTCTTGCATCATGAGTTGTATTTATAAAATAAAATCTTTCTGTTGTTTAAAAATGCGTATATTATCCAAAGGACTGGTCTCTCTGAGGCAGAAATTCGTCCGTGACATGTAAGAGGGCATTTGTGCGCATTTCTGCTCGCTGTATTTATCGGAACATAGAACATTAGAATGACCTAACTTCCTCGCCGCGAGACATCTTGACACTACAATGCGAGACTCGCTTTGTAACGTAACAATGGCCTCGTCACCCTCACATGTTCTGCTATGTCATTCCAGCATCTGGTCCAATATATAGAAGGCCCTGGAATCGATCGAGTATACAGGTGAAACATTTCTTTTGGTCGTGACGCAATAAAGGTACGAGAATTGAACCCGTGGTTTCTCAATACAAGGAAGTGATTGTGGTGCATCCTGGTAAATAGATTTCCCGCACTACAAGGGCTCTTCAACTGCTTATTCTTATTTCTTGTCGCCGGAAACGTTCGAATGTATTTACAAAATGTCTGCTTTACCCTGTAAGACTTTATACGGAAATTCTTCGAAGCAGACGGCAAATGCGAGAAGTATTCTAGGCTTATGGAATGATGTTCAGTCATCCGCTTATGCGGGTCACTGAGGTACATTTTGTGACAAAAATTAATCGACTCCATTGTGGACCTCATGATCCCAATGGGAGTCTTTCTTTAACCATTGATAGCCTAGTGGTAACTATATGTACCACCTGCTTTCACAATCAGTAACTCTGCGTTTTGTATTTATGTGTTTCGTATTATTCTCACTGTGAACAGCGATTATTTCCTTAAACGTCGTTAACCAGTTCATCTTTGTAATGGTGAAGTGTGGTGTTTTCTTCGCGGTACGGACTGAATCATTAAATATAATTCAGACGAACTATGATTTGCAGAATAAACCGCGATTATTTCCTTAAACGGCGTTAACCAGTTGATCTTTGTAATGGTGAAGAGTAGTGTTTTCTTCGCGGTACGGACTGAATCATTAAATATAATTTAGACGAACTATGATTTGCGGAATAAACCGCGATTATTTCCTTAAACGGCGTTAACCAGTTGATCTTTGTAATGGTGAAGTGTGGTGTTTTCTTCGCGGTACGGACTGAATCATTAAATATAATTCAGACCAACTATGATTTGCGGAATAAACCGCGATTATTTCCTTAAACGGCGTTAACCAGTTGATCTTCGTAATGGTGAAGTGTGGTGTTTTCTTCGCGGTACGGACTGAATCATTAAATATAATTCAGACGAACTATGATTTGCGGAATAAACCGCGATTATTTCCTTAAACGGCGTTAACCAGTTGATCTTTGTAATGGTGAAGTGTGGTGTTTTCTTCGCGGTACGGACTGAATCATTAAATATAATTCAGACGAACTATGATTTGCGGAATAAACCGCGATTATTTCCTTAAACGGCGTTAACCAGTTGATCTTTGTAATGGTGAAGTGTGGTGTTTTCTTCGCGGTACGGACTGAATCATTAAATATAATTCAGACGAACTATGATTTGCGGAATAAACCGCGATTATTTCCTTAAACGGCGTTAACCAGTTGATCTTTGTAATGGTGAAGAGTAGTGTTTTCTTCGCGGTACGGACTGAATCATTAAATATAATTCAGACGAACTCAGCTTTCGCTAATACAAAGTTCAAAATTCCGCCTTTTATGCCAATCATCACACTAAAGCCTTCACTCTTACTTTATCCTTAACAGAAGGACGAGCGGGCATTGCCTCGGGACCTTCTAGCTATAAGATGCTCTTTCTCCCCCCCAGATATCGAAGTGCCTCTCACTTCTCCCCCACCAATTTCCTCTTTCTCTCTCTCTATGATTTGCGGAATAAACCGCGATTATTTCCTTAAACGGCGTTAACCAGTTGATCTTTGTAATGGTGAAGTGTGGTGTTTTCTTTGCGGTACGGACTGAATTCTTAAATATTATTCAGACGAACTATGATTTGCAGAATAAACCGCGATTATTTCCTTAAACGGCGTTAACCAGTTGATCTTTGTAATGGTGAAGTGTGGTGTTTTCTTCGCGGTACGGACTGAATTCTTAAATATTATTCAGACGAACTATGATTTGCAGAATAAACCGCGATTATTTCCTTAAACGGCGTTAACCAGTTGATCTTTGCAATGTTGAAGTGAAGTGTTTTCTTCGCGGTACGGACTGAATCATTAAATATAATTCAGACGAACTATGATTTGCGGAATAAACCGCGATTATTTCCTTAAACGGCGTTAACCAGTTGATCTTTGCAATGTTGAAGTGAAGTGTTTTCTTCGCGGTACGGACTGAATCATTAAATATAATTCAGACGAACTATGATTTGCAGAATAAACCGCGATTATTTCCTTAAACGGCGTTAACCAGTTGATCTTTGCAATGTTGAAGTGAAGTGTTTTCTTCGCGGTACGGACTGAATCATTAAATATAATTCAGACGAACTATGATTTGCAGAATAAACCGCGATTATTTCCTTAAACGGCGTTAACCAGTTGATCTTTGTAATGGTGAAGTGTGGTGTTTTCTTCGCGGTACGGACTGAATCATTAAATATAATTCAGACGAACTATGATTTGCGGAATAAACCGCGATTATTTCCTTAAACGGCGTTAACCAGTTGATCTTTGTAATGGTGAAGTGTGGTGTTTTCTTCGCGGTACGGACTGAATCATTAAATATAATTCAGACGAACTATGATTTGCGGAATAAACCGCGATTATTTCCTTAAACGGCGTTAACCAGTTGATCTTTGTAATGGTGAGGTGTGGTGTTTTCTTTGCGGTACGGACTGAATTCTTAAATTACATTTGGATGAGCTGAGGGTCGCTGGTTCTACTTACTCCTCTGGGCCAGGTCTCGCTTTCCGTAGCGACCGCTGGTGTAGAACTGAGCTGATAATGCCAGAGTCACCAGTGAGCAGGTCACCAGCATGATCAGAATCACCACACTGCTTGCGGAGGCCATGGTTTCTGCAACGAGAACACAGATGTTACCTTCCGCACGAACAGACAGTATAGTTTACAAAAGTCTCGTTATATCAACGTTCAGTTAATGAATTTTTGCATTTGATAGCAACTCAGCTTGTCAAGAAATTCCCGTCCTTTTATGAAACCCGAAAATCCATTCCCGCTCGTCTTAGGACTGTTTTTGTTCAGTTTTAGAATCGAATAAGTCTTTATTCTTACGCTGAGGTGTTAACAGATGACGTACGATTAGTTTAATTTCCGTTCTTTCACAAACTGACAATGCAGTTAATCTCTGACAAGTTATTTAATTTTCCTTCGTGCAAAATTTCTTATTACAGGCGTTCGGTTCTTACTAGAGCAGTGGTATTCAACCTTTTTTGTTCGCGCACTCCCAGATATAATTTCTCTTCAACTTTGTACCCCCAAAGTTGTTGGTGTATAATTCAAGTTATACGTAGTATATAATCTACATCTAAAATAAATTAAATCAATTACATTACTGATTATTCAGTGTTTATCATAAAATAATATATATATTTTTTTAAATTTCACGTACCCCTTAAGATGTCTTCGCGTACCCCCAGATATAATTTCACTTCAACTTTGTACCCCCAAAGTTGTTGGCGTGTAATCCAAGTTATACGTAGTATACAATCTACATCTAAAATAAATTAAATAAATTATATTACTGATTATTCAGTGTTTATCATAAAATAATATATATTTTTTTAAATTTCACGTACCCCCTAAGATGTTTTCGCGTACCCCAGGTTGAATACCACTGATCTAGACGACTGTTAGATCTTGATTCCAAATAAGACTTTGATGTCTATATTTAAGTGTACATGTTCAACGTGCTAATTATGAGCCTAATTAGGTTTGTAGACTGATTTTTGTCGTGTGTAATAAAATATAAAGAAACAGTGTTTTGGAAACGAAGGGCTGGTCCATGTACCAGGAAGTGTCGAGAATCACCCACGTCGAGTGGAACATGACTTTGAATTACCGACAGCTGTGACTTCATGACAATGAAAAGCCATGGACACGTCGTGTCGGTTGATTCAATCCCACAAAAATTGTAGGTTTATCCTCTGTTTTATTCATAGTCACGGTTCAATTATAAGGCTTGTCTCTCGTCGCGATTCCGCGCCGGTAATCCGTTTGCGGTGTTTCCAGACACGCCCCATATAATTGTTAACAACCTGTTGCAGGCCTTTGTTCGTGCTCAAAACCCGAAGAACTCCCGTCTTCAAATTAGGCATCAAAGTCGTTCTCATATGAGATTATGGGTTCTCATCGCATTAAAGATGTCGAAACTGATATTCTTGTGTGCGTTTGTATGTAAAAAACCAACAATTTGCGAGGAATATACTCGCTCCATCTTCAAGGTTGAAGTTTGTGACGTTTGTTTGATGAATTTTATAGTTCCGAGCGATTAGGTCTTGTAGATTTTAATGTCACCAGTAATACTAATAAGATTTAGCAGAAGTTTCAATGACAGTCATCGACGCGAGACGAAAATCATTAACCCCTTTGTCGTGGTGTTTATAAAAATGTATATTTTTAAATTCAGTATATTACAGGGATGTACACCCGGACTACAATGTTAATAAGACTTCTTTTCTCACTGCCAGGGAATTGGCATTTAAAGATTAAACGAGTACAAATAGGGTAATGGTGGGATATAACGGAATCTTACAAGTGATGTCGTGATAAACATACTTTCTCTAACTTCAGAGCTGAAGTCAGATTTGATTGATCTCAACTGGCGAATTGTTATTGTAGAGTTGGATGAAAGTCGATCGATACACAACGTACAAAGTTATGTTGGTGTCCGATTCTGGGGTCGGGCGTCTCGATATGGTTAATAATAACGTGAACTTTAATTCTGCCTGCTGTTAAAATCAAATTTGTGTCTACCTTCGAAAACAAGACACAGGTTTGTTGTTGGAAAATGGCTACTGGGTAGAGTGAGAATTAGGAGAGAAGATAACATTAAGATGTATCTTATGGAAGTTAATGAAGTCTGGAGATGCAAGTCGCTCAGGATCGGGCTTTCGTATTAACTATGTTGTACCATTGGTCTAGCGGTTAGAACGCTGGCCTTGTAATCCTGGGGGTCTCGGGTTCGATTCCCGGCGGTGCCCGAATTTATAACTTGTGTTGGGCAAGGCCGTGGTCTAGGCAACACGGAGTTTTCCTCCGTGGCATCCCAACAATTACTCCATTCACACACAGAAGAAGGCAATGGCAAACCACTTCTGGATCATCTGCCAAGAACGTATATGAACAGGTCCCAGTCCGAGAAAAGGATGGAAGGGTCCTGTTCATATGGACCTGTCCTCAGACAGAACACTAAATAATAATAAGATGAGGTGGTCTAGCGGTTAGAACGCTGGCCTTGTAATCCTGGGGTCTCGGGTTCGATTCCCGGCGGTGCCCGAATTTATAACTTGTGTTGGGCAAGGCCGTGGTCTAGGCAACGCGGAGTTTTCCTCCGTGGCATCCCAACAATTACTCCATTCACACACAGAGGAAGGCAATGGCAAACCACTTCTGGATCATCTGCCAAGAACGTATATGAACAGGTCCCAGTCCGAGAAAAGGATGGAAGGATCCTGTTCATATGGACCTGTCGTCACACAGAACACTACAAATAAATAGTGTTAATTCTGTAAGAACCCTAAGATCGTCTCCAGAACATCATCAGCTGTGATAATTCACGCCCACTCTATGAATATCTGGCAAATATAAAAGTCTCTTTTACTGGTAATCAGGCGAATTAAATTATTTGTGTTCATCAGTGTGAATGTGGCACACCTCGTCAAATTACGTGTTCAACAGATACTGGGGGAAACCGGGGTGCATTGGTGCAGCTATTAGCGGACTTCAAAGAAAGATTATGTTTCAATCAGGAGAACAGTACAATGTTGTAATTAAATTTGGAGTAACAACAACAAAAAAACAATAAAATGCGGGTAGACTCATTCACTTCGATCCGCAGTTGCAAACAGGATTTTACTTCTAGAGACTACATTGATTTTGTTCGGTTATGGAGACATCAGTGTAAATGTTTTTATTGAAGATTACAATCTTTTGGGACTTTTCAGAGGTTCTGGCTGCCTCTGAAATATCATTTAGCCAGTAAATAAATTCACCTCCCTTTGTGGAACCCGAAGGCTCATTATCGTGTTTAAAGGAGCCCGCCATATTGATCCTGTTCACATCTCACCCTCGTCTTGGTAACGGATAAATTAGTTTAACCCTTTGAAGTCAAAGCTCGTATAAAATTTAGAAGAATTTTGATTCTAAATAATATTTAACTATTCAGACCCTACCGCGAAGAAAACACAAATCTTCACCATTACAAAGATCAACTGGTTAACGCTGTTTAAGGAAATTATCGTTGTTTATGAATCTAGTCCGTACCGCGAAGAAAACACCACACTTCACCATTACGAAGATAAACTGGAAAACGCTGTTTAAGGAAATAACAGCTGTTTGCGGTTTTAACCATACGAAACTCTCAAAAACTGAAAAGAGAGTCACTTATTGTTGAAGCAGGTGTTATCATTTGTCTCAAAAGTGTTTTTGTGTGTCGTATTAAGAAAGTCGCAGGGGGTTGGTCACAACCTGGTACGTGTTGGGCCCGCGTGTCCGGTTTCATATGACGCGAACACCCTCCGGTCTACGGGGCGAACATTTTTCACGAAAAACAACACCGTGAGCGAGATGTTGGGTGCTTGGCTTGCGGATAAGAAGGGCCCAAGCACATCTGACAATTGATTTCTTTTTTTTGTGTTCTGGCGGAAGTGTGTCACGGGGAAAATAATTGAATTATCGGGAGGAAGTTAAGAAGAAATGACGTTTAAACACTCCTGTGAACTTTGCGTTCCAACTGTGGCATTGTTGTAAGCCTTCTACCTACCGACAAACATTTTAGAAGAGGGACGCATTTACAATGCACTCGCTGTTAAAATAAGAATTTGGAGTTTAGAGTTTCCAGACGCGTTCTCTTTGATTTATCATCCTTGCTGTTTTTAATGTTCGTTAATTGCATATTACAATGTAATGTCAAAAAGATTTTCGTAACAATTGAACTATTGTAGTTTAATGTAAAAGAAACGAGGCACGTGACTTTAACTTAAGAATCATTTTGTATGATTATTGAGCGAAATATTCACAGGAGATTAAAATTTCGTTCGATTTTAATTTCAATATTTGATGTCAGGTTCCTAACAATTTAAGGTTAGGTTAGGTTTACCAAGTTTCAGTTTGCATGCTCAGGTTGGCTAGAGAATTTTATCGGACTTAAATATGGAGCGAAGTTTAAATGTAAAATTTTTTTTTTTGCACGAATTACATTGTTTAACAACACGTGCCCTTTTGTGCGTGGTAGGTGAATGATGACGGCTATGGCATTAGGAAGTGACTGATGAGGGACATACCTTTCCATCAAGAGACTGTCAATTTCCTGTTTGAGGAGTTTCTCTTTTGTTTGGGAAGGTGACGTCATCGTATCGATGGTAATGGTATTGTTCATTGTGGCAGCTGACTGATTAGTCACGGCCTGTTGGATATGATGTCTCAGAGGAGACCACAACCTAATTGCGTTATTGCGTCATACCTCTCCTCCATCCGTCGTCACACACTTTTGCTACAAGGCCTCTGGATTAATTTTAACATTTTAAGTCCAGTGGTAACTATATGTACCACTTACATTAACATTCTATAATTCTGCATTTTGTATTCATGGATTTCGTAAGATTAAATATCGATTATTTCCTTAAACAGCCTTAACCAGTTGATCTTTGTAATGGTGAAGTGAAGTGTTTTCTTTTCGGTACGGACTGAAATATTAAATATAATTCAGACGAACTATGATTCTCGGAATAAACCGCGATTATTTCCTTAAACAGCGTTAACCAGTTGATCTTTGTAATGGTGAAGTGCTGTGTTTTCTTCGCGGTACGGACTGAAATCTTAAATATTATTCAGACGAGTTCTGGCTTCAAAGGATTAAGTAATCGTGGTCTGCTTTAAATTTTCGCGGGAAGAAATAAAATTATCTTTTTTCAGGTTTAAAGAATTTTCATGTGTGACTCTTCTTGAACGGGAGGTCCGTGGCCAGGATGCAACATGTTGTGTTATGTCTTACGATTCTGCTAAAGTTTTCAGAGGACTAGCAATTTATCTGTAGGCCTACTGTCTATTTAATATTTTTTTTAAAAGTAAATTTAATTACGCGCTTGTGCACAGGCAACGCTTCTGTAACTGGCCAACTGATGACTTCCGCCTGGCATTGCAGTTTTAATTTAGTCTAAAACCAAAATGAACTGAGTTTTATCCTGCTGGGGAAGACAGATGCATTGATACGTTTATGAAACTTGTCGGAACTCGGTTGGATTTTTTTTTTAATATGGTAGCGGTTTGTCACTTAATTAAAGTGATTGCAGGTTTCGAATTGCCGACATTTAAAACTATCTGTTCAAGCAATTGCATATAGATTACGAATTTCGTCCGCATTACAACGTTCCTACTCTTTCTCGTTATTTACGAGACAGAATTCCGAGAAAAAGCGAGTGGTTTTGTCCACTGTTTATTTCTTGTGTTGAAAAGTATCATTCTGCCCTCATCTGTGTGTTTTAACTGCAGAGGTTGGCTAGTTAGAGTTTTAGCGAAGTAAATAATTTAACCAACTTTAAACTGTTGAAACAAGGTACAAGCTGGTTCTGTATTAAGTAAGATCAGGTATGTCACTTAAGTATTGATTCGTATTCATTAATTATACCAAAATATGTATGATACAGGAGAAACTTTTGATTCATTTACGTCTTCGTTCCCAGTACCGACGTCCCTTGCCAGTTTGTAGTGATTGTTAAACAATGCCTTCAACATGTGCACGGAAGAGTTTTTAAATAGACGGAGTGGATTTGACAAAATGATAACATTTTTCTCTCACGTTATTGTTAGTTATGAATTGAAAATGTAACGATTGACGGAGAAATTTATCATTATTACACATGAAGAATTAAATTATTATTCCTAATTCAATAAATATACAGGTCTATGCTTTTATTAATATTTTCTGTCTGAAATGAAAATAAAACAATCATGGTACACCCTGACATGATGGACCTGCAGTTTATCTCTCCTTATAAAATATGTTAAGTACCGGCTTTCAGATGGCGTTCGCATCGGAAAATCCGCCACGAGTTCTCGTTTTCGGAACGCAATCAGTCTAATGCAGAATTTTTGCATGTCCTTCGAGACAATCGTATATTTTTTAAAGTTCTTGTATCTCAAATGATCCGTTTAACGCATTGTCACCAGCAATCTCGCTCTTCAGGAAGTTTTTTAATCAGCCAGAGCGTATCGTTTTTGGTTGTTGTGAACAATGAAACAGACTGACAGGAGAGAGACCCCTCTACCGGAGGGCAACGCAAACATCATCAACTTGAAGAACTAATAGCGCGGTCGTCCGTGTGCAACAGTGAACTATAGCTCTGCGTAACGCAAGTGTAAATTTCTTCCTTCGAATTATGTCCCTCATTCTTATTATATATTTATCGACTTTCGTATTAATTTACCCATTGAAAAACTTTCTTTCTTTGTCATGCAGACATTTGTATCTCTGAAGATTTCCGTCTTCTGGGTTGTTGCACTGTGTAGTCTGGTCGATGTTTACCAATGTTTCAGAGGTCATACTGCCTCCGTCGTCAGAGTATGAAGATTTCCGTCTTCTGGGTTGTTGCGCTGTGTAGTCTGGTCGATGTTTACCGACGTTTCGGAGGTCATACTGCCTTTGTCATCAGAGTATGAAGATTTCTGTCTTCTGGGTTGTTGCGCTGTATAGTATGGTCGATGTTTACCAACGTTTCAGAGGTCATTCTGCCTCCGTCATCAGGGCGATGAGTATGAAGATTTCCGTCTTCTGGGTTGTTGCGCTGTGTAGTCTGGTCGATGTTTACCGACGTTTCGGAGGTCATACTGCCTTTGTCATCAGAGTATGAAGATTTCTGTCTTCTGGGTTGTTGCGCTGTATAGTATGGTCGATGTTTACCAACGTTTCAGAGGTCATTCTGCCTCCGTCATCAGGGCGATGAGTATGAAGATTTCTGTCTTCTGGGTTGTTGCGCTGTGTAGTCTGGTCGATGTTTACCAATGTTTCAGAGGTCATACTGCCTCCGTCGTCAGAGTATGAAGATTTCCGTCTTCTGGGTTGTTGCGCTGTGTAGTCTGGTCGATGTTTACCGACGTTTCGGAGGTCATACTGCCTTTGTCATCAGAGTATGAAGATTTCTGTCTTCTGGGTTGTTGCGCTGTATAGTATGGTCGATGTTTACCAACGTTTCAGAGGTCATACTGCCTCCGTCATCAGGGCGATGAGTATGAAGATTTCTGTCTTCTGGGTTGTTGCGCCGTGTAGTCTGGTCGATGTTTACCAACGTTTCAGAGGTCATACTGCCTCCGTCGTCAGAGTATGAAGATTTCCGTCTTCTGGGTTGTTGCGCTGTGTAGTCTGGTCGATGTTTACCGACGTTTCGGAGGTCATACTGCCTTTGTCATCAGAGTATGAAGATTTCTGTCTTCTGGGTTGTTGCGCTGTATAGTATGGTCGATGTTTACCAACGTTTCAGAGGTCATACTGCCTCCATCATCAGGGCGATGAATCTCTTTTACTGTTTCTTTGGTGACAACAAAACACGTTTCTCACAAATTTCCGAGCGTTTCCTTGATTTCTTCTAGACGTGCGTGATTCATCGACGTTCTGAAGAGTAACATGTACAGCAGGCCGGTTAATATTCTCTGTTGCGATAAGAGATTGGACCTTTTCGTTGAAATCCACTCGTCGCTGCGTCGTTGTCTGTGATCCTGCCCGAACAAGAGAAGTTTTGATAGTCCGTTGTCGTCCTGAGGCATGAAATCACGTGAAATGCCACGAGTAGCTTCCTGCCCACGTAGTCTGTCGGCTGTCGGCGGTCGCTTGGAAACGTTTGATCGGAAATAACTTTATTTCCTTTGCCTTTGTGTCAAATATTTAATTACATTATAATGCACCGACTGGGCTACATATGAAAGGGTAAAAATAATCACAAATTAAACTATTTAGTACTCGAGGTAATAATTACAGCCATGTTTAAAACGATACAGTTTTACCAAGAATTATTACGTCATCAGGATCATATAGAATAGATGAGTGATAAATTGTCACAAGTACCCCAAAAACCTACAGCTGGAATTATTAGAATAGATAACGTAACGCGCCAAATCGAAATGTGATAATTATAAATAGTCTCCACACATGTTGGTTTTCGTACCAAAATTTTATTTTAATGTGTTTATTTGAACGAATTACGAGAACGAAAGGAACATTAAGGGAGATGGAATGTGAAGACATTTTTTGGGTGGGGAGATGGAGAGGTTCTGGATCATATTCAATGGAGGTTTGTGGGGAAACCCTGGGTTCAAACCTCGGTCTCTGTATTGAGAACTTTAATCAATATGAAAATTTTTAAATGGCATTAAGAAATGTTAATCGTTGGTGTACCATTTAAACACTGTGAAACAGTATCCTGGTTTAGATATTAAAAAAAAATCTTGTTATCTGCCATATTCTCTAAGTAACAGCCATTTTTTGAAAATATGAAAGATTTGCCGTATACTTTCAACATTTTAACGCCCAGGTAATTGGAAACAAAGAAAAATTAAGTCTACATGTCACAATGCTTGGAGATTGGGCTGTGGTGAGAGCGACGGATTGCAAACGAAAAGTTTTTAAATTCCAGTTAAAAGCAGATGATACATTCACATTAATTCGGGATATAAGTAACAATTTTAAAGTTAAATGAATACGCCATTACTAATGAGTTTTGTTTCAAGTTGCAGATCGTAAAAGGTGAGACACAGGTGCCACGACCTGTCGTCCTTTTATCTATTGTACCGCCCACGCGGTTACAAAAATTGAAATTTAAACCGTCTTTAGCGTGTCTCACAGCGAACTGATAGGGCACTGAAGCTAATAGTAACATTAAAACCAGTCTAGTTGGTACTGATTTCTATTCTAATCGTCGCCTCTAATCTTGAAAATATAAATGTTTGCCAGTACAAAGAGAAACAGTCACCTGAAGATAGGATAATAAACAACTTTCGAAACATTGTTACAGCAAAACGTATACCTCAGACAATCGACAACACACTGTGTCATTTTTTAAGCATTTGATTGTTATTTCACACAACAACGCGGGTATAGTTAGGATGGGTCCAACCCAGACTGAACAAATGTTCTTTTCATGGGCAGACAAGCAGTCTTGCGATCCCAGAAGCCGTGTCGTGATTAAAGGACGGCCAGTTGGATCCCGGCCCCAGTGATCGTCATATTTTGTTTCGGTCTTCTAATTAGAAGAGAGGTTATGTTTGCACAATAATGCAACGAGAACGAGCCAAGTTTTAATTACATTCTGAAATAATTAGCTACGTATCAAGTTACCATAATTATTTTTGTTATGCAAGTATTATTTGCTTTGCAATGCTTTCCGGAAGTACACAGCACAGAATTTTCGAGGAGATTTTGAGATGCAGAACCTGGGATCTTCACAGCGCTGGGCATTTTGAGGGTAGTTGAGTGAAAGAGTGGAACAAGACGTCACAATGGTATGATTTATTAATAACTCTTTTCCACTCCTGTTTTTAAGGTAACGTGTGGTGAAATATTGATACGTTGAATTACCATAAGACCAGGGAGAATTTTAATACATATTTCGGAGTTTTTTAGGTTCAAATTAGGGCTGCGTTTTGTTGTGGGCCACTTTTATAGAGGAGACTGGTCATTATCACTTCATTTTAATTGTGTCGATTAGCTGACAGTAGACGAGGGTACTTACTAAGCAGTTCGCGTAGGCAGCGTGCTGTAATCAAGCGGTTCATGCCCCAATTTGCTTCATGCACCTCTGTGCCATTAGCCCGCACTACAGATTCTACAGTCCCAGACAATCAGACCCCATTCCAGTATTGTATCATCATTATCATTATAATGAACTATGAAGGATTATGTTTAATTGAATGAAACTAAGTCGTGTAGGTTACATTCAGGGAAACGAAAAATTTGCGTGATAATTTTTGCCCGGATAATTATCGTCATCAGTTTGATCTCATATACAGGAATTTAAGATTATTTGTTCTCTATATTCTTACCTTCGCTGGACCTTTTAAGTATTCAGCAGGGGCAGTTACAAAGCTGGACAGACCTACGACATACAATACACGCACTTTTCACCAGGGATTTCTCGTTTAGTGTCTGACTTCATCTTGGTTCAAGTCACGTGGAGAGGAAACCATATTTTGTCGTAATGGCAAGAATCAAAATACAGCTCTTTTCAGAGAATTCGAAACACGTCAATTTTGTAGCATTCAAAAACAGTTGAAATACAAAATGCTACCTCGCTCTGATCTGCAGTCTAAATTCTCTTCACATTTTGTCGAGCTGTCGACCCGCAAAGGTTAAAATATCACTAGAAATCCGTATTTAAGAATTCAGCCCGTACCGCGAAGAAAACACAACGCTTTACCATTACGAAGATGAACTGGTTAACGCTGTTTAATGAAATAATCGCTGTTTACAGTGAGAATCTTAAGAAACACGTAAATATAAAATGGAGAATTAATTATTGTTGAAGCAGATGGTACGTATAATTACCATTGGGCTTAGAATTCGACAAGCATTGGTTTTAGTCATGAAGAACAAGGCCTCTCTCTCTCTCTCTTTACAACGAGCGGAAATACGATACTTGAGACGCTGACCGTCACATCCGGTCGCACTACCTCACCGCGTAGATAATGGAACAAATTGAATTAGATAAATAAATTACACAGGGACAATTAAGGCGATGAGGCACCGCCATGGTGCCACGTCACAATGAGCAACATCGATTACAGGGCGCGTTCTGAAATGCCGCTAAGCGACACGTGTTTATTTGAATGGGATGGTAGCTGTGTCATAATTTGCTGCGAGACTTATGGGGGCGGTTTCATTACAGACAAGGCTCACGAAATGATCGTGTTATATTGTGGGTTCTTTCTCTGGGTGAGTTGGCGAAGAGCTTAAGTTAAAATTATTTGGTTAGGATGCATGGATTGAATTTTCATCCAAACTGTTTGTTCCACATAGAGAAATATAACTCTTACACAGGACTAATTTAACATATGCCCCTTTAACACTTCTGGATTTCGTGTGCCTAGCTGTAGCGATTATGACGTATATTTGTTAAAATTTATCAAGGAATTGTTGATATGGAATAAATATATTTGGGCAGTGTTACTGGTTTTTGTTCTAGGCGCAAATGGAGTTAAAAAAAAATTGTTCAAAATTTTAAAATGCGTTTTTCAGTACATATTTTAAGATAACATGTATTTTTTCTTTCTTTCAAACATTCTAAAATAATTGTAGATCTTTAGATAAACTTTTTAAAACTAAAGTTATTCTTGTTTTTTTTTTTAAACATGTATCTCTGTTGTGAATATTTAACAAAATGCCCCGAAAAGGTAATATTATCCGGCACGATACAATGCGATATCAGTAATGCGAATATATTTTCGACAATAGATTCGTACGTCACGGTCGGTGAGATACGTAAGCAACAAAGAACACGACTTGAAAATGTGTCTGGACCAATGCTTTTCACACTTGTATTATTAGTGTTTAAACAGATGAGATTTTCACGACACCACTGATTTTTTTCTCATGTATTGTCGTATTTTCCCGGCCACCGTGCCTGTGAATGAACTGTTGAATGCAAATTGATTGTGGGTTGGAGCCAGGACCCACAGATACCGCAAGCAAAACCCACGAAGCCAGTCCGGTGCAAGTAGGCTATTCATAAAGTTGGAGATGTGAACGCTGGCTTTCGTAGGAGTGGATTCATTTCACTGTCGGGCAAATGAATTGACCGATCTGAGAGACTTGTCAGTTTGACGATTATTTGATAACACATTTGTTCATCGGGGCAATACAATGGCACAACTAACATATATGTCTCTCTGTTGTTGTTGTTGTTTTTGCCCTGTAAAGACAAAATTTGAAGTGACACATAATAAATGCGGGACGTAATAAATCCACAATAAGATAGTTCACGTTCTCAAATACATGATGTCGATTATAATAATTTTAAGGATGATTTGTTTTCTTATCTAGTGATGTATTAACTGTAGGTCTGTCACATAAGTCCGTACATACTAGGCTAAAGGTTTGACGACCTGGGTTCGATCCCCGACGGGGGCAGAGGATTTTTCAGGCTGTGGGATCCATCCAGCCTCTTATCCAGCAGGGTACCGGGATTATTTTTTCAAGGTTAAATCAACCGGAGCGTTAAGCTAACCAATCACTAGATAGTGCCGAGATTAACAACTGCAAGGTTTAAATACAATTAAAGTAAAAAGTCCAAATATTGGTTAACGTAACTAAAGGTTTTTGTGGTTTTCCTAATTGTATCCATGTAAGTGCCTCATAGAACCTTAAAGTAGTCCACGGCCGCTTCATTCATTAATGATTTTGTCGTTGGATGTCGTGTACCGTGTTTTCTCGGTTTTAAGACTCGCTCTGTTGCATTTTAAATTTTTTGAAATCGTGGCGCGTCTTAAAGTCGAGAAAGTGCGATAACCTTGAGCTAATCGTAACGTTGTTAAAATAGATAAATCTATAAGCGATGTTTCAAATGTAATACTAAAGAGATATTACATATCTCTGCTCACAAGTCGCTTGTTAAATTTGTGATTTTGAGAATGTAAAGTAGTGATGACGTAGGTGCGGTGGGCAGAGCCCCGTTGTAAATCGCGAAACGTATTTTCAAGTCGTCGAGGAAAGGGTTCGACGAGCAATAAATCACTTATAAGTCTTAATGGAACAGGTGGGCCCTAATCCCACATTTAAACCTGCTAATTCTATTCAGGATTTACCTCTGACAGTTTTTAAATCTTTTTCGATACTATTAGAAGGCGCACTGCAGGCAAGAACGACACAACGGACAAATCAATAAATAAGACGTAAAACGTAATACGTGATTAATCGACGAAGAATATCTTGATGCGCCATTAGATCTCCTCTCACTTATGAAGGCGTAAGTAACTGGTGTTAAATTAATATTGTAAGAATGCCACCTCACCCGACCAACATACATTTCATTCAGTTGGCGAAAAATGCAAAGAATATTCCATGGAACCACCAATTAATCCTTTCAAGTAAATATTATTTAAGAATCCAGTCCGTACCGCGAAGAAAACACAACTCTTCACCATTACGAAGATCAACTGGTTAACCATCTGAAGCCTAAGCTCGTCTAAATAATATTTAAGAATTCAGTCCGTACCGCGAAGAAAACACAACTCTTCACCATTACGAAGATCAACTGGTTGACACTTTGAAGCCTGAGCTCGTCTAAATAATATTTAAGAATTCAGTCCGTACCGCGAAGAAAACAGCTCACTTCACCAATACAAAGATCAACTGGTTAACCCTTTGAAGCCTAAGCTCGTCTAAATAACATTTAAGAATTCAGTCCGTCCCGCTAAGAAAACACAGGACTTCACCATTACGAAGATCAACTGGTTAACCCTTTGAAGCCTAAGCTCGTCTAAATAATATTTAAGAATTCAGTCCGTACCAAAAAGAAAACACTTCATTTCACCATTACAAAGATCAACTGGTTAACCCTTTGCAGCCTAAGCTCGTCTAAATAATATTTAAGAATTCAGTCCGTACCGCGAAGAAAACAGCTCACTTCACCAATACAAAGATCAACTGGTTAACCCTTTGAAGCCTACGCTCGTCTAAATAATATTTAAGAATTCAGTCCGTACCGCTAAGAAAACACAGGACTTCACCATTACGAAGATCAACTGGTTAACCCTTTGCAGCCTAAGCTCGTCTAAATAATATTTAAGAATTCAGTCCGTACCGCGAAGTAAACACAACTCTTCACCATTACAAAGATCAACTGGTTAACGCTGTTTAAGGAAATAATCGCTGTTTATAGCAAAAATCATACGAAACACATAAATACGCTACACAAAACATCCATTCTTTGCAACACCCATTTTGGCCACCAGATCTCAGCACCTCAATGTCCACCTCACAAAGTTCCTCATCCGTCATTTTGTTTTCACCGCTTATAGGATCTTCAAAAGTACGATTTTGAGGTCGTGCAGAATGGCACAACCTCCACATCAAATTTAATCTAAATCCGTCCAGTGGTTCTCGAGTTGAATCGACTGGACAGACAGACAGACACGACCAGTCCAGTTCTCGCAAAGAACTTGGTGCAAAAAACGTAAAGAGACGCATACACAGACGTTTTGGCTATTTTAAAAAGTTGGTACTTCGTGTTATTTCAACACACGCGTGGCAGAAATTTTTCGGTACTTTGTTTCGTTCATGACACTTGAACCGGAAGTGTGGCACGAGTTGCTATGGTAACGACTGAAAAATGACTTGCGAAGCGTGTCCTGTGATCTTAGTATGTAAAGAGATTCCATTCATTAGGTTATTCATGAGTCAGCGATGCGAAGCATAGGAAGATAGAGGTATGGAGATTCTGTGGCAAACACTAGTGACGTTGTTACAAGCCGCGGTACAGCCATGTTCTTCTCTCGTTTGTGCCCCAACCGCACTGAAATTACGAGCGGTTGAAGTCAGTGACAAGCCTTCAGATTGCTATAAGACGAATTAGCCCGTTTTCACTGGTCGAGTGGAATGTTTTGTTCACGAAATAGTGATAATTTAATATTTTAATATTTTCCGTCAAATCACACCGGTATGTTTTATTAAATTAATTTAATTTTACTTATACATTCTACTATTTATTTACTTCCATCATTTTGTTTTCTATATTACTCCATAATTATTAATGTTTTATTTATTTAAATCATTGCTTTACAGACTAATATTGAACATCATATGAACCACGCCATATAAAAAACAATACCTTCGTTCTAATATATAAGAGTAATCTGATAAGAACATTTCAAATAAACTGCATAACATTGTAAATGATTGTAATTCGAGTTTTAAATTTTTACTAATCTAATTTATATCTGAGGACGGTTAAATATAACCGAAACATGTCGTAAGAGAACGTTCCAATTTGTAAATCGATCATTCGATGCGGAACGTGAAATGATATTTTAAATTTTTTTATATTTTATTATCTTATTAAAATTGTGATTTGACGGAAAATGTTAAAATATTAACCTAATTCACAATATGACGCAAATATACTACCTTAGTGATAATTTAGTATTTTGGATTTTAGCCATTTGTGGATTTGAGTAACACACAATTCGGTCCATATTAGTAACGGAATCTTATGAAATTTAAATAGGATGTTCTTGGCACTCCACAAATAAAAAGCATTATACAGCCATTTATAGCCAAAGCTCGTATAAATTAGGGGAGGACGGGGGAATGGCGGTCAGGCACTATTCTGACGAACGGTACCAGATAGAAGCTTCAAGCTGGTGATGACATCCAATGCTTGATTCAGTGAAGTTCAAAAGCGAATTAAGCTATTTGCGTCTGGTGCAGTTACCGAGATAATTGCAAGCCTCAAAGAGAGAAAGAAACTCTGATGGAAGAATCCGAAGGAAAGTTGGACTTGGCTTCATCAGAAGAGGACGCCGACATAAACGATCAAAATATTCTTGACGAAAATGAAGACGATGACATAGAAACATTGTGAAATATGTTTAATTTGTGAGAAATTTGGGAAAGACGGAGAACTCTGGCTTAGATGTACAGGCTGTGGTATCTGGGTACATGCAGAATGCAGTGGCTGGGAATTTCCGGATGGTCATCTTTGTGATCTGTGTTTGAGAAGAAGAAATATAAAATGAAAAAGGTTATTGAAGACTTCTATCTTAACATTCTGTTAGAATTTGTACGTTCAGATGATTTAGACGTGTACATATTTTGTGAACTAAGATATATGCCTATTACTTACTAAGAAAATACATTTTATTCACTTAATATCTTATTTACTTCAGTGACATCTTGAAGCTCAAATAGTGACCTACATTACCCCTAAGGGTGGGGAATACCGGTCAAAGCTACGTCTTCAGTTATCATTTCCTACAGAAATTTTGTTACGTTCAACGTGTTTTATACTGCATACTTAAGAAGTAGACCCTTCAGACTAAATACTAGTTTATATAAAGTTTCAACTTTGCATATACTTTTCGTTTTATCGGGCTTTTCTCTTAAGTGACCGCCATTTACCCATTTTCCCCTATATTTAAGAATTCTGTCCGTACCGCGAAGAAAACACAGGACTTTACCATTACAAAGATCAACTGCTTAACGCTGTTTAAAGAAATAATCGCTGTTAACACTGAGAATCATACGAAATCCACAAATAAAAAGATGTATAGTTACAAGCTGTTAAAGCAGATGGTACGTATAATTACCACTGGGCTTTAAAAGGGTTAATCTGAATCGAGGATGAATTACGCATTGTCATCAGCTGCATACCAAACAGCTGGGTGGGCCCCCGGTCGCATTCAAGGTACGGTTTGCGGAATCGCCCTCTAGCGTAATTAATAGGCACTCATAAAATGTGAACAAAAGAGAATCGATTATTATTGTTTTTTAAAATTAGCTGTATGAGCAATGCGACTGATAAAATTTGTAAAACCAATTGTGCAAACTATTGTCACAAGCGCCACTAACGAGATTTAAGGGGACAATGCGCTAAATTAATTTAAGCTCTTTGCGTGCGTGCGTGCACTTGGCAATGGCGACCGAGAACTCTGAGTTGTACCGTGCCACGTGACATCCCCGTTGACGGGGCAAATTTCGCCCTGCAGAACACGCATAGTAGATACTTGATGGTGGCAATTTGTTAGATCCACGCTGAGGCCGCCTTACCCCAAATCCCTACACATCAGCCCGGAGAGAGACGGACGGACTGACGAAGTAATTTTGACAGGCTTTCCGCAAGAAAATGCTGCTATAAGTCACTGATTCTTCCAGGAATCAAACCCTGGTCTTACAACCCACATCCTAACCACTTTATTAAAACATTGAAATGTTATTTTAGGTTTGTTTCGAGGGAGACTGCTAGAATTTAAGATTAATCGTCGCATTCATGTGAACAAACCACAATTAATTATTTCGCGATCTCATCAGCCTGGGTCATAATGCAGGGACCGACATCACCATGGCTGTCTGTTTTAAGTTATGATCTACTTTTATAGCATTTAACTCTTTGAAATGGAAACTCGTCTAAGTAATATTTAAGAATTCAGTCCGTACCGCGAAGAAAACACAACTCTTCACCATTACAAAGATCAACTGGTTAACCCTTTGAAGCCGCATCTCGTCTAAATAATATTTAAGAATTCAGTCCGTACCGCGAAGAAAACACAACTCTTCACCATTACAAAGATCAACTGGTTAACCCTTTGAAGCCGCATCTCGTCTAAATAATATTTAAGAATTCAGTCCGTACCGCGAAGAAAACACAACTCTTCACCATTACGAAGATCAGCTGGTTAACGCTGTTTAAGGAAATAATCTCGGTTTACACTGAGAATCATACGAAATACATAAATGAAAAAAAAAAACTCAGTTACTGATAATTAAAACACGTGGTGAGTGAGTTTTGAACCCACGGAAAGAAGGACAATAATTTAGTTTTCTAAAAAGCGAAATTAAGATGCATTTTCTTCTAATTCTTGCCTTTAATCTCAGCATTAAAGTATCGAAATATAATTTTTTGCGAACACATGGAGCTAAGCAGGGATATTTAAACGTCATTAGAGCGTGCTGTATGACGCCGGAAAAGAACCCCGGCCCTCCTGATCACAGTTCCGCCACATTACCCTCTAAGATTGCCTGCTTCTGTGTAGAGCGCGGGCAAATGAGATGTGGTTACGCCCACTCGTCCGAACAGCAATTTAGCGGGAGCAAATTCATGCTTACAAAGGAAGACATCCTCTTCGATATCTCGTTTCATTTCTTACTTGAGGCTGTTCCGAGCTTCGTGGCTTTTGTTCTACTCCAGTGAACTCGATTAATGGGTGTGCTGTTTATTTATACAAACTGCACAGATTTACAGGATTATTTAGTGAAAAGTAATTGATGTTAGCGAATAAATGACATAAGTAATATCTGTGCGTGGGTTAATGGCTAGTTGGATCGGTTATGGAACAGCGCAGTTCATTTTTTTATTACAGGTTGAGTATAAAAATATGAAATTAAAATTTTTGAAATTAAAAAATATTTTTTCGAAGGCATGTGAAATAATTTGTCAGAATTATCTTGTGTTGAGGTCAACGGAAAGACATCCAATTATGACGGTGGGCCATTTGTGCAGCAATTGGTAATGTTTAAAATCTAAAGAGTTTCTGGTTAACTGTAGAATACTAATTCATCTACCGATTATGGTACTTGTGCTAGGGGGTCTATCTCCTTCCCATTCTTAATCATCCTACTGTATTTGAATCATTACAAAATTAAATTGTAAATCTTACAAAAAAAAAACATGTCCGGTTATTACAGTATTGGCAATTTCTCACTGATTTCGTAAAAATGCCACGCGTAGTTAAACATTAGTGCGCGCTGTGTTACGAAGTTTAACCTGACAACATGTCTTTGAGTTCTATAAATACCAGATTCATCTTTGATGTTCAAAACTTCCATTTTCTGATACAGACACCATTAAAGTTATAAGTTTCATGCACGAATTCTGGGTTTTAAAATGAACGTTTACAACAAACCGTAATAAAGTCAAAATAACACAGGGAGTATGTGTTGCAGGGTCGATACTCAACTTATCGAAACAATCGCAGAGCAGGGATTAGTTTCCGCTGCTTGCAAGATGCTCATAGAGATACCGAGTGCTATTATTAAGGTCTGTTATTAATATCTTTCACCGTCCTAGCGGCAATCCGTAATCCCCCACCGAAACAGAGAATCAGTTTCAACTTTTCCATTACCTGCTTGATGTAATTTGTGACTTAGTTTCTGTATCGAACTGTTTCCGATTACATTTCGCGCTTATTCACAATCGAACCGTCTGCCACCCACAGATGTTCCGTCACAACTTCTTGTGAGCTCATAACTTATTAAACATGTTCACAGTTTTGTAGAAACCACACCCACTCACCCCAACTTAACTAATATATATATCTTAACATTCTCATCCTATCTGCTCTTAGATCTTCCAAGAGATCTCTTTCCTTCAAAATTAAATAAATTCAAAATATAAGACCTTACGTCATCCATGCGTGCTACATACCCCAAACAAGTCAGTTATGCTAGTTATGAGTGTCTATTGCTATGGATTAATCAGAAAATATCAATCATAACTCCAAGTTCAGCTTGTGATTAGAGTTTTAAGTAAATCGATAAGGAATGATCGATTAAAAATCGCAGGGTGCTATGTCATATCGATAAATATAACTGCATCCAGATGGCTTACGTGATTCAGACTCGTAATTGATAACATTTTCGTGTCATGAGATTCGGAAATTTGGCTAACAAAATGAAAATTTTAGTACTTTCTGCGTTAATTACTCTCCGTCTGCCTTTATGTCGGCTTCTGGAATGTTTGTGTCGATTGTTTCATCATGGTGGTCCATATCAGTGACCACTTCCTCTATCCGTGGGGCTGTTGTTTCTTACGAAGGCTGGCTGGTATCTTAATTGTCATGCAAGCGACTCTCGACAAGATCCATTGAAGTTTATGATTAGCAGTAGATCAGTCGCGTACTGTCATATAATTTTTACAGATAACAGGACGTATCTTTACGTTCCATGTAGTTAAACTTGATTAAGATAAACAGAACATTTCTTTAAAGAAACTTTATAGTCGCACAGCTTCTCCGCCATATTTTGAACCCTAAGTATTTTTTACCATTTCTGTTGAATCCATATTCTGAGTCAGTTGAATCCATCCTAAACCCTATTTATTTAAGATCCAGTAGGTCATATTACACCTACTCCCAGGTATACCAAATCGGTCTATTTCTTTGAGATTTCCTGACTAAAAATTTTGTACGATTTTATATTTTCCCTCATGGAAAGATATTTGCCTGTTCGATGAAAAAATGTGACATGTGGGATGGATTATATATGTTATTTAATTGTACCTGAACCAATTTTTGAGAAATTTTGACGAAGCTGTAATTGAGATTTTTAGTCCACTAAATAGTTCTGGAAATAATAATAAAAAAAGTGCGTTCTGATAGACGGACAGAGAGAGGCGATTTCACTGTCACATGTGCATTTTATTTAACTGAACACTTGAAAATGTTTTTTTTTTCAGACAAAATACCCTTTCTACAGAAATATAATTATCAAAGGATTGAAAATATCATCTGTTGACTTACCATTTCCTATCCCCTCAAAATAAAATCGTTTACATGTCACTGTTTCGGAAATATTCGTGCTTAAAAGTTATTTCAAACGTGATATGTAGGTGTGGTAATGTCAATGAACAAAGTTTCTGCAATAAAAGACTAAAATGGCAAGATAAGTCTCCTTGGACATTATTTTTTCTATCATTACAAAGCCTGAGATACGTCAGTCGCTGTAATCCGCACATTTTAATTTGAAATCACCGCCTTCCATACGCAGTGGTTCTGCATTTCGTCTGTCACAAGTTTTTGTGTCGATTGTCAAACCAACGCGTGACGCTAGTCACCGGAGGCTGCAGCTGCCATGTTTATTGTTAATCCCGTCAGGAAATACCAGAGTTTTTCGTGACAGATTTATTTTTAAACACCCTTCGCTCTTTCCTTACTATAATCCAAGCCTGGACATTCAAACAAAGCTAGAACGCCCCTTTTTTTCGTTAGAAATTCACCACACATTAAATCCTTTGTATTAATGTGTGTTGGATGCGACGCCAGTGGAAAGGTGTTCTCTGATTGGCTTACACACAGTTTCTGAAAGCGTTCTTTGGTTTCGATGAGGTATCTGCTCTGATACGAGACAAAAAATGAAGCCAGTTCTTCAGCTGTTAAACCAGATAAGCGAAAAGGAAAGTAACATTCTTTAAGAATGAGAAGATAATATTAAAATGGATGTTACGAAAGCTAATGAACTAGACTGGACTGCCTCACTTATCTCGCTGATTCTCTCCAGCTCTTAAGCGACGATGTGCAAAAACTTTCCCCCTGTGAATCTTTTACCCTCGAGATTTCGGGTTCTCAGCGGCAACTATAAAGATGGCTGTCCTCTGGGTTCTAGAGTGTGGTAGAAACAACCTAGAAAACATTCATATTCAATCTTTAATCCCCTCAGTTTGAATTTAACAACGAACATCGAATGGGCCTGTTATTTTGTGATCCCCGGAGAAAAAGAAACATGCGCTTTGTGTGTGACGGAAACACACACACGTTAACAGCTTGTCACGTCCCAGCAGTGATTGTTGTTTGTGTAACCTGACGTCCGGTTTCTCGTGGCGCTGCTAAATCTGCTGGCGGTAAATTTCAGAACGCAGTCAACCGTCAGAATTGTTACGTGTCACTTATATTGGCGGGATAATGAAAAATGCTGCACACTACGGAACTGTAATAAAGTTGCTAAGATCGATGAATATCTGTCACTTTTAATGATCTATTGCAGTGGTATTCGACCTTTTTTTGTTCGCGTACCCCCCAGATATAATTTATCTTCAACTTTGTACCCCCAAATTTGTTGGTGTATAATTCAAGTTATACGTAGTATATAATCTACATCTAAAATAAATTAAATAACTTAAATTACTGATTATTCAGTGTTTATCATAAAATAATATATTTTTTTAAATTTCACGTACCCCCTAAGATGTCTTCGCGTACCCCAGGTTGAATACCACTGATCTATTGTATACGAAACGCTCTTAAATATACATTTCGATTAGAACGCAAGGAACTGTTTAACCCCGTGAAGCCGGAACTCCTCTAAATAATATTTAAGAATTCAGTCCGTACCGCTAAGAAAACACGACACTTCACCATTACAAAGATCAAATGGTTAACGCTGTTTAAGGAAATGATCGCTGTTTGCAGTGAGAATCTTACGAAACTCGTAAATACAAAACGAAGCTTAATTTATTGTTGAAGAAGGTGGAACATATAATATCTATTTGGCTTTAAAATGTTAATTAAAGGGATTTGTGGGATATTAGTTATCTTTATATTATTATTTGCATCATCTGGTACCGAGACAGGAAAGTAGACTCTTGTTTTATCAGCGTTTACTTATTTAACAACGTCTTACTGATATATGTGTTTTCGTCAAATACATTATCATCAGCATAGACAAAAAAAACCTGATGTGTCCCATTCATTTTCAGTTTCTACTGCTCCTTATTCTACCTTCATAAAGGCGTATCGCAAAAGAAAATTTGAAAAGCAATTTCGATGCAACACCTTCCCGTTTTGGACCATTTTGAATATAGGAAAAACATCGCAGAAAAAAACATTTACGAATAATGATTTATCTATAAGTGTTGATTAAACACGTTTTAATTGGCTTATTCGATTTATAGCTGTAACATAATTCACGAGAATGCTGTACAATAGAAGTTTTTCTCGTGAGCCATTTATTCAGAATTGCCTACCAAAATTGACGATGTCCGATCTTAACAAATTTATAATGGTAATAGGTCAGACATTTGCGTGGCTGTTGGAAAGTAGATTGAGCAGCTGCACATTCTAATGAAACTACTCAAGTATAAAACCGTGAGGCGATATGGAAACTTGGCTTTTCGTCAAAGTAGATTGAATGACCACCTTAAGACTATGATCGTTTCCCTAAACGGAATTAACCACTAGATCTTTGTAATGGTGAAGTGTAGTGTTTTCTCTGCGGTACGGACTGAATTATTAAATATTATTTAGACGAGCTCAGGCTTCAAAGGGTTAACCAGTTGATCTTCGTAATGGTGAAGCGTTGTGTTTACTTCGCGGTACGGACTGAATTATTAAATATTATTTAGACGAGCTCAGGCTTCAAAGGGTTAACCAGTTGATCTTCGTAATGGTGAAGAGTTGTGTTTTCTTCGCGGTACGGACTGAATTCCTAAATATTATTTAGAAAATTCTGATCGAATGTAGTAGGACCCTGCTCAAAATATATCCTTCGTCCTCTTTTAAAAGCCTCGCCTTCTCTCAACCTATCATTACCAGAAGGACGAGTGGGCACTGTCTGGGAACCTTCATAGCCGAGAATGTCTTCTTTCCATCCAGTTTGTTAGGTTTCAGTAATAATTCTTTTAGCTTTGCCCAGGAAAAACTAGTTCGGATGGATTTCGAGCATTTCAGGTAAAATATAAGTCAGGTGTTACTTTTAAGTTATTGATCTCTGGCTGCTCCCAGCATTTTTAGGGGCTAGGAACCCTCACCCTTGAAACATTAGAACATCGGTAGGATTTGAGGTTCTCACGGCCGTGATAAGTAAAGTTGACTTTGTGGATGTAGTACCGGTGGAATGTCGAAGCTGACGTAAGCTACGCCTTGATAGACAGTCCATCACGTGGTGAAGTCAACAACAGAAAATATTTTAAACAAGTTAAAAGTCATATCTTTTCGTTTCGAATACTTGAGGAGAACCACCTGAAGATGACCAATTAAGGCCGAAACATGTAGTGGATTCTTAATATACATTGCAACTATAATCAAGAATGGTTGCGTATACGAACTGTTAGCCTAATTAACAACCAGCGTTGAAGTGAAATCATTACTTTACTTCACGTTCAAGTGTTTAATGGCTCTTAAAAGCGATTGAAATATTATTTAAGATTTTTATACAACAAAGTATTAATTAGGCGATATTAGAAATAGCAAATCTTAATGAACTGGCGACGAAATTCCATCACGTGATGAAGCCAAACATCTAAATAAGGTTTAATCGGTACCGAGGAACATAATTTAACTTTGAGTCTATGGGCGAAAATTCTTTGCTTTTCGCGAGACATCATGTACAGTAGGAATGCAAATACACATAAATAATGGAATATGAGCACTGAATTCGTAAGGCCCAGAATTTCAGGCTTATAGGATTTTTTTAATATTTACGAATTGTGTCTAAATCTTTGTGTGTAACTCTCAGAATTTAACCAACGAATTGCATTTAAATTGTTTCTTATAATCGAAGACCATTCTTTATCAAATGAATTTTACGAAAATATTAATATGTGCAATGGTAATACATAGCACGCATTAAAAAGCGTAATACATCCATAATTTTTAAACATTCTTAGAAATAGTTCCACAAATTTTGTATATCTGGTATGGAATGCTATCGTTTCAAGTTAAGCTTTTGAAATTTTAACGGGCGTTATATTCGGCGAGCAGTAGATTCGGCCAGGTACGATATTTACTTCATCATTTCTGACAGTAACATTTCTTGTAAGCGCCTGAATTTAAAAAAAAAAACATCTTTCTAATTTTTTTTTCAAAAAACTTTCAAGTCGATACTTTATGAAATTATGTTTTAAATTTTTTCAAAATCGAAAAGAAATTACACATTTAAAGTGAATTTCGCAAAACATATTTACATGTTCAAAGAAGGAATTAAAAAAAGGTTTTATTACTTGTTGGCTGAGCTTAAATTACTGCACTACGGCTCTGAAAACTTCTTAGAACACTTGTAGTGCCGATTTCAGCAATAAATTGAGCATTATTCCGAACTTAAATTGGAACCTTCAAAACTTTGGAAAGATTGTGTTCAGATGTGTACATTTATCTGGTTCTTGAAGACAATAAAAAATTATACATATTATTATAACGCTCAGATTTCAGGGCTATTTCTAACCAAATGTTGTCTTAAAATATAACAACATTTTAGTGTTCTTTAAATGTAAATTTAAAATTTTCTGCGTTCTGAAAAAAATGTTTCTGTAACATGAATTTTGTAAAATATTTACAGTCGTATTATTGAAACAAAATTTCGAGTTCATAGCTTATCGATTCATTCAGGTTTCTTGCGATATTTCTGACTGCAAATCTTTTCTACCTTTTAAATTTTTTTTCTTGTTACTTGTAATTTCATCGTAAGATACAAGACGAATTTGAAGTTAGTTTGTGAAAAATAAACCAATTTGCCTTTGAACGTTACTGTCGTGAATGTGTTACCATTCCTAACAAGAACGCGTTTAGAACCAAAATGACATACGTATAAAAAATATGTAGTACTCACGTCTGCTGACAGGTAGCGCCGTGTAGCAGAGACACACTGTCACAGCCTTTGCGCGATCACTTATATAGCGGTTCACCCTCCACTCGCGTGCATTGCGGGGTGGAGTGGGGTGATATTCTTTTTGAGGGGGCGCAGATATTCGAAACTGTGTTGTGACCCCCCAGCTAACCTCTTTTATCTCTGCCCCCCCCCCCCCCCCCGCCTCTACACGGTTCCTTTGCCCTCGGGTTGCGGGGAATTCTAATTCGTAAAGTTTCACGACAATGGATACTTAACGAAAAGTAAAGAAACGTAAGTTAATCTGTTAACTGTCAGTCCGCAAGAATCTTCAGGCCTTCGAAAAATGTACCAGAGGTTCTCGACGGCGATGAAAGTGGATGTTTCTAGGTTATGACGCTGAGTCGACTCGTAGCAAACTTTCGGAGAAACGTTTCTCTCTGCACGGCGTAATATCGCGGAAAACACAGTCATTTATTTTATATTCCTTAGATTTTAATTCGCTATTCAGACGGAAGAATTCGCCACTGTTGTTATGTAAAATTTTATATTGTCTGAAAGCAAGGAGAGGAGACATAACTCGTAATCATTCTTGATCTCGGCACTAGATGGGGGTGAGTGCTTATCGTCACGCCTCGGCCGCGCTGTATCCCCGGGAAAGGATCCCGGTACCCATTGGAAAGGAGGCTGGGTGGGCCCCAGAGCCGGTCTGGACGAAGAGACTATAGGAAAAATCCTCTGCCCCCGTCTGGGATCGAAGCCAGTCCGTAGACAGTCACTATACTGACCTTTTACGACCTTATAAAATCTCCACACCAATTTTTATTTCCAGGAAACTCTATGTTTTAAAATCGTTTGTTAGAATATTATCGGCAAATAAACGCTGGGCCCTGCATTTGAGTTAAGAAAGTTTGTTTAAATCTTGTCAGTCTAATCACAATAAAATACCTATTAAATATTAAAATATTACCATAATTAACATTTAAATATTTAAAATATATTAAATGATATTCTCTATCGAAATGTTCGATTTACATTAGAACATCACTTTTTTACACGACATGTTTCAGTTCTAAAAGAACCATCTTCAGGTGTATAAAATTATAAAAACATTTAAGAAATTATATTTAAGTTTATATAATTTTATGCACCTGAAGATGGTTCTTTTAGAACTGAAACATGTCGTGTAGAAAGTGATGTTCTAATGTAAATCGAACATTTCGATAGAGAATATCATTTAATATATTTTAAATATTTAAATGTTAATTATGGTAATATTTTAATATTTAATAGGAATTTTATTTTGATTAGACTGACAAGATTTAAACAAATATATATTTATCACAATATGACGCAACTTTATCATCTCTTAAGAAAGTTTGTTCCAGAAACGTGAAACGTAATAATTAATATTCACATTCAAATGAAATAAGAATTTGTATGAATGATTCACTGCTTAATATTTTCGTAATGTTATTAATTGCGATCGTAATAGTTTAAATGTAAACAATGTCGTATCATTACAGTTTATGTGTACATGAAATGTTGTATGCAGTGTCGGAAAGCATAACAACGAGGGGAAAAGTTGTTGATTGAAGCTTGCAAAGACGAGGTACGCGATTTATTTGTTTAAAATGCTACTGAATTTTTCCACCCACATTAATGTTATGTACTCGGTTCAGCCACAGCAAAAAACAGTTGATGTCTGACTGCAGTGAAACCACGTAAAACTGATGGATTCATGAAATTTATGTAAAAATTGAGTGATGGCACAAATGACTTTTGTAATTGATAATAAACATCTGTAACACAATGTTTGTGTTCAATTTGCGTGCAAAATCACAAAGCTGTGATGTTTTAAACGAAATAACCGCAGGGGATTCTGACCAGATAGCAAAAGCTTCCGTACCAAGTGAAGTATTGTTTATCCATTTCGGAGACAATCCGATGGCGGATCTGGTTTCACTAGTGTCTTCTTTAATTGAAATAGTATTCGTGTTTATACTCATTTTTACAGCTGTATTTATTGTTAATGCATTGTTGTATTTGTTATGATTTTTGCTATCTTCGTATTGTTATTGTTGTTATGGATTCTTTACGCAACGTTCATAAAATCCACGTACATCCCCCAGAACCTTTCTTTCGAATTTCAGTGAAATTTTATAATGTGGGATGAGGGTGGTTTCCGTTGAAAATTAATTAGCGAACTAAATTTTTGACGTAAATACGTCTATACGGAAGGGTCATTCGGCAAACATGTGAAAGGAAAACGTGTAGGATCCATATCAACAATGTGTAAATATGGATCGACAACAATGGTCAGCTTGCGTGCATTGTTATGTTACCTAGGAAAAGTCATCTGTTTACTCGGCATTGTTGTTAATATTGTTGTAATTAAAGATAATGTATAAACTTCCTTTCCGTATAGACGTATTTACGTCAGATTCTCCGAAACTTTGGTTCCACTGTCAATTTTTGTTTTGTTTATGTCTCAAATATTAACCCCGGGCTTAATTTACTTGTTAATGTGCAGAGAATGAGACACATCTTATTGAGGGCTGAAAAAGGTTTTATTTCAAGAAGTGTCTGTTTTATTGAATGTCTGTCAGAGCGCAGACGTACTCAGGGCAACGTCGCGCAAATGACTAATGGCGTTCACTTAATCTGTCTCATTGTTAAAGAAATGCAGTTGGGTGTTTAATTATTTCCAAGTTTCTTTTACGTGAGCTATCAGATTTTTGTAAGACTTCGTGAGGGATTCCACGAGCAAAAAGTGGCAGAACCCTTGGTACAGTCAGTGTTTCGTACTAAAAACAAAACAAAAGAAACACACGAACCGATGTATAATGCAAATCGATGTTAGCTCAGAACCAAAGAATCATATGTTATGAGGTCAAATGGAAATGACACAAGTATTACCAACATCAGTTAATTTCCCACCGCCTTGTTGCGAGCAGTGTTGCAACGTTCTTTGAACTTTGGTTTACCCGTGATATGGAGTGATTGGGGTCCTTGCGTTTGCCAACGCAGATTGCTTCGCGCACAATTTGCAGAACAAACTGACCCTTCGACGGGCAATCAACTTGGTGTCCTTGCAGGGAGGTGCTTACCTACCATTTTAGACGCTTTCGCAGTTAAAAAAAAAAAAACGCGCCGATTAGCTTCGCCACGTAAACAACTCGAGGTCCGCTGAATGGATTTTCATGAAAACTGACACATCTTTGTTTTAAATATCTGTCGACACATTACAACAATGGTTAAAATTAGACAAATAATACGCAATCGTGGCCTATTTTAACAAGATATACACTGTGTGTTCATATTCATCCGGTTGATTCGCCCTGGGTCAGATTCCATAATCTAAAGAGAGGAGAGAAGAGTTGTTTCCTTAATTGAACGCCAGGTGGAACCTTTTCAAAGCGACCTCACGGGAAAAGTTACGTAATTCGAATGATGTTAAATACCCGTTATTCACAGTGACTGAACTACTTAACAGGTGTACCAAAACGCGCGAAAAAGCATTTTAATAAGTGCCAAAACACGGACTTGACGTCTTGTCATGTGGAAAATGCGATATTATTAAATACTTTCAACAATCACACCACAACGCTACGGTATTACAACTGTCATTATTAATATGCCGCTGTTGTGTTAAGAGCAAAACATTTCTCTCGCCTTCCTTTAATTATTGTGGTCTGGCAGGACGCACACTGCTAGGCAGACCAGGGCATTTGCCACTGAATGTTTAAAGTCTTTAAGCCGAGTGGTAACTTTATGTACCAGCAGCTATAAGTCAGCATGATTCTCGCTGTAAACAGCGATCATTTCCTTAAACAGCGTCAACCAGTTGATCTTTGTAATGGTGAAGAGTTGTGTTTTCTTCGCGGTACGGACTGAACTCTTAAATGTTTTTTGAATGAGTTTCGGGATTCAACGGGGTAATTAGTATTTACTAAGACAAGGACGAGATATGAAAGGAACGTGGGATAAAGGAGGCAAAGATACGGGAGGGAAGAACAAAAGGAAGAAGGAGAATGACGGAGTAAAATACAAGTCATTTCCGTTAAATTCCAGAATTTTTATACAAGTAGATTACAAATACGAACAGTATCTTAAAACCATTACGACAGCGCTAATGTATTCGAAATGCCAAGTTTGTACGGAGATGACTGTTACAATGTTTCTTCGATCTCTTTTAATGAAGGCATCCCGAAGGGACGTGTTCTTTCAACAAGGGAATTTGTGTAAGGGTTTAAAGCATGAGATGCACACAAAATACTCGCCCCCCCCCCCAAGTTCGGGTAGGATGCCTCTCCAGTGTGCAAAGTTTTGTCGAGATCGGTATATGGCTCGTCACGCACTCCACGGTCTGGAAGTGTAGGCAACTCATTTCACGCCGCAGCGCGAAGGGTTGCATATCAAGCAGGTGCTGTTGTACATAGTGATAGAACAATTGACACTCAGACGTCTTGTGGAATGCCAATGGAGGAGGCTGGTTTAATGGAACAAACTGTGTCTACATGCGGACTGGAAGGCACATGAAAGTGCCGTCTTCAGGAGTATGTTAGCGTAGATTTTACGTAGGTTTCCTCAGTCCCACCACCAAATGATGAGACGGTAACTTATTGGGACTTTGGATTGTCCGATTTGTCTAATAAGCGGTCCCTTGCGTTTCGGAGGAACCACGGTACCAGATATTCGTCCGAAACGTTTAGACTACACTTCACCATAACCCAGAAATCCACTATTTATATTTTAACTATCAGTAAAATCTCATCAGACCTCACAATTTTAACTTTCCACGCTACATAAACAATGTAAGTCGTCGTAACTCTAGAGCCTAGGTAGATTATCGGTTTTATTAATCTAACTAGTAATGTTTTCCATTGTTAATCAATAAACAAAATAAATTATATTAGGATATGTTTCAGTTTGGTGCCTTTGTAGCCATTTCTGCATGAGCGATTTATGCAAATTGTTAGAAAATTAACAACGCAAAAGCAGTTGTTAAGATACTTTCAACATCTGTCGGCGTCGTGCCAACAGTGTCGTATCGTGTTGCATAAATTACGTTATGTTGTTTTAATTTGGGTTAGGTTAGATTAAGTTGTTCGGTAGGATAGGTTACGTTATTTAAGGTAAGGTTAGTCCTGGTTTTATTTGGAGTTTTGGATGTTCGGAAGTGGAAATATCCCTTTTCTGAGTCACCAGAAATATTCAGAAATTGTTGGTAGAAATGTCGCTTGCCACTAGTAAAACACATTTTTTTAAAAAGTTTATTGTACTCCAGCAAACTGAGGCATAGAAGTAATTAAATATTTGCATGGTAGTTCACTTTATTAAATTAGTTGCTGGAGTGTGTCAAGACGGAAGAATGTCAAAGGTCATATTCTTGTCAAAGTCAGGATTGTTAACGCCACGCAAAAAATTTCCAAACCTGTCAATCAGCGATGCGATCACGGGTTTGGAAAGTGTACGGACTTGTAGGACAGGGAGCTAAAAATAAATCAACAAATAAACCATCTCTACCAAACACAAAAACACGTACGTACACAACATTTATTACAAATTTTTATGGATACAGCACGTGGTTTTCATGGTAACTGGCGACACAGAGTTTAAGCGATTCAAAATCCAACTCCGAAGTCATATAAATCGCAGGAATGATACTGATTCATTCTGATGGGCCGCTAAAGAAACCTGTGTATCCTCCAGTGACCGCCGCACCTGCAGGCGCGCGCCCATCGTTGGTCCCACGCTCGTATCGCGGCTGTGCGCGTCATGCTCTGCACCTGAGCCTTACACCCACACCTGGAAAGACACAAAGATTCTTAATCTGAATTAACGACAAATCAGAAATAAGATCTTTTTGTCTCGCGACGCTCTCGAAGGCTCGATACGATTACCTGCAGCACTGTTTCACCACGAGGGGTTGTTTTCCCAAGTAGATGTGACGGATGCTGTCGACCGTCTGCTCCGTCTGCATAGAACCCTCCACTGGACTGAGCTCTGGTACAAAGTGCAGGCACTCGGGCTCGACCCCAAACTCCAGCTACAACATCAGAAAGCCTCGTCTATTCATTTCTAGCAACGTTATCCACGACCGTAATTTTCAATACATGGTTTTGTATAAAATTAACCGGTAACGTTAATTGAGATATATTTTCACAGCGTCTCGAGAACAATCTCTGTTCTCATCCTCAGGGCCGCTGGGTAGATGAGAACAGAGATTGTTCTCGAGACGTTGGCAAGAGATAGGGTTTTCTCACCTTTCAGCCGCCTGACGCGGCTCGTAGCCCGAGAGTCTTTCGTCAACTTCAGTCGTCGCAAAAGCTTCACTTTATACAATAGTACATATGGAACGGGGGTGAATTGACCCCGCTGGTCACAATTTTTTGGACGTTAAGAAAGAAAAGTGGGCAGCGATGGATAAAGCTGTCAGATATAGCAAGAAGGGCTCTTGTAACCCGGGTTCATCCGAATTATTAAAACTGCGAACTGATTTCGCTGTCGTCGTGCTCACCTGTATCGGCAGAGACTGATAAAAGAGCGCAGGAGAGGCCACTGCAACGATCTTGGTGGGTGGGTTCAGCTGCGGTATCATCACCTGACTCGGAAGCAGACAGCATTCGTCTACGAACAGGAAACACCCCTGATTACGCACTACTAAAAAAAATGGTACATATCTTACAGCCTTTAATTTCCAGTCTGGTTATCCGTACAGAGTCAGATTTTTCATTCGTGTCATCTCACACTGAGCGGTTGCATTTATTCTATAAGGTGGACATGAAAGGAATTCAGGAATTCTTTGTGCATTTGTTTGGATGAAAGTTTTCTTTAATTATAATATTCTCTTGTTGTTAAGTACGCAAAGTACTTATTAAGGCGAAAGACCGTTCCCCCGACCCAATCAGAGCCAGTCGTGTAACATTTAATTTTGCCGATGCTCGGATATCAATATTTAAAGGAATGTAAGCGTCATATAGGTTCTTTACTCGATGTTTTCTTATTGAATTAAAACAGTAAATAATTAAAGGATATTTTTATTCAACGCTCCGTCAGAAAGCGACACCGGTTTGCCCGCTGAAAGAAAACCCATCATAACACCAGGTCTAATGTAACATTAAGCACTATAAACGTGCATGTGTTGCCACAATTTCCGATATCAAATTGAAGACAGTCTTTGTAACTAGTACTTGTGTAATTTGTTCTTTCCGTTCAAAGCAAAATCATCTTCAAACACACAGTCATCACTCAAATCATCATGATCACTATGGGAATCATCAATAACCACATTCCACTGCACAGAGGTGCCAGGTTCCATAACTTTGGCGTCGTCATTCCCGATGTTGAGGTACGCCTCGGATGTGACGCTCTTGTTGCGGGCAATATTCGCTATGAAGTACTCGCTTCCAGACCCATCATTACCAATCTTGGCACCTGCAGGATATTTGACTGAGCCGTCTTCTTCAGGAGGCGAGCCTGCTGGGTCGCTGCACTCCGGTTCACCATCATTTTTAAACCTCTTCGATCTGCTCTGCGGCTCGTCATCTGTGATCTTCTGAGTCGGGGATGACGGACTGGCATCCTCGCTGTCTATGACAGACACTGGATCTTTGATGCCCAAAGAGTAGCCTGCTGACGAGGACGCATCTAGCACGTCTTCGGGAGATGAGGGATTAGACTCCGGATTCTTTGTGGGAACCAGGTATGCAGGCATGCTCTTCCTGTTGTCTGTAGTGGATCTATTTCTTGGTATAACCTCGTCTCCCATGCTCCTTCTGATGCCCGGCACTCTTTCGCTCTCTTCTGCCTGTTTGATCAAGTCAATGAAGAAGATTTCTCGTGGTGTCAGACCAGAAGAGGTCGGACTGGTTCCCGCAGTTGGTGGTGTCATAGGTGTGTCGAATGTAGTGAGATGTAAGTACCCATCAAACGAATTCATTTCTGGCAGGCCACAGAATGAATCGCTACTACAGAGTCTTGGAATTTGAGATTCGCTCACGGGTTCTTCCGAGACATCTGGCACGTCGACGCACTCGGGGTTATGTTCTATTATTGCTGTCTCCACGATGACGCTGCCGTCATTTGCCGATTTGCTCTTCTGTGGGTCTCGTTCTTTCAACCCATCACCTTTCTCTCCCTCCGAGTCTGAGGAAGAAATTCTTCTGGACACATTACTGCCCGATGATTTGGACTTCTTCACCGTCAAAATGTCGCTCTCTTCACGTGATGAATTTCTAGCCATGTTTGGAATGGATGCATTGCTGCTCTCTGTATAACCTGGTTCAAAGCTCTGCCGTCCAGTCTCGGCATTGTAGAGTGATGGAGTGTTCTGTGGCTGAACAGGACAGCTATTGAGAGACGTCATCATCATCACGTCTTTTTCCGAGAGCGTGTGCAATCCATTGAGGCTGCAGTGTGCCTTGTATGAGATGGGAGTATCTGACGGCTGAACCATCTGGGTTTTCGTTGGGAATGGTGGCGAGTCACTGCGGTTACTAACATTACCGTCAGAGTCTTTTTTTACAATAGACACACGGTCTTTGGTTTTTTTTTCTTTACAGGATATGTCAGACCGCCTCTTACACCACCAAATACACATGAAGAATCCCACAAATACACACCAGAAAATTGCCATTATCATCATGAAGATGCCAAATGTATCAGAATCATCCTCTGTGTTGATCGCATTCCACAGAATTGGAGTCAAGATGAACCAGTAGATGAATGTGAATATCCCGCAGGCTATTGGAATAGTCCAGGCATATTTTTCGGACGCCTCCTCGTGATATTCCAAGTCGTACTTGGACACCATAACTGAGCTCGTTTCAATTTCTTACACACGCATCACCCACTGATCGGGACACACCTCTCCAATTAAACACTCAACATCTGAATGACTTACGACTAAAATCACTCGTGGAAATGAAGCCAACACACCTCAAAATATGCGGATAGCTGACTTTACAGAAACAAATTACTGAAGTGGGTACAAAAATGACACAAAGCATGTGTTGCCAGAATCATTCTTCTGTGCTCCATGACGTCACAGTATTCACTGGTTTTAAATTCATACCATTGCTGTAAAGGGGTAACAGTGGTAATCTGACACCTTTTATTTAAGTGTCAGGAAATCCAGAAAATACATCAGCTGTTTTCAGACGTTTCATGATATCTACTAGTTCTGCCATCCACTTCACGGTGTTTGACGACAGAGACTGATGGACTTTAATGGCAGAATTGATGATAAGTTTTGAACCCTGAGACTTGGTGTTAAGGTTTTTTTTTGTATAGCCAAGAATATAGTGAGACATTCTTTTGTAGGTAAAGAATTAAAAAATATTATTGTGATTTTAAATGTTATCTGACTACCTTCAGGAAGCAGAAAGCAATCAACCCTACCCCTCCATAGACAGATCACTAATTGTTTTAATTTTACAGAAATAAATGGTGTCAACACCCCACTTAATGGTACCTGCACCTTGTCGTGGTGGTGGGGCTTGAGTACCTCAGTGACCCCAAGAGCTACTGGTAGGGCCTCCCTAGCCAGATTGGTCGAGGGGGAGAGGTCAGACTAAGACAGGTACCCTGGTCCTCCAGGTTGGGGGTTGGTCGCAAGGCTAACAACCTTGCACCGTAAAAAGGAAGATGTTTCGAAACCTCAATCAGAGCCTCGGACAGATGGACCTAACAGAGGACCGAATGGAAGAGGAGAATTGAGGAGGCCATGGACCGAATACGGACCGGAGAGTCATAGAAGAAGAAGAAGAAGAAGAAGAAATGGTGTCAACAAAAAGAACGGAAGAAAATCACATCCGAAATAGAATAAAAGTCCTTCAGAGAACTATGAAAATTAATTTAGATGCGTAAGGAAAGTAATCCTTAAAATGAAAAAGACTAAAATCAAAAAGTTCTGACAAAATTAAGTGTAGGTCTCCCACACAGAGTTTAACAAGAACTGGACAAAAATGACAAAATTAATAGAAACTTCTTAAAATTTTCTTCAAAACACACTTCTGTAAAGCGAGTCGGACACAGCCGTCAGTCAAATCTAAACAGTATATGCTACAATAAGATTCTCAGTAGTCCACTGATGCGCGCAGAGCCGCAGGATGTGGCCTGCGTTATCTCCGCAGTTTCCCGTGTGACCACATCCGTGTGAGATACTGATGACTGTTACAATGAAAGTCACATTAACAAGTGGTGTGTGTCCCACATATCGGCCGTAATTAAAATAACACCTTCCTCATTCCTCCACTAGAGCAATGATTCCCAAACTGTGGTCGGTGGAATTCTAAGGTCCATTGATTTCATTACGATGACGAATCCAAACGCAATTTTCTCTTCTTTCTTTTTCCGGTTTAACAATGTTTGTACATTTTCCGGTACCCTTTACAGGCCCCCAACTTTTTTTTTTAGTTGGTTTGATCTATAGACATTCGGTAGACTCCTTGGACGAGGGATCAGCCCGTCGCAAGGCCTCTACACGTACACGACACAGAAAGACGCGGACAGACATCCATGGCTTGAGTGGGATTCGAACCCACAGTCCCCGCGACCAAGCAGCTGAAGGCCCACGCCTCAGACCGCGCGGCCACTGCGGACCCCACGCAAATTTTCTATTAACAGTAAATATATGAAAACTGTTTATACCCATAGGAGTCATACGCCATCTGTACATATCATGAAGGTACTTAAAATGCACGCTCGTCCTTCAAAGAACTTGCTTGCAGAATTCGTACTCGTTTATCAAAAACTGACACAGAATCTTGCCATTTATTAGACTGCGGTTAGTGTCATGGGAAGAGAACGCCCCAAAGCACTTTGCTAGTTTATTCTAAATTTACCAGGAGCAGCCATACACATGGCCAGACGAACACACAAAGATGACACAGAAACTTATCTTTCCTCAAAAAAAAAGAGAGAGAGAGAGTACGCTGAAACACGAAACATGCCCTTTCGTAAACCAGTATTTTAGGGTTTCATAGCAGCATGAATTTAGATTTTATACTGTTGTTTCAAAGAGACATCTTCAATGTGACGTATCTGAAGATGGAGGTAGGATGTTCCTCCAAAAAGATGGTAACCACCTAAAAGACCACACAGCATCACAATCCAGCGGACTATGAATGACATCTTCACTGCCACGAAAACCTCAAATATCAAGAAGTGTTATCTCGGCAACCGTAAAGACAAGTTTTACCTAAGAGATTTTCATCAGCTTCCAAGGTCTGTATGAGGCGTGAAATAAGTCTGAACAGTAGTGCCAACACATCCAGATTCTCAGCACTGCGAACAAACACGGGCAGACAGCTCTGACGCAGCAGGCCCCAAATTCGAATGATGACGAGCAACTCTCGGAGTGTATTGAGGGCTTTGTAGTCACGCAGCAACTCGTACTGTGAGACAAGTAAGAATACAGAATGATCCACCTGCGTCGTGAGGTTTAGACACCCTTGGAATTTCTGATAGTGGAATATATATTTTAAAAATATATTGATAAATTTTCCATGCCTGATTGGGTCTCATGTTTGTTTACTGTGATGTTGCTAAGCTTATCATACTGGATAGTGATAAATAATTATTTTATTCAATATTCACCATTTTAAAAAAGAGTTCTGAATAAAAGTGGTATACGGCAATGACATGTATATAACTGCACGTATAAATTATTTGTATTGTGAGCTAATTTTGAAAATAATACAAGGCAGGCAGACAAAAAATTTCCCTTATACGTATCCACTTAACGTATTTTGCGCAGAGCACACACCAATCAACATACATTATTCTAACAAATAACTTGTGTACAACCTAATAAGTTTATAAGAGTAGAAATTTTTATTATGTATTTTCTCCATTGTCCTGTCACAGCCTCCCTCACGAGTCCAAATATTCCCCTAAGCATCCCATTCTCAAACACCCTTAATCTATTCTTCCCTTAATGTGACAGACCAGGTTCCACACTCATACAAAACAACAGGTAAAATTGTAGTTTTGAATATCTATTTTAATCTGTACGCTTTAAGACGGGAGATGAGAAGACGAAAGATTCTGAACTGAATGATGCAATTAAATCTGCCTGAACATCTAAACGAGTGTAATTAGCCTTTAATTTGTTTTTCACATGCAGTGCCTTATATATTGCTGTTTAACAGCAGAAAGCGTGTCTCACCCCAGAGCTCTTGCCAGGCTGGCGCTGCTCTGGCAGTCTTGCCAACAAGTTGAGAGCCAGGTCTGCCACCCACTGAATGAGCTGCTGTAGTGACTGGAGGGTGCTTGGCTCCACAGTGAACTCCTTTGCCTCCAGGTGGAACAGCACCTTGTCCACGTCTGTGAGAGAGTCCATCATCACCGCTACGACAACATCGCAGGTGAGTAAATACTCATGAGATCTTACACATTTTGATTCAAACGTGATTTCAGTAGACAGCGACTTAGCACAACGCGGAGAAAACGAGTAACAAATATACCTATAATTAGACATGACCGCTACAGGAGTCTATTTTCTATAAAATTTAGTTGTGACATGATAAACTATATATCCTCCACAGACAGTAGTGATAGCAAATAAGTAAGTGATAGTTTTTCAGTGTGACTGCCAGTCCTATCTTCATGGTGCTGTCATACTGGAAAGCACTTACTTGCCAGGCTTTCGGCAGGTCCCTTGTCATGACTGGAGAGGTCCGAGGGTCGCAGCAGAGACTTAAATGCTGTTGCTACAGAATGCAACATGAGGAGCGAGGTCAGATCTGCTGCCTTAGACTGTCCATTCACAGTCAACCTGGAATAAAAACCCATTAGGATATAAGAAAAATATCTATAGTCATGAACAAGAAATAGACAGGAAACACAGTCCTCATAATGACTGAATCTTGAGACTTTTGACCACCTGTAGAGTGAAGTCTTGATGTTGAGGAATTGGACGTAGTGAAACTGCTGTACTTGCTGCAACTGCCGGTTGAAACTCTCTGTGAAACGTTCACACACCGTGTCCATCATGGAAGGACGTAACGACACGAGCAGGTCCCACCAGTCTAATCCTGTCACTAGGCAGTATTCCAGGAGTGTGCAAGCATATGGCACTGTCATGGGGCCTCCTGGAAATGTCAGTAGACTTTAGTTAAGAAACAGACATGCAGATACACGGACACGTCGGTTAAAAAAGCTTACAGAACTACGGTATTTCCGAATGTCTGGCATTGCGACTGTTACAGGTCCTGGCATGAATCTGAAAGTTGTTGAAAATTTAGCTTAAATTTAGGTATGTATGGTAATATTCTATCATAGAGTCGGAACTGCTTCTTAAGAATTCGTCTGTGCTTAAAGATTTTTGGTTGGTATGGAACCAATTAAGATGACATGATAAATGCCAATTTAAGTTACTGCAGTGTCCTCCAGGTTGGGGGTTGGTCGCAAGGCTAACAACCTTGCACCGTACAAAGGAAGATGTTTCGAAACCTCGATCAAAGCCTCGGACAGACGGACCTAACAGAGGACCGAACGGAAGAGGAGAATTAAGGAGGCCATAGAAGAATAAGAAGAAGTTACTAAAGAGAGAGAGACATGCTGTATACCTGGCTCTGAGATTGGTAGCAGACGATATAGGTAAAGCTGCCCTTGCGTGTCTGTAGCCACGAGCACACAGCCCAACCAGCTCATGTCGAGGTGCGATATCCGCAAGCCAAGCCTTTGCTGCTTCGAGCTAGGAGCTTCTTCCTGTCGCCACGCTTGATTCAGCGATGCTGTGGCAACCTTCATGTATCAAACAAGTGTGAAAGGAGATAAAGAGACAAAGGTGAGAATAGGAAGCCAAATACTGATTATTTATTCTCAACAAATTTGTTTAATCTTGCTGACCTGTTTCAGTGAATCCCTGTATAAACAGTGAATTGAGCCATCTGCCAGCGCTACCATCACATAACATGGAGGAGGCATCGTCGTGGTAATTGACAATTTGGACGTCGTGATACATACGACTGGAGACGAGGACATGAAGTGAGACTGATGCTGCCACAGCTGCAAAAATAAATGGATGAAAAGCCTGCACAAATGATGATATGGGATGACACGGAATTATCCACGCTTGACTGGACTGAGTTTATTCCACTGTGCCAACTATAGAGGTTACGGTGTCATATAACGTGCGTACAAAAATGAACGATGAGTAGGTAAGGATTTGGATTGGGATGTTGCGGCCATTTCAACGTACTACTACCACCTGGAGAAATTAAATTCTATTATACAGGAACGGCACATTGTACTCCGGTACTAAGTAGATGCCAGCCAGCTAGCTGGACAACGCATAATTTGTAGGGCGTGGCTGATAACATGGCAATACCACACGATACATGGCCGTAACTTACTACAGTTTTGAATGGTTCTGTTTGCGAAGAATGAGATTTGGGTTGAAACAGTTTATGTATAGGCAGAGGTTTCTCTCGCAGCTCCCAGATTTCAATGAGGCAGCCGCTGTCGCCGTTGGCGGCCACAACCAATGAATCTGCATCTTCTCGGACTACGAACTTGAGCTGCGACACGTGGCGATCTGTGAACGGGGAAAACAAAACAGCGGTGAGCACATGAAATACAGTCGTCACTGCGCGTAAAGTACGAAACTGTGAGGTGTAACTGAGTAAGACTATGCTTCAAAAATTGAAGACTATTTAGAATGTTCATATTGGCTCAAGAACCACAAACTGAAAACTGCATTAAACATAGGCAGATGAATTTTTTTAAATGGATGAAAGGAGCCACACTGCGAACACGCGTCTATCTTTCTCTCTCTGTCAGGTGTTATTTCCAAAAATTATATTAAAATGTGAACATGTACGTACACTGGTTTTCCTTGATGGGACTGGACTGAAGGAAGAAACTTGGCAAAGCTTGAGACATGATGACACACTTCTCGTCACCCTGCTTCACCGACACTCGGAAACACTGGATCGGCAGACTCACACTACCACTGCTTACTGCCACCAAGAAGTGTCCATCTGCAAAACACGAAGTGTACTCGTAATTCACAATTTTCTAGGGTGCAAGAGTTAAGACGCATCTTGTAAAATGTCCCCTACTTTAATTTCAGTCTTCATCATCATGAAGTTAAAAAATGAGATTTAGGTGGTAGTACCATCGTAAGTTTTGTGATAGAAAGAAATTGTTATTTTCAGAACATAAAGTCGTGATGGTACGGCCGTCATTCGCGATGTGGGGGATTGCCAGTACTACATTTCACTCACTTTTAGTTTTATCTCTTCTCTGCAAATTGTGCATAAAATTAACATATCGAGGTTATATCTGCCCATGTGCATATTTCAGGTCTGAAATAAATGTACAGACTTTGAAGAAATTTAATATTAAGCATTTACACTGAAATTATAAAAAAAATATAGTTCTTTAATTCTGATTTATCAAATATAACCCATACTTTATATGAAACTCATACAGAACTTTATATAATTTCTAAAAAATTGATCATTTTAAAACTGTGTATTATTGTCAGTGACGGGTGCTAACTTTTTCCGTAACAAATGTCGACGGCAGTGATCCGGTGCCTTGTGGATCCAAGACTGTCACTTGTTATAATAAGCTGAGGTGATCCCTGATGGCCTTCTCGTGATGCTATCACCACGCCCACCATTCCTGTGGTGCTGATCACAAGGCAGCCTTCCATTGGTCGTCCACCAAAGTAGCGTACGGAAGGTGGGAAGCGTAGGTGGGTGAACTTCTCATTATAGTACACATTATCCTTCTTCTCAGATACTAGACTTATCTGTAATGTGAGGAAAGTAACAAGGACAAAATATACCACAGAGAAAGAAATTAAATTCCTTATCACGTGACAAACACAAAATTAACAACTTCTTAGTTACGCAGTGACAATGTTTCGGCTATGAAATTTATAGAACATTAAATGAGACAGGATAATGATCATGACTTACGAGAAAAATATTTATTTCCGAAGGAAATGATCATGGCCAATATCAAAGTATTTGTTTGGAGGTACTGAAATAAACCATTTAAATCTCAGCCAGGATATCTATTAATCTTAGATTTTAACTGGGTACCTTCTAGACTGCTACATTCCACTGCATTTTTTTGATAAGCGTAAACAATTCACCGTTAGGTTTTTGGTGACCAGTTCAAACATCCATTTCTATAGGAAGTTTATAACAAAAACTGGGAAAAGTGTAAAACAAAATAGAAGGGGCTTCATGTGGAGATACTCATAACAGCCTCAAAATGCTGACGGCAGAGCCACGCACCTTTTTTCCATTGTGGAAAAATGCGGCACCAAGGATATGTTCACCAGGAAAGGAGGCTGTTCCGAGGCACACCCAGTCATTTAGAATATGGTCCTTGAAACTCCACAACTGCACATTTCCTGCTGTATCAGCCACCAGCAGCTTGTCACCTGGCAGGTCCCATTCTAATGCTGTGACCCCAGTTTTATTGGAAACAACCCTACAACATTATGTTAGTTGAGAAACCATTCAACATTAAGATGAAGTCGGTAGCTCTCCAGCAATCGAGAATGTGAATAGCTCACGTCTCAGTTTCATTTATGCATTTTATAAATTTGCAGTTGTTCCCTAACTTCAGTGTCTTCTGTAGATATAATAAAGAGTTCTCAAACAACAGGACAGCCTTAACTGTGGCCTGTGTTGACTGGCCTTAATGTATTTACTTAGGAAACAATAACATGTTATTACATCATGATAATGTCACATCTTATACAGTCATTTCATGACCAACTTCACTCATTGCTGTAAACTGCTGAATATGACACGAGAAGATGGCCGTGCGATAACATCTGACCATATGCGGTAACCTGTTCTTAGTGGGTGTGGTTAAGAAAAGGAATGAAGAGCTCACCAAGTAGTTGAAGAGGGTGGGGAGGCAGCTTTTTGGAAAAATGAGACAATTGGAAAATATCGTAAATGAGCATGTTTGAGAAATGAGTCGCGAGGATTCAAGCAGCTCAGGATTATGTGTGATTATGGACTTCTGTATTAGAGGTTTGATGTCATTTATTTATATTTCTAGAAATTAGCTTTTCCATGATATGTTCTGTTCCATATTCAGATACAAAAATGTGGCAACGACCTGTACATTAAACTGAAGATGGGACTGTAATAAATCCCTATCATTGACCATCTCTAATTTATGATACTTAATCTGAAAGTTATAACAGCATTAATTCATGGTAGATTTATGAAGTTGAAATATGCCATGTCCAATGTTCCTACATACTTGTGACTGTACCAAGGCGTGTTGAGATCTGCGACATAAACATGAGAACCCCACGTTTTCCCACTGATGTCTTCTATCTCTGTTGTTGTTGTGAAGGCAACAATATTCTGGCTTGAAACAGAACACAGTGTGTGGCCTTCATGCAAACTGAAAATAAAATAATATGTATTTCCTTATTATACAGAAGGAAGCCTGTTTAAGCTATGCTGAACTTACAGGAACGAATGCTGAGTTTAAAAAGGGGGCAGCTTTTATTCAAAATTTGTGATATACACAAACCAATGAAGTGGTCCCTGTCTATGGTGTCAAATTTCTGGCTTTGACTAATTGAGTTTAACATATCAATTAAGGTGCGTGCCATCAGTGTTTGGTTAGCTTTGCTGGTTAGTTTCCATTATTGTTTGGACATCTTCCAGATGTTGGCTGCCTTCACAATAATATTATTTGAGGAATCTCCACTGTAACTGATACCTGTATTCACTCTAGCTTGCCAGAGTATCTACATTTGTTACAGCAAATAAAACATTGCTTCTCCATTATAGAGATCAATTGGGTAATGCTGTTTCAGGAAATAGTCACTGTTTTACCCTGAGAATAATGTACAAACCAATAAAATAAACTATGTGCGCCAAATGTGGAATTATTTAACATTAAAGCAAGTGGTATATATAGTTGCACTGGGGCTCAAAGGATTAAGTAAACCATATGCCAGGTTATATTAGAATTTATTCACATTCCATACATCCCTCAAATAATAAGCCAAGGACGAAAGAATATGAACATTTATTACAATAAAATACCAAAACAGCGTACCATTCAAAATTCTGGAGAGACTTTGTAGAACTCGTTGTGTGTTTACGAAATACAGCATAGATCAGATCCATATTCCTTTTTAAAACCTCGTGTGTTTAATATTATTGCGTGTATTACTTGGAAGATACAACGATACTGTCACTGTTTCATTTTATACTGCAGTCATAACAATAAATTCACAACACTTCCTCTTCGTTTCCGAAGTAGTTGATAATGTTTTGATATTGACATACTGTTCAGTAACGAAGTTGGTCACATTGGCTTTTATTCTCTGTAAGCCACTCTATCAGAAAAGCTACGTTTCTTGATTACGTGCTGCAAGGCTGTAAAAACGCAGAAGTACGTTGGTATCTCTGTATGAGGCCACCAAACTCCGCAGGTTTGCCAGTCAGATTTGTGAAAGGTTAAGGTGAGACAATGGAAGTGATAAATGCGGATCAACAATAAGTGACGACAACATTGAACGTATGAGCGTTGTGACTTAATACAACTTGAAATAGTATATAAATATACCATATTTTGCTAAATATTATTTATCAATGTTTTCCTTGCAGAATAATAATCAGGTAAGCATAGATACTAAATCTGTGTGTGAAGTTTTCGTTCTTTCAGCTTTATACGTTTTAATGAGGAAATCATAGTTTACATCATTCTTCATTGAATAAATTAATCCATATAGTACTCGCTGGGATGTGAATATTATTGATATGTTGATGTATTTCAGGTGTTGTTTCACCTTACACAGTTAATGTCAGCTGCCCTTAACCCAAGACGACCTTGTTCACCCCTAGTTTCAGGGACAAAATCAACTCGCTCACAGAACGGAACTGGCCAACAGAATGAGGGAGATTTTGATATTTTGTGTTCACATAGTCTAAATACAGTGAGTATAGCCACAGGGTTTTCTTGTAATTTCATCATACGGTGGATGCCAAGTGGTCTGTGATGCTGATAGTTGCATTTGTTCTGTTTTCAGGCCCTAGACAATTGCAGTGAACTTATTTTGAAACATTTACCAAAAATTAAAGCTGGATTTGCAGATAGGTTGGCATCGTGGCTCTTCTGGAACCAGCTGACAAATAGACCACTATTGAAAACTAAATTAACCTTACCATGGCAAGTGACTTACACTTCATCTGAATCATTTTTTGAAAATAAGAATGGCTTTCCTCAAGAGCAGCCTACATGTTCCAGGTCTCCAACAGTCGTCAGTTTTTCAGATACATTTGCCAGAAGACTGTTGCACAGTATGCATGTCAGACGACCATTTTTGTTTGGTAAGCTTTTATATTTGTAGTGAGTGATTTTGTACACAGGTGTCAATCCCTTCCACATCCCCACATTTTTTTAATATTTATTGTGTCATATATCTCATACAAGGTATGAGTAGTTGGCATGTCAGCTCTTGTTATTAATGACTGTCCTCGTATTGAAGTTTTAAACTCAGAGTAACTGGCTTCTGCACTCTATAGTGCTTGGCTAGGTTTGCTCGATTGTTACTAGTTTGCATTACTCATGTTGGGCGTGCAATGGAAAACTATTGTTTTAGACAGTAGTTCTAAGCATAATTGTACTGTCATTGCTTACTTTTCTGGAATTAGGTCACGGTAAAACCTCCACTGAAGGTGTAGTGGTTATAATGCCACAGCTCAGTTGCCAAACACTCATATTTGATAACGATACTCTAAGTGATGGTGGGGACGTTTCATGATCATTGTAACTTCTTGTAGAGGAATGGTTCACAAGCATCCTTAATACTTCTGAATATGAGTGCTGATGTATTTTTATGTCTAATTCATAACATTAATGGAAATGTAAGTATAGAATTTGTGTGTTACAGATATCCATGCACGTGGTTTTAAGACGGACCGCAGCATCGCAGCAGAACAGTTACGAAACCCGACAGTAGGTACTCGTCTACGTGAGGCACTTGGCCTTTCATTTGTAGGCAACATTCCAGGAGGACAGCAAGGGATAAGTAGTGGCAATATGGAAAAACTTGGTACTATCCATCAGCCTGATGTGGAAGCAGAGAGGATAAAAGGTAAGGATTAAGTTGTAGCTTGTAATTAAAGAAGTGCTGGACAGGAATTTGTCTTCATTAAAAATACATCTAAGTTGTAGTTCAGTTGTTCAGGCATAAAACATGCAGATGGACAGATGTGAATTTCCATTGTCTGTTTGTTTTATGCGTGCCGTGCTAAGAATCTACTATAAAAATTTCTGATTCCCCGTTGTCGTCAAAAAATGACGTCCTCAACAATGTCACCTTATATTTGTTTATACTCCGAGTAAACAAATTAACGCTTCACAACAACGAGATCAACAACTACCAAGCCAGTCGCATGATCACTGCTCCAGCAGAAGCATATCGCCTCCGATCAGCGACATAAAACTATTTAAGAAGGGTTAAAACACTTGAATGAGACACTAAACTAACCCCCCCCGAAGTTGGTCAAGTGTTTTAACCCTCCATTCGGCGGGGGGGGGTAGTTTAGTTTCTTACACAAGGTTGGTTGCGTTTTAAAAACTTGACCAACTCCCCCTGAGGATCTCCGAAAGGAGCGCTCTGCTCTAGTGTTTGAAAATGGGAAATTTGGTTGAGAATTTTATGTGTGCTTGCAACCCTTCATTTCGACATTCTGAATTACGGCAGATTTGACCCTACACTGTTTATGTTTCCCCCCCAGTTCTGATGACAGATGAAACATTGAGCAAAGAAGAACAGCAGCGAGTGAAAGTGGCGTTTGCAGAGGGCTATCTGGCGGGATCTGGTCAGAAGACACCGGGACGGACGATGAAGTGGCTGAAGATCATTCAGCAGCTACTGACCATTGTGATCTTCTTGGCGATATTCATATCATTTATGGGTAAGCCAGTACCGTCAAGACGTAATAAGAATAAAGGTTTATGATCTGGAGCTTTCATGGCAACGTGATTTAATAAAGTTCGTTCGGATAATGACCAATCCACCAAACCGTCAAGATACCCAACCTTTTAATGTTGTTTCATATACCTTCCCATTTTGGATTGGCGTTGCGCAAATGTTAAAAAAATTTGCTGTGTCGGGTTGTGAAGGTAATTATGTAAGTCAAGGAGTGAATGTGATTTTATGCAGGTGGTGTCTATGTAATAGAATATTTCAGCTTTCTTCCTCTTGAGTTTGCTTTTTAACCTTTAACGTTTGTCTCAAAAAGATAAAGTATCTTTTCCTGCATTCATGAATCCATTTTAGACATTACTTTGTTTCTAATTTTGAAAATACTTTTTAATTATTTTTTTTTCTAATTCTGTTGCATATTTATACTGTATTTACCAAGAAGGCTACTACCACATGCAGCCAGTGCATCAAAAATTCTCAGAAAAGGTCAGAGCACTGAATTTGTTCTCGCACGTTAGGCAGTCCCCATCGTCTCTGTAGAAGGGAAGCATCAGTATTGCTAGGGCATGCGTAGTTTTAAGATTGTACTGACATATGATCTTTTAATGATTTTACTATGCACTGCAAAATTATGTTCACTGTTACACTTCTTCTATGGCTCTCTGGTCCGTATTCAGTCCGTGGCCTCCTCAATTCTCCTCTTCCATTCGGTCCTCTCTTAGGTACGTCTGTCCGAGGCTTTGATCGAGGTTTCGAAACATCTTCCTTTTTACGGTGCAAGGTTGTTAGCCTTGCGACCAACCCCCAACCTGGAGGACCAGGGTACCTGTCTTAGTCTGACCTCTCCCCCTCGACCAATCTGGCTAGGGAGGCCCTACCAGTAGCTGACTGATGTTATCTTTGCAGCTAGTGCAAGTGGCTCTATGTTCCGCATCCAGCTCGGCAGCCAGGTCGAGGTAGACCCAGAAGAAATTCATGTCACATTTGATGACGTAAAGGGCGTAAGTCAAACTTATCATTCATGTAGTGTTTTGAGTTCAGTGGAGTATGTGCTACGCTCTGGTAGATGTTGACCAGCATTTCAGGGGTACTTCCTGCCTCCATCATCAGAGCTTCAGAATTTGCAATTTTTTTTAGCATTGAATAGTTAAAAGAATACAATTGTGTCTTTATTTGGAGACCTTCAAAAGTTCTTTTTCGAAGTATACTGCTTTGAAGGAAGGGTCTCTCTATAATCACGATTGTTTGTCAGTTTCTGTAATTGTTTTATTACTTTTCCATTTTCTTGTAGAGGATAATATTATTACTGAGCTTTGTATGTCTGACTTTCTTACCATTGTACAGGTAGATGAGGCAAAACAGGAGTTGAAGGATGTTGTTGAGTTCCTCAAGAATCCAGAGAAATTCTCTACGCTGGGCGGCAAACTACCCAAGGGCGTGTTACTGGTCGGACCTCCGGGAACGGGAAAGACGCTCCTTGCCCGGGCAGTTGCTGGAGAAGCTGGTGTTCCCTTCTTCCATGCAGCCGGGCCAGAATTTGATGAGATTCTGGTGGGGCAGGGCGCCAGGAGAGTACGAGACCTGTTCAGTGAGTTGATTACTTAATTGAGAATTACTTGTTTATGTTCTTCTTGTATGACTGCATAAAACAAATTCATAATCAGGAGATTGTATCTGCTGTTCTCTCAGTGGACATGTTTTATATCCCACACCACTTGACATATTTTGATAAAATTTGGTACTGTGGTTTCTCCACTAAAAGTAGGTGTGTGGATGAATTTGATCCATTTGAATTTTGTATTCATTTCAACAAGGCGCCGAGCAAATATAATTCACAGCAGAAGGTTTAAAGTGAAGGTGTACCAATATTGTAATGTAGCGTTATTAGTTAGTAGTGATAATAGTGTTAGTGAGAATGTTTTGGTTATTAGCAAAGACTGTTTGTGAAGAATATGACTGAACATAGCAGCTGAATGGTTAGCACTCCTGCTTCATATTCATGAGGTCCCATATGTAAATTTAGCGCAGAGACCAGCTATTCTGGCTGAGGGTTTCATGGTTTTATTTAGTCCCTCTAGCAATAAAATTTATGGCCATGAACTATATGTTTATATTCTTCATTAACTCTGGTAGCACTGGACTTATACCTGTAATAAATTAATGACTTCCGAGGATCCAGTCACATCAGAACCCTGAAGATGGGGACAGAGTTTGTTCCCGAAATGTCAGTTTACTACGGTAACCAGCTAACGCGGCTGATTGCCCGAGAAGATTTTATTGATTGCACTCGCCACGAAAGTCTCAAATCCTATAAATTAACGTCTGTTTCAGTGGTAGCAAATAATGCGGAACAAGCCTGTAAAGTATGTGGATCTGAGTACTTGACATTAGAAGTGGCTGGAACTTAAATATAATGTGAAATGCTGAATATTATTTTGTTATGCAGAGGCTGCAAAGGACAGAGCTCCATGTGTCATTTTCATTGATGAGATCGATTCAGTCGGAGCGAAACGAACTAACTCAGTGTTACATCCATATGCTAACCAAACCATCAACCAGCTTTTGTCAGAAATGGACGGGTAAGTGTTGGGTCAGAATGTCACTTGTCAAATGTTTAGATTTAGAGGTCACATAATCAGTGAGGGACGGTAATATTATAAGAAGGCGTCTTAATCCAGATGAGGGGTGTGCCACCCAGTAGTTGGTGAATTTTTCAGCAAGGAAAGTCAAATACATTTTTTCACGCTGATCCTCTGTGAGCTATAAAATTCAACTTCCTTCTTTCTGTGTCATATATGTAGTATATGCTGAGTGGATTAATTAATTGATTGATGCTCATTACATACACTGTTTTGACGTGGTTTTCTTCATAAGTGTACTGCAGTATTAGTGCATCTTATTATAACACATAAAATAACTAAAAACTTTTTTTTTTTTGAAAAATATCAACCCTCTGTTGCCATCAGACATATATAGTATGCTTATTATGGGTACTTTCTCAATTTCTCTGCCCAATTTTAAAATGCTTATTCATATCCATAACATTCTTGTACTAAGTCTTAATTTTCCATATATCTTGCAGGATCTTAGCCGATAATTCACTATCGTGAACAGTACCTTACCCTCCTCCTGTCCCTTTTGAACTCCAATTTGGCCACACCATCCAAGTATCTGTAATGTTTTCTTGCGAAATTTCCCATGAAATGTGTTATTTTCTCTCAAGCCATTATAAATTATGTTGGCTGCCATATTATTCGAAATGAAATCAGTATTTATTCATTTATTTTTCAATAGTAGTCAGCGTTTACAGAGCTGTTTGTTTTATTTCAGCTTCCATCAGAATGAGGGTGTGATCGTTCTCGGAGCAACAAATCGGAGAGATGATCTGGATAAAGCCCTGCTCAGGCCAGGGAGATTTGACGTGGAGGTGACTGTGAGTATGCCATCATCAGTACCAAGGTTGCTGGTTTGTGTGACACGGGGTTGCTGAATATCACGATATAGTAGTTAGTTGTATTTTCTCCTTATAGACCTTTGACAAAACTAACTGTCTGTAATAAAAAAATACAACATTAAAAAACATAATTTTGTAGGTAATGGTTAGTACTCTTGTGTTTTATTCGGGGGATCCCTGTTTTGAATCTAAGCCTGTAGGGAAGCTACTCTGAGGTCTTCTTTTGGTTTTTCTTGTTTCCTCCAGCAGGTACTGAGATAGTACCCTGAAACAGGCTACTGTTTCTACATTTTACATCCTTCACAGTTTTTCATAATTTTTATTCAGCACTACTTTAACTATCCAGTTAACATTGTGTCAGAATTTGTGTATGGATCAAATTCCTTCTATTTTTCTTCTTGTGTTTCAAAATTGAGAGATCTGTTGAGAGTTGTAAGTTATGTCAAGTTTTAGTAAGAGCTGTTTCGCAGGTTCCTACACCTGACTTTGTAGGCCGCAAAGAAATCTTGGACCTGTACTTGGGACGAGTTGTCAGTAAGAATGTGGACGTCGAGATACTGGCACGAGGGACGACTGGTTTCACGGGTGCCGATCTCGAGAACATGGTGAACCAGGCGGCTCTGCGGGCAGCCATTGATGGTGCTGACTCGGTTACCATGAAATACCTCGAGAACGCCCGCGACAAAGTTCTGATGGGTACGCAGCATTGTATGTAATATTCAGTCATCGCTAAGTTAGAGCATGACTTGTCTTCAGTAGCCTTCTGATAAAGAAGTTTGATGTATACTAGAATTGCTAACTTGGTATGAAATTGTGCGTGTTTTGAGGAAACTCCATGTAAGGAACACGGATCAGCACTGTCTCTTCTTTGTGTTCACAGGACCTGAAAGAAAAGCAAGAATCCCAGATGAAGAAGCAAATGTTATTACCGCATACCATGAGGGAGGCCATGCCATTGTGGCATATTACACAAAGGACTCTCATCCCCTTCATAAAGTTACCATAATACCACGAGGTCCTTCATTAGGACACGTGAGTAACAGTCTTAAAAAAATGCGGGCACACGATACTCCTTGTATATATGTTGTTGTACTAGATGCAAAATATTTGCAAGCCATAGCTAACGTTACAAGAAGAGGAAAGGGAAGGTGGAAAAGACAAGGGGGGAGTAAGATGCTGTTTACTATTACATGGCAGTTGATCCCTTTTTTCAGATACCTTGGCTAGCCGGCCACCGAGTTATGTATTTGTAATGGTCATCAAAACTCAGAGACATCTTGCAACAAGTAAAATGATGCTAGGTTTGCTGAATGTAGAATTGGACTAGAGCTGGAAGCCTGAGTAGCACATTCAGTACAGTGACAACCTCAATTTGATTCCTGACAGGAGCAATGATTTTTTTCTCTTCGCTACCTTGTCCATATGAGCTGTTTGGCCTGCACATCCTCCTATCCAATGGGTGATGTGAATTGGATTTATCTGGCTGAGACTAGGGACCAGTGGTGGGCTGTTGTGCGTACAGTAATGAACTTTCATGTTGTATATAAGGCGGGGAATTTCTTGACTATCTGAACAACTGTTAACTTCTCAAGAAGGACCGTTCTCCACGTAGTTGGTTAATTAGTTTTAAAAAGAGCCTTCAGTAGACTATCTCTTGAGTATATGATTTGAAGCTTTCACGGCGACAAACTCAATAAAACAAACGTTTCAGGGACTGTCTCTGTCTCTGAAATGTCGGTTTTGTTGTTTAACCATCTGACATGGCTGATCGCCTTAGAAGATTTTATTGAGTATGTTGGAAGTTTCTTAATTGTGTCAGCTAACAGAGCATCGTGTGGGTGCCAGATGCTCAACCAGTTAATTCTGAATCCTGCCATGAATTAGTGTGTCCGTATTCTGTGTTGCAGACAGCTTACTTACCTGAGAAGGAGCGCTACCACGTGACCAAATCTCAGTTGCTGGCAATGATGGACACTATGATGGGTGGACGGGCAGCTGAGGAACTGGTGTTTGGTCCAGACAAAATCACATCTGGAGCTTCCAGTGATCTAAAGGTGGTTGAAATGTGACATGGTGGTGAGATTATATTGTCAGGATAAAGACCACGCTGCTCTTTGGCCATCTGACATGTCAGTTTTAAAACAGTATTACCAGTTACCACTTCACAACTTAATAGTTTTTTGGTATGCAAAGTAATTTTTGCAAGTTTACCAAAACATTGGATAATTCCCAACATTTGACGTCAGTCATCCCTCAAAACTGAAATTGAGTTCCAGCCATGAAAATATAAGGACAAGACTCACACTGATTCATTTGACATGCTGCATACGTTTTTCTTTCTTTCATTCAGCAAGCCACGTCGATTGCTGTGCGCATGGTCAAGGACTGGGGAATGTCGGAAAAAGTGGGGCTGCGGACGCATGATGGAAATAACTCGGGTTACGTTACGGTGAATGAACTCAGTCCCAGCACAAATGACCAGATTGACTCAGAAATCAAAAGGATAATGACGGTAAGTGTGTCGCTGTGAAGGATGGAGACTGTTAAACATTACGTTATAGATGACAACAGTCCCAATTTTAGAATTTGAGGTTTTCATGACAGTGAGTACAAAGATGGCTGTCCCATAGGTTGTAGTGCCATGTAGTCTGGTAGTTTACCAACGTTTCAGAGGTTTTTGCTGCCTCTATCATCAGGGTGAATTTCAGTTTTGAGACTAAATGGATCTGACAGCTGCCAGGTGTTTGGTGTGGGGAAATGTATTGACTAGGAACCTCTTGTGTGTCTACATATGGCTACACATTTTGCTGTGTCTTACAAGTGGAAATGAAAACGTGCTGTATGAGAACATAATGTTTGAGCTACAGCTGAGTGTCATTTGTTTACAGGAATCTTATGATCGAGCAAAGAACATCCTCAAAACACATCAGCGAGAGCACAAGATGCTGGCCGAAGCGCTGCTGAAACATGAGACACTAAATGCAGAAGACATCAGGTTGATCATGGCAGGCAAAGAGGCCCCAGAGAAGACACATCCAGTATGACTGTGACCACCTTAATGCGACTGACTTTAGTTTGTAAGGAGTTTGTTAGTAACATGAGCAATCATGGAGCAACAGCACCTAAGTTGTTTTATTAATAAGGTCCTTAAATTCTAGAACCATGATAAAAATTCATATATGAGTCCACCTTGTAAATTTTAGTATCAAAAAGTAATATACATTTCATGCTCAAAATTGTGCAAGAATGAAGTTAATATGTTTAAATTCAGCATGAGACCTTTTTTTTAAAGAAATTGTTATTTCAGCAATAAGTTAGTTGTATGGAAACTCCAGAATCAAGAAGTTGTTTTTAATTTTAAGATTTTCCACAGTGGAGATGGAACACGGAGCATTTATGTTAACCATGTTAGCTGAACTAACACAGGTAACATGAATGCTCCACCCGTGAGTGTGTTCGTATACAGTGGATTCTGGTTAACTGGGACACATCAGTTAAAAAGGTTTGTTCTTTAAGATTTATCCCAAATAAACGGCTGCCTTGATTAACCGATGACCCAATTAACCAGAATCTACTGTATGTGTGTGTGTATGTATATATATATATATACAGTGAGTCCCTTTGGGGTTTTGAAAAATTGTGGCGCGCAAATAAATTGAGCTAGCCACATGCGGTTTGCGGCAGATTACAGTGAAACTCTGGAAGTTTTTTAATGACCTCAGTAGACCTTGATGTGGGCTCCCTTGGTAGCACGGAGAACATCCAGACGATATTCGAGCTGTTGCCAGGTGGAGCACCATCTTGTTGTAGAATGATGTGTGGCTGTAAGTGCTCAATTTGTGGTACTGCGTACAGTTCCAGTATGTCCAGGTAGGTGTTCATGTTTCCAGGAAGATGGATTGGCAGAGACAGTCCAATGCCATGGCCTCCACGTTCACCAGACATAACACCACTGGATTTTTTCCTGTGGGGTTATGTCAAGAGCAATGTGTTCCGAACACCACTTAGCGGATTTGATGACCTGGAGACCCGTATCAGGAATGTGATCTCGGCTATTCCAGCGGACATGCTCCACAGAACATGGCAAGAGCTCGAATATCGTCTGGACGTTCTCTGTGCTACCAAGGGAGCCCACATCGAGGTCTACACTGTAATCTGCCGCAAACCGCATGTGGCTAGCTCAATTTGTTTGTGCGCCACAATTTTTCAAAACCCCGAAGGGACTTTGTAGACAACTGTATATATACATACAGAGAGTTATGTTGCTGCCAGCTGTCTGTCATGTTATTAATAAATCGCTTGCCCACATTTTTAAATATGTGCAGTGAGTTACATCATTTCATATGCCATCACATCCCGAAGGGATAGGAATAAAATATGGTACATGTGGACTGATTTAAGGGGGATGCATCCACTGGTTCACCAATTGTTCAAGAGGCCCCTGCTTCATATCTCAGCCCAGAGACGGTGCTGACTTTGGTGGGGGCTTTCTCCTCAGTCTGCGTAGGCAAATGGATTGATTCGAGTCATTCACATGTTTAGAATTGTTTTTCTTGGTTGTACAATTGAAAACATTGGCTCTCTAAATTGTATATTGTTTAATTGTTCCCAGATGGACTAATTTTTTAAAATTGAATTATAGACGATTCATTCAGACCTGTAACACATACCATTATGTTTTCAGGCATATTAATTACATTATGCCTTGAGTTACTGCTACTTTGAAGGGGAGGCTGTTCAGAGGTTTGTATTTGTTCCACCATGGCAGTATAATTTTACATTCACTAGTTATATGTAATATCCATTATGGAATGAGGTAATCCTATGATCATCATTTAATTTGCAGTGCATTTTATTCACTTCAAAAATTCTTTACAGGAGATTTTAATTTGTGTGCTATTACAGATTAGTTCTGTTTGTGTGCTCCATTTAATAAATTTGGAATTGGTGGTAGGGTTTCTTCAGTCACAATACTATTATAAAATAATGTTTCTGTGTGCCAGAGGGCATTAGAATCATTCTTCAACAAAAGACAATTCACATTCTTAATTCGTACCATATATTACAAGGAAATGCCATGCTAGTCACAATTATGCAATCATCGGGTAAGGGCAATCTTGCTAGTCTACTGGGAATTTTTGGCAGATGTATTTGGACATGTTGGTGGAATTTGTCATGGTACTTTTTATTGAACTTGATCATGACACTTGCCCCACTGCCTTCTTTATTTGACGCCTACTTTTGGAACAAATGAAGTGGATCAGACGCATGAGGCAGTGGCGCCGACTGGTGCAGACATCACGTGACCTGTTCGACGGCTCTACTGTGGAAGCGTTCATTACATGTTGTTAACGGGGGTTGGGTTTCAATTCGACAGGAGTGTAGAGTGAGAGTTTTGTCAAATGTAAACGTAGGTGATCCGTGATTGTTGGGTTGTTGCCTGTGTTGTGGAGGGAAATATTTATTCAAGTTTATGTTTTTGTGTGGTTGTATCGCTTTAAATGATATTTTGATCGCGTGAGTGTAGTTCTCGCACATACATTCAGAGCATCAAGACCACGAAGCCAGAGTAAAAGTTATTTAGTAAGTCGACTTATTTTGCCTTAAATTTAGTTAAAAATGACATGAATGCACAGACTCGGAAGGTTTTAAACGTATCTGATATTTATTTGAAGCATGTTTTATTTTATAAAAAGAAACCAGAAACATACTTGAGAAAGCAGACTCCTAGTCTTGGGCCACTCAATAAATTAACCAACAGTATGCCTTCCCATGACAGTCAAGCTTGCTGTTTTCAATAAAGGCCTTTAAAGCTATAATTGTTTAACTACTTCACATTACAAGTATGTGATTTTGAAATTTGTCGACTTCTTAGTAGTGTCATGATCATTATCTTGTGTTGGTTGTAAACTTCATTGAACCAGTTTATTGGCAAGTTTATTGTGGTACAATTAATGATAACCTCTTGATTTGTGTTAGAATAGAAATATATTCTTTACTGTTATGTTTCATATGATTAAGAAAATGATGCAGGCTTGAAACATTACAGAATATGAGATTTTCCTAGCAGAGGCATAGGCTTTGCTTTACAGAGTTGCTCTGACAATATACAGGCTACCCCACTTAATGTGGAACCCACCACAGCAACAGTGAGCAAACTACCAGGAAATGAATTAGTCACAATGCAGATCTTAACCATCACATGCTATACAGCATTCCAGGTAAGATGAGAGGCAATGTGAACAAAATTGTGTAAGGAAGGGGAGGTGCTGCTACTGTTTCCTAACCCTGCCCCTAATCTGCCATCATTTCATATTACTGTGACTTGTTTTTTCAAAGAATGAAGTGACAATTATATTATACTTTGCAACAGTAATGATTTGTAGTATCATATTGGTTAATGTATGTTCCATGAATGATGTTAAATTTTACGGTTATAGATGCTGCTTAAGTTTTACCTGTACGAAATCAAACTTGGGGGTGGGTGCATATTTATTGTAACAGTGCATTAGCCTGCATCTTGGACTTCCCATGAGGAAAACATTTTTTCATTTGTTATGTGACTCGTAGCACTAATTTTTGTAAAGTCAAAATTATCAAGTGAGAGTTTGTTTGTGAGTGTTGAGAACAGTTGTATATATATTTATAAAGTGCAGTAGGTAGACAATATTTCAGTGATAGAGAAAGTATTAGCGTGATAGTGGCACAAGTTTACAGGACAGACAGTAACATTTCTATTGCATATTACAAAAGGGGTGGGAGGGGAGGAGAATTAGTTTTGACTACTTGTCAAGTGGGTTCACATACTCCTCATTAATTTTCTTCAATATATGTTCATAAATAGGTTTTTTGTGAATTTTTGCCTCAGTTTCTCTTTTGTAATTTTGTGACAGCTACTATTTGTCCCATGGTTTGCAAGTCTCTTAATGTTAATAGGAAATTGAGCAATGAGAAAGCATATGTGGCCTGAGAAACAAAAATGAACTGATGTGTGTATGTTGAATAGAATAGAATTTATTTACATTCCATAGATCTTTTATAGGCCTAAGCCAAGGATGTAGAACAGGTCATAGCACAAATACAATACTAGTTTCTAATACAAATAAAAAAATACATAGTTATAACAGCTATTGACAGATTTTTGGAACTACAGTATTATAGCAAAACAATTATAATGAGAATCCATGACCATTATTACTTACATGTATTTATAATAGTTGAGACATTTTGGGTGATATAAATTCTTCTACTGAGTAGGAGTGAGATAGGAGATACTCTTTTAACGCTGGTTGAAACATTTTTATAATTTGCTTATTATTGAATATAACAGTTAATTGTAGCCTGTTTTATTAATAAGAAAAAGGTGGCATTACTTTGAGGTTATGTCCAACAATTTTGACATGTTTTCGGTGATATTTTTAAGGAAAGGTTCCAGTACCGTGTACTAGTGATTATAGCATTGAATCATTTGTTAAATAAAGTATGTGTCACCTTTCAAAAGTACATTTAATTAACAGTATCATCAGTATAATTAAATAAGCGATTAGACTTGGCTGAGTAAATAACCTTGCAAACTAATGGCTGTATTCTTGACCAGCTAGCAGTGATAATGCTTGTAGAACTGTAAAACCACATCTCGTGATGGCCGTGTAGCCAGAGCAGCTCTCATTTAATTAGCCATTGCACTTTCAGGCTTCTAGCAAATCACCAAGTGACCTCGGACCTATATCGTTAGAAGGTCTATCTGCACCTTAGTAATATGCAACGAGAAGACTGAAGCACTTGCACGTATGATGGACACCTCAATCCTGGTGTTCATACTAGCCATTGTTAATCATGCTCAAGGTAATATTTCAAGTTTTCAAGGTAGCGAGTATGTAGATGACGTGTTTTCTGGGCTATTCCACCGTGTAGTCTGGTACAAGTTCGTAAACTTCTAGCAGATATTACAGTGCAAGTACTCAGAAGACTGCCATCTGTATGCTAACAGTAATGTGTTTCTTTGCAAGTACAAATGTGTTTTATGTCATTTAAGGGAGGAATAGTTTTGGTATTCGGATATTCAGATGCGACGAAGGTCATTGCCATACTTTTTAGTTTTTGACAAAAATAAATTTCTGTAGTGAACCATCCAATCAGACTTACCTTTTGTGTCTTGTGATTAGTATGGATTGTAGATGTAGTAAAATTGGAAAAAGCAGGTTATGCGAATGGAATTTGTTGAGGAATTTACTAGAAATAAACTCATCGAGCAAGCTGGAAGTGGCATATAATGGGCTTTAAATGCTTCTTTGTGTGGAGACCTCCAAACATATTTTAAGAACTATATAGATTATTATATTTTTGTAGTTATCTCAGAAGAGTAAAACTTCCTTCATATTTAAAAAGTTAAATAATTTTACAATACAGAGAACAGATCTATTGATTCTAATTATGATATAGATAAAAATATTAGTATTCTAAATGGAGGGGTGGGAAGATAAGATTGTGTATTTGCAGATTGTTTACTGTTACCAACATCCAAAATTAATGTTTTGTGGTCTCTACTGGAGACAGATTAATAGTCATTTAAGATGTATACCGCTTTGTATAAATACTAGAGCTGTATAACTATTATTAATTGTTACCTTCGGCTATACTTGGTTTATGAAGTATGTCGATAGTGGACAGTGATGTACCGGTATATCGCAAGGTGATCTGAGGGGTTGTCCTTTTGTTACTTTGTACATGGTACTGAGAGATATGTGGGTTTGTGTATGCTGTGCAGGATCACAAGTGTCTGACGGCACACGAGTGTGTGCGTACATGTACAAGACAGTGGAGCATCTCTCGATTCACAACGCAGATGACTATGAGAGCTCTGAAGACTATGGGGCCGCTGATGTGCAGGTAAATACTCGTAAATATCGTACATAATCGTGTAACGAAGCAGATGTGTGATAATGGGAAGCGTTTGAAGGTCCTCTACATGGCAAAACAGTTTTTGTACTCTTCGACAGGTTGGAAATAAATGACTGTTGATTTTCACTTGTTCACTGTTTGCTTAGAGACAAGCAGTGATACAAAGAACATTCCTTCCCGGTTATAACAGTGCCCTATTTTTTTTTTAATATCCTACTTTCAATGTTGAAAGTTGGTGACCCCATTTCGGGGTTTTCTTGCGAAGGTACCGCGGTGGTTTCTCCTTGCCTTCCGTGGCCAGTCTTTATCCATGAGACTGGAAGAGGAGACGCGGACAAACATCCATGCCTTGAGTTGGACTCGAACCCAAGGTCCCAGCGGCCAGGCGCACGACGTCAATGCCTCAGACCGTGTGGCCACTGCGGCTGGCTATAACAGTGCCCTATCAGCAGTCATATTTATATTTATGTTACTTTACTGTTTATCATCAGTATTTCTGATTTTTTTTTTATTTTTAATTATTGCCCTTAAATTAATGAAATGATTATTTTTAAAAAAAATATTTTTACTTATTGGATAATTTTCAAGGAAAGTATTCCTCTTGTAAACAAAAGGAGTAGCATTCAAAGTCTAACATTATCCAACTTGAATGCTCATGAAAAATAGATGTGAATTAAAGTGAAACTGTGTCATTACTGTTGTTTTATTCCTTCTCGCCACCGATGATAAAGTTTTTAGTGGAATGATTAATACGCTAGTTCTCTGTTTGGTGCAGGGAAGTGCTCCAGAGCAGCAGGAGAAATGTAAGAAAGCTTCCAACTTCTGTTATGCTCTGTGGAAGGAGGAGGCCAATGGCACCAGCATCTTGGGGCAGGGTGAGTATAACGCTGTTCTTTGTTCTGTCAAAACTTTTTAAGTTGCAGGTTTTATGTTGTGGGATTTTTGACAGATGTGTGTGTGAGAGAGCAATTCAAGGGCTTGGCCCCAAAAAGGGTACAGTGTGAAAGAAAATAAGTAAAATATATCAAAGAATTCTTTTGTTTCATGTTAAATTAACAAATTTTATGATATTTTTGGGGAAAAATTGTGAATTCTGTCATTAACAGAATGTGTAAAAATACATTTTTGTAAATTGGCCTGTTTTAAGTGTTTATTGCTTCTCTGTTTTGACAGGGCAGATTTTGCTGGTATTGCTTTGTCTTGCACGTAAGAAATTTGTTGCCCATGTTTAAAGTTGTGAAGGAAATTGATATTATCATATTGTGCGGTATAATTCGTATTAGGCTGGCAAGTTCTGCAAAATACCTTCTCACTTTCTTGTGTTACCGCAGAGATTTTACTATTTTCTACCTTTATTTTTTATTTTTTATTTATTTTGTTGAGGCGAGAAATTTTTGTCTGCGTGTCATCCGCGACACAGGAACGTCATTATACAGTATTTTTCAAATCATTTATTTACCTTCCAAATTGAAAGCAGTCTCGTAGAGCTTTATATCTCAGTACCACCTGATATCTGTAATATTATCTTTAAAAAATGGTCATGAAAATATGCGATAGCACATTTTATCTTGTAAACTCTCAGAGTTTTCTTTGTGATTTGGGCCACCCAGACAATGCTGTTTTGGTACTTTGGTCCAATCTGTGACCAAGGAGCGAGCCTTCTGTTGTCGTCGTAACAGGCCTTGACGAATAAACTTAGTTCCCATGATCTGGATGTCCCAACTCGTCCTCCTGTACCCTTAATCCGTCGTTAAGTGGCCGTATCAGTCGGCACTGTGCTTTGGGTGGAATTTTTTCATTAAATCTTAGAGACACTCAAATTAATATGATACAAGAAGTGTCCCAAGAATTTTTAAGTAATTTGCTCAGAGCTTAATATCCTGCGTGCAATTTGCGGACACGGGTTTTTTTCTGTGTTCCTCAGTTTTCTCGTTCTGATCATCGTTCCACCATTGGTCCACACTCATCTGTCGTCCCTGGGTAATTAGTCGGTGCTGAAATTCTGAGCATGAGAGCTAATTCCTTTATGGACACACACTTGAAGTTTGTGACACGCTTCTTGGAATGTGTGTTGCAATGTGCATTGCTGTGTTTTTATTGAATCCATTACTGATTCCCTTTCTTAATTGCAAAAAACAGAATGGGGCTAGATAAACATGTGGTGGCTACAAGGAGAGACTTTTTGTGTCTTACTTGGTTTTGTCAGTGCTTGAAGTAGCTGGGAGCAAGAGTGACCCAGAGACCAGTCAAATTCAAACTCGTCATTAACATAGCAAGAAGATGGAAGTGTGATTTTTCACTGTTTATCAGATATTAGGATGAGCAAATCATGGTGGGATTGTAAAATGCATACAGAATTTTAGTTGAGAAGTCTGAAGGGAATAGACCACTACAAAGACCTAGGCTTAGATGGGAGGATAATATTAAAACGAATCTTGACGAGATAGTTTTGATTCAGATTCATCTGTCTCAGTATGTTGAGTTTGCCGTTGTTATTTGTGTCTCAAAATGTTAATTAGATTACAATTAAATTTGATACTTAGCACCTAAACTAAAAGTTTGTGGGAGAGTTTGATTTTGGACTATACACCTCTGATTTAAATGATACTTTACACGAGATTTTGTCGATTTTTTTTAGAAACCGCTTGTAATGTAAAAAATTTTGCTTGACGTAGAATGTTATTTTGTTGTTTATCAATCAAAATTTATTTGGTTGGGTTTTTGATTCCGGGTGTATTTAATAGAGTGCCGGGAAATAATTTCTGTCTTCGCATCTGCTTGTGTTAATGCAATGCGAAGTGCAGCGACGGACTTGGGCCATTTCTCAGCTCAGTGCCGTCAACAAACACGCCTTTGTGAGCGAGACCGAATTCCACTGGCACTTACTCGACTGCAGTGAACAATCTTGATATGATCCAGCCAGCCATCTTCATGCGTAATTACAATTGCAGTTCTGTATCATATATACCGTTATATTCAGGACGCATTTTACTGAAAATGTCGTAATAAGGTGTCTGAAAACGTGTTTTCGAGAGCCACGTACGAGATAACTCGTTCCTTGTGACAGTGCCACGGTGGAAACAGAACACACCTCTTCTGGCAGCGTTCAAAATCTAAATCAAATTTACAGTTTCCTGGAAATGACTCATCGTAAAAAATGTATATATATATATATATATATATATATATTTTTTTTCAAAATTGCCAGGTAAATATTTATATAAGTTCTTTGACTTTTCTGTGACACTTTTTCGCTTCTAGCGAGCATTCAGCGAGATTAAAAATAAACATTTATGTTTAGTTTAGTAAAGTGACTGGCTTTCCTAATTGGTGTCTTGAAATGCAATCCCCATCACACCACCGCTCCTTTTCGTAGAAGACGTTGCCCCATTGTTGGTCTGTCTCTTCACGATTTCGTTTCTGTGACGGAAAAAAAAAATTGTGTGTTTGCATTTACATCCATTTGAGCACTGACCATTCTGTTTACGTCATTACGCGTCTCGGTGACGTGTTCTGTTCTTAATGCCTTCTGTTAAATCACGGGACCGGAATGAGGGACTTTGATGTCGGCGGACACGGTCTGAATGTGTGACAAAAAGAATCTAGGACCGTCATGTGACAGACGCCTTTCAATAAGGCCAGCAAAATCTGTAACAAAAAGCAAGATTCTCTTTCTGTCTGTCGTGATAATATTCTTAGCAGCGACTTGTGTTCAATGTGACGATGTCTTATTTCAAGCGACCTTCGTACTCGGTAGACCGGCTATCCTGACTGGGTTTTTTCGTGGTTTTCCTCAGTCCTTCCATCAAATAAACCACAAACAAATAATTCATCAACATTAATATGACTGTGAAAATGAGTTACGTGTTACTCTTACATGAATGTTCGTATTCGAGTTATACGGCATATTTCGAGATAAATACAAACAATCGATCGGTATATCGAAATAAAGATTTTTTGTTTTTATGTGATTTTCGTTTTGCCTTTGTCTGAAAATGGGAAATGATTATAATTGAATGGAAATTTTTATTTTCTTTAACCTTGCAAAACGGAAAAAGAGGCAACTTGAGTAAAATACAGAGTTACGTGAAGTTTTTTCAGCATCCAGCACGTGAGCCCAGAGAGACAGTTGGATCGATAGAGCCCCAGTGGTGTACCGATTAATCGATATAAACTTACGACAGGGCAGAAGTAAAGAAACCGAAAATCTTTTTAGCCCAGTAACATAATTTGCTTAAGTGACTTTAATTTCTGGGCGGGGCTTAATTTTCTTACTCTGTCACAACGACCAGACCGGCTCTGGGGCCCACACAGCCTGGGTTCGTATTTGAACGCCAGGGACAACGTTTATGTACCTGAATCTGTTATGAAATACCCGTGTTAAAAATAAACCTATCTTAGACGGGGGAAAGGTTCGTGATTTTTTTTGTAAGCTGGCTGTAGAGCTTTGTGAATTACACTTTATATAAATTTTGTTAAACATGCCAATTTGCATGTTAAGTGTGTATTTTTGTGTGGTAACAGGAGTTGCGTGCTTATAATTAGATTTTGTGTGTCTTGAAATCTACGTTTATAGGTTATGTAGAATAATCGCGTAATGTACATTGTTGATGAAGGGAATGTGTACAGTATGATGAGACAAAATGTTATCTGTTAGTTTCTTTGTGTAAAACGTCATGTGGGCTCATGGCGGAGGTGAACGCACGAGACACTTGGAGGGCGTTTTCTGATTAGCACGGGTCTAGTGATAATAGGCGTCTAGACACAAAGCAAACTCCGGACAGAAAAGATAAGCTGACACAGTACAAAAAATTAGGAACCACCACCAGCTTCTGATTGTGAGGTTAGGTTATGTTATGTTTTGTTTTGCCTTGAAGGTGGATTTCTGGACTTTGGACACTCTTTTCGTATTGTGAAAAGAACACATTGTTAAAGAAACGTTATTTTTAAAACCCACTTGCCTGTATATTTTTATCGTTATTTTAAAAAGTTCCCATTTCATTTTCGGATTGCCGTTCAGAATAATCGTGCCACATGAAGTTGTGTAATTTCTTCCGGGTTCAAATCCCATACCGGATATCTGGTTATCCCGAATGCAGCCATTCGTGGTTTTCTTCAGTACTTCCTCAAATTAAGCCACAACAGCTTGTTTCCAATTCTTTGTTTGTTAATCATCATATCGTTCACGTAATTAATATCTACGACATTTTAATCGTCGTGAAATACCAAAACGCACTGGGGCGTCGGCACTTTGTCAACAGCAGAGGGCATGTAACGTCAAACAATGGAATGATAATGAACAAAGAAGTGGTCATGACATACTTTGAGGCGTTTTTACAGAATTATCTTCACATGACTAAGAAAAACCACGGAGTGTATAAGGATAAGCTGAAGTCGAAACTTCTGGAATACGAGGGACCGCGACGTATAGAAACTGCCCTGGGCAGAGTGAGATGCGTCTATAATGGCCGCTCAGACTGTCTTACCAGACGGCTTGGCCCTCCCTGCATCCCTGTTTGGAAACGAGTTATATAAGATAAAATTAAAAAAAAAAAACAGAGATCACCGTGAGGTACTTGGTGGAAGCTTGAGCCAGGGAGGGCAGGGGGAAGGCACACGAGAAGAGAGACAGACGAACATGGTTTATTGTAAGCGAGGAATAGAAATAATACGTCTGGATGGTCTACAAAGCGACGATAAGTTTGTAGGAAGTACATTTATTATTCCATCTGTTCACCATTTTACAGGATGTCACTTTCGTTTAAAATATGTGGAGAACATGGATTCGATTTCGAAATCTGAGATTTCAGGTTTTCACGGCTGTGAATAAATCGATTGTGATATTTTCTGTGACGCCATTTAGTCTGGTAGAACTTTGTCGACGTTTCAGGAGTGCTTACTTCTTCCCCCATCATAATTGCCATGATTATGGATGCAGTAAGCACATCCGAAACGTCGGTAAACTTCTAACTGGGTAAACGGCGCAACATCCTAGAAGAGTTTTATTTATTCTCGCCGTCGTTAGAACCAGAAATTTCACCAAATTTGGTACGTTAAGGTATTAGGAAGATATCGATAAATGTTGATTTTTTGGGGTGCCGAAATCTTTGACCTGAAAGTCTGCCAGTTCGTGTTGTCAGTGATGTAAGACGAATGTCGAGAACGTTTGTGCATCCCTGTTTGGGTCGGAGGGGGCAAACCCTGTTCGCCCAGCGCGTAGTGTGTCTGCATGATACAAGGCTAGGTTATGTAGTCATGCACGATCAATATCGTAAGCTTAAATCACGTTCACTTGTTGACTGCATGGAACATCGTGGCGGTTCCGTGTTCTGCCGACTTGGAAGTCCCCATTCCCCTCCAGTACACTTTTGAATAGGTCCTGATTGTATCCTCCAGGCATCTCTCATTAAATGCTTCGCTAGTATCTGTCTCCCCCTCGACTGCCATGAGAGGACAAAGCAGAATTTGTCCATTGACCTTTGGTATCGTCTGCAGTGACGACAGAGTTGTTGAGTCAGTCATCTTTCCCTTGACGGTATGTCTGACTGCGTAATGACGTCATCGTGGAGGATCCCCCCACGTTACGCGACTTGCTTGGGAGTCCCCACCCTGGAACTCGCCATTTAGTCAGGCGCGCAGAAACCCATGTAGGCCTTAACTTTGTTTTTCACCACTGACCTCTTTTCAAAATGTATCGAGAAATGTAAAACCCCCGAAAACGAAATTTCAGCTGTTCTTTGGTTTTATGTGGAGGGGCGTAGAGATTTTAATAGGCACATCGCAGGGATAAGATTGTACCAAAAAAAAGTAGGGGTTTAAGATATTGCGTGGATTCATCTGGTACAGGATAGGCTAGTTTTGGGGATGTTGTTAACATGATAGTTAACCTTCAGGTTTAATAAAAGGTGGGGAATATCTTGACTAGCTGAGTGACTGTCATCTTTCTCAAGGCCTCTGCTCATGGACGTAGTCACAAAACGTAATGAGGGTACAAGTCATGATGTGGTACAGTTAAATTTAGGAGGGTACTGGGGATTCAGAGAGACAAGGAATGCATACAAAATTTTGGTGGGGAAACCTTGTGGAACGCAGTCACTTTGGGCTCTGTAAATGAAAAAAAATCTTATTGCCTAGAGGAATGGAAAATGAATCGAAGTGGCTGATGATACATTCAGCGTTGTACTTTGGTATTTGCGTTATTGAACTTTTGGGTTCTGCTATCAGAGAGTTACTTCATTAATTAAGGTCGTATACAGAAAATATTCAAGGCCCTCACAACATTTCTAGTGTTGTGTCTCGGTGCAACAGCTGACGGTCGATGTTGAAAGTGAGGGTCACTGCATTTTGCAGTGATAGTACATACACATGGTTATTGATCTGACGTCTAGACACTTCCCTCTTTCCCCTCTGCTCATCCAGGGTGCCGCAGCTTTCACTACATGTTGAAATGCTGACTTTAAAGCCGTCCCTATGATTAACTAAAGACCATGCCATGAAGATGTAGTTGGGAGTGGAGGTGTAAGCTCCATACATTCATTCCAGCAGTAGATGTGAATGGTAAACTTCTTTCCTTGGCTACGTTACCTCTGAGGGAGGAACGCTGGTACCCACTGAAAAGAGGGCTGAGTGCCAAAGCTCGTCAGGGGTGCACTAGATGACGGTGAGTGGTCAGGGTCATGCCACGGCTGTTCTTTACCCCTTTGCGAAGGTCACGCCCCCCATTATCCATTGGATAGGAGACAGGGCAGGCCCCAGACACAAAACCTAGAAGAAAAATCTTTTGTCGCTGCTGGGGATTGAACCCTGGTTGTCTGAAGTTCACATCTGATTTGTTTGTTTGCTTATTCATGTTATTAAAGTAAAAGAGTGAACTTATATGGCAGTAAGAAATATCTTATTCATTCTTTAAAATTAAGGGATTGAGAATTATGTTGTACTTGGCTGTTTTGGAGAAGCAATTAAAATTCTTGCCGACATGGGGATTAAGAGATGACCTTCGAGTCACTGTCTGGTGCTTTGTTGTGATTAGATATGATGCATGTAGTTGAAATGTAAGTCAGATAGCAGGGACTTCACTGCGTTATCTTGCTATACATGCCATTCTGACATGAATGCTTCACCACAACACATAACATGACCATTTGAGAATATCTTCACACAGTTTTTAATTTATACATATCTGCTCTTTACATAATAAAGCACTTCAATTTTGTTTTTCTTTAAACGTCTTATTTTCCATTGGTGTATGGCAATTACGACTTGCTGTAAAGTAGCTGAACATTATCCCCACACTCGGGCCAGAGGTGAGGTTAGAAGCGAGTGCTGTGCAGTGTCCAGAAATAAGTTTTATTTCGATATTAAATTTCATTTGAAGTCTGCTTTGTGGTATGTAAGATGAAATAAGTACATAGATTGGTACGTGACGTTTCTGTAAGGGCAGAACTTTTGTGTTAACCAAATTAACATGGCTAACATGAATACTCCACCCTTGCAGTTCTTGCACTTTGTACAATGCATGATGGTAAATCGTAGGCTACGTGAGCCTGTTCCTGATACACTTTTTGGCATGTTGGGTACGTTGCAGTGCAGTTTGCAGACTCGTCGTGCTCATACAGAGCACGCCATCGCATAGGTCGTGCTTATTTTAACTCGTATCCTTACGCATATTTGGTGTTAAGAGAAAGTAAGATCTTTTGGAAAATGCCAGGCTGGTTGTGTCTTTAAACAGGCTGGATAACCTTACGAGTTTTTAAGTCTTTTATTCAGTATTAAATGTGTTATGATGTATGCAGTTGATATGTCATTATTAAATAAATTTAGAAATATATGCTTTACTCTTCATGTCTTCTTAACTGACATTACCCATTTCCGTCGCCTGTCATACTTAGCGAGCATTTGACTCGGTACCTAACCTAACTTGATTGTACCCATGACTGGTTTTTTGTCTTTCTTAAGACTTTCATATCAATATTGGAATAATTCTTTTAAATAGGGCCACATTTTTGCTGATTGCTGTACACAAACAACCTCTCATTGTCAGTTCGTTTGACGCTAAACAATCTTCGTAGTTGATCACAAGTGTTAATGACCTGTGAACTCGCCATCATCTGTTACTTGCTGGTTAAGGAAGCCTTGGGGTACTGGAACTGGTAATGAGATCAGTTTTATGAATCATAACATCAGTGCAATGCCTTAACACCAATCTGATTAAAGTTGCCCTATTATGATGAACTTTGTATCAGCCATTAAGCAAAGTTCAGAATTACGTCGCTGTGTTCAACATTGTGGTGAGCGCTATGCGACTGGATGGTGTGGGCTGTCACAGGCACAGGGTGTATATTTATTTATATAGTTACATGTATTGGTGTTATTGATCTTTATCATTCATAGACATATTTTCAGTCTTTTCAGAATTCTCCCTTATCAATTACTGGGTACCACTACACAAAACCATGATAAGTGCAGCGTGCTGTTTGGACAGGGTATCTCCAGAATGCTTGTCATGTACTTTAATGTCAGACTGTTGCGCATCAGCAACCGCGATATGTATTTGATCACTGAGTGTTCAGTCATTGCTTTTTTTGCGTTTTCAGGATGCTGGGAAGTGTCAGGCAAGCAAGACTGCCATCAGAACGCATGTGTTGCCAACAAGAAACCACCAAAAGCACTAAACAACACCAAGTTCTGCTGTTGCAACGGAGATCTGTGCAACATGAATGTGTCTGACGTGTACGTCGCTTCCCAGGCAGATGATTCCCATATTGAGTCCCCAGGTAAGAATTGTGTTTGAATTTGATTAAGAGTCTAGGAATGAGGAGGAATTGGTCTGTGCCAGTACGGAATCTCGAAGCACGAAGACACAGGAGGACAGAGAGAGTGAGAATAGGAACGAGCCCTTTTAAGGGCAAATTTGAGGGTGCTCTTTAACCCTATCAGTTTACACACACGCAGTTTCATAACATTGTGGTCCTAATATTTCAGCAACAGAGTTTCTGGAGCAGCCGGCTACAGACAAGCTTACTTGGATCATCCCTTTGGTGTGCGTGGGCACATTTGTGGTGGTAATGATGGGTGTGTTGGTATACCGGCTCTGTCACGGTGGTGCCATGGGCGTCTGCAAACCAGCACCTGATGCCGTCCATCTCATGGAGAATGGAGGTGCCAATGGCCTTCATTCTGGCAGCTATGCTCTTGAGCACCTCAAACTTTCCAATACTGTCGGTGAGTAATGAGTGTCTCGGCCCTCTTCTGATTCGTGAATTGGTTAGGAAGCAGCAGGGTAATAGGTGCATTCTCTCTATCTTTTCCTCCTCCTCCCTTCTCCTCCAGGAATACTTATCAATTACGTTACTGAGTGTTTAGCTGTTTTTGTTGTGTCAAATTTAGCTGCAATTTAGAATATCGTTAATATGACGGAGTTCTGTTGCAGGTCAGGGTCGTTATGGGTCAGTGTGGAAGGGAACGGTCAATGACAAGGAGGTGGCAGTAAAGATCTTCCCCAGCCATTATCGCAACTACTTCTACAATGAACGTGACATCTACTGCCTTCCATTTATGGACAATCCTGCCCTCCTTACCTACTTTGGTTAGCAATTGGCCACACCAGTGGATGGTGTACTTTTTAGATTCAAGTTACGTGCTCAGTTGTCTTGTTTCAGTTGTTTGGAATCTTAGGAACCGCTTTGTTTGCAGGCTATGTTGAACGAGAGAGTTTAGAAAACTGTTTGGAGTATCTGCTGGTTTTGTCTTATGCCCCAAATGGTTGTCTGCAAGACTATCTCAGAACGAATGTGTTGGATTGGCCCACATTCTGCAAGATGTCCTTAACTGTAGCGAGGGGCCTTGCCCACCTACACACAGATGTGAGAAAAGGAGGTAAGTGGCAGTGCACATATTAGATGTTCGTGTTTTCGTATCCGAGTGGCGTTTGACTGACTGCGTGTCATCCTGCTTCCAGACAAGTTGAAACCGTGCGTCAGTCACCGGGACCTGAATTCCCGTAACATCCTGGTGAAGGCAGACCTGTCCTGCTGCCTGTGTGACCTTGGTTTTGCTATGAAAATCTCTGGTTCTAAGTATTTCCACAATGGGGAAGAGCAACATGCAGAAACCAAGTCCATTAATGATGTGAGTAACTGTTACTTTACAGAAATGGATTTTTAAAATGTTAAATGCCAGGGGTATGTCCCAGTAGCGGACTCTGTGAACTTGGTAATGAACTTTTTGCTTGCTTGAAAGCCAAAATTAATTTTTTATCTGAATAACCGTGAACTGCGCAAAGAATATTCAGTATCGTAGATAGAATTTCCATTGTACTGGTTGTTTCAGGTGGGCACGCTGCGCTACATGGCACCTGAAGTGTTGGAGGGAGCGGTAAATCTCAGGGATTGTGAATCATCGCTGAAACAGATCGATGTGTATGCCTTGGGTCTGGTTCTTTGGGAGTTGGCATCGCGATGTTCGGACCTGTACCAGAGTGGTGCGGAGACACCTCCATACAGACAGCCATTTGAAGCTGAAGTTGGTGAGCAAACTTGATTTAATGTGGTCAAGATGAGACTTTGCTCTGATTATGAAGGTAGTTACAGAACTGTGCCTTTACAGGTCACCACCCCACATTTGAACAGATGCAGGTTCTGGTGTCTCGCCATAAGGCACGTCCCTTGTTCCCTGAGTTGTGGCGTGACTGGACTGCTGTCAAGCTGGTGCGGGAGACAGTGGAAGACTGCTGGGACCAGGATGCGGAGGCCAGACTCACTGCACTTTGCGTCGAGGAACGGCTCCAGGAATTACCAACACTGTGGGACCGCCAGAGAGGTGCCGTATAATATGTGGTGCTGTAAAGCACTATCTTCTGTTCCAAATGTCTATGGTTCATCACCAAAACAAATTCTGTTCTGTTTTCGCGTTCTTTCCATTATTCGTATCGATGTTTCTTGTGATATCACTATGCTGAATTTGAAGTTCCTGCTAGAACTTCAGCTTAGAAACTTATATGTGCTGAGAACTGTAACTTTTTTATTTTTTGGTGGTACATTTCCAACTAATCTTATGAGCAGAATACAGTACTCATAACATTTTAAAGCCCAGCAGTTCCTATATGTACCACTTATTTCAATATTAAATACACCTTCCTTTTGCCCGCAGACGTATTTAGAAGTTCTCCTCGGATTCTCAGAATAAACAGTGATTATTTACTTAAATATGAAAGAATTGACCCTTGTAATAGAGATGAGCTGTTTTCTTTGAAACAAATATTGCAGATTGTGTGTGCACGCTTGCGCATGTGCACGTGTTTTGGTTGTTTCTTTGCTAGGACGACTTCGGATTTGTCAGTCGCTGGCTGTAAGTTCCTCATTGCTGTATGTCTCTTGCAGGAACAATGTATGTATCAGGAGTTAGTCCAACAGTGAACCCCACCTTTCCTAACAGCGGACAACAAGCCCAGCTTGTCGCAACTGTGCGCAGCAGTGTAAATAACAATACAGGAGCCGCAGTTGTGTCCAGCGGATTGCTGGGCGACTCAAACAGGCAGCTGCTACTGGATTCAGGGGAGGATACAGGTACCCCATTTATATTTAACATCTTAAGGTGCCGAGTGTATCAAATAGACTTTGGACCATGTGCAATGTTTAAGATAATTAGAGTGTAAAGGAAGGGTTCTGTCATTTTTTGGAAAGATTCTTAATTCAGAGATGTGTAATTGCGGGTGGTGTGTTTGTAGGCTGCTCTGTTCGGTCTGGAAGCCAGAGCAGTGCCACATTTGGTAAGGACACACGAGAGTCAACCATATCGGAGGGAACTGTAGAAACAATGGTGACCATGTCCCCATCTGAGCCACACCCGGACCCATCATGTAAGTGTATACTTTGAATTGAACCCATGCCTCTAGGTAAATTTGGTTATCTAAAATTTAAGTCTGACTTTGGACAGTCCAAGACTTGGATCTGTTCCTTGATGTAAGGCCACTTTATTGTCATCCTGTAACGTAGTATGTTGCTTTACAATTTGCAGACAAGAACTCCAATCACACGGCAACACTTGTAAACAGTTACGGTGTGTCATCAGGCATTCAGTCCCTGTCACGAGGGGCCTTGCAACCATACCAGGGGCGAAACCCATGCATGGAACGGAACCTGATGCTACAGGCTCCGTCAGACGAGGAGCTGTCTTGCAATGGCAACACGCTGGTGGACCGCTCCTCTAAGCATGCCGCTGGCCAGTACATGGCATCATTTGAGTCTCAGTCATTGGTATCACATGACTACCTGGGCATGTCGCAGAGTGTGAACAACAACAGTCTGCGTCCTGCCACGCCCATTCCTTACGTGCAGAATGCTGTGTATGATTCCAGTAACACTACCACGTACGCCACCATCCCCAAGCAGCCAAACATTCCTGGGAATGGTTCTGCCTTGAGTGATGGAAACAAAAGTGCATCAAGGTGGGGCAACTGGGGCAGGAGCGGTGGGTGGGGAGGACTACGCAAACTGCTGGACTCGAAGAAGTATTTGCTCTTTGGAATGTACACAGCCAAAGACAGATGTGGCAGTGAACAGACTAACAGGATGTCAAATGTGAATAAAGACAGTGATGCTCTGATTGAAAGTGATGAGTCCAAGTCAAATCTTTTAGTCCGCCAGAATGGGTTAACACCAGCCCTAAAGAAATCACCCATGATAATGGAGACTCGGGTATGCCTCCTCCCAGCAGGTGGGAAGAAGAATGGGGTGGTGACATCAGTTATGTCTCCATTAAACCAATGCAATGAAGATACCCAGAACAACAAGAGTATCAACGAGGACGAGGTCTCCAAAACATCCAAAAACCGCCGACCATCAACCCTGCCGCTCATTAAGCCAAATGCCGGCTCACGACAAAGCCTTGAGGATCATTTCCAGCAAGTGTTTGGCACTCGGAACTCTGACTCGACCACGCGCCTTTTGAAGGATCCTAATTCTCGTATTAAAACGCCTGGCGACGTCCCCCCATCCGTGAGGCGGATACGCGGCAAAGGGAAGTCCGGTGCCAGATTTTCACTTTACGATGACAGGATGATGACAGGCAATTGCTATGGACCAGAAACTGCTTTGTCACCAGGTGGTGGGAAGTCCATTAAGAATGGTAGCGTTGGTCAAACGCTGTCTGGCTCAGTACCAACCAACATAGACATTTCTTGTAACAGAACTGTGTTGAAGCGTAATGGAGTGATGGCTGCATCAAGTTTCTGAGGCAGCTGCAACTTAACCAGGGAAGTTTTGCAGGTATCTCACAGTAGATGTAATAGTGCACCACTTGATGCACGTGTGTTTGGATGAAGTATCTTGCACTGCTTGTGGAAACGGTATCATGCAGCATACATTGGGATATTCCCTTCCACAGTAGGCATAAATTTGGTGATAAGAAATTTGTCATTATTATTAGATTTAAGGTGAAAGAAGTGCATGAACTAGTCTTACGTCTTTGTCTCTTTCGTGTATTTTCTATCATTATAGTAACACTACGTATTCTGTTCTTACGTAAATGCTTTTACAATTATTTAGCATCATTTTTGGCAAAACTGGCATGGAACAAATTGAAATCTGAAAATTTGGAAATTGAAAATATTTTATTTAATTCTATTTGCTTTAGAGTGTTAGGATATCCCTGAAGCTCTCTCCTGAGAAATGATTGGCTGGAAAGTGAAGCTGACTGTGCACCTCCATCAACTGCAGAGGTTAATGATTTCTGTGATACCTCCCTGCTCCCATTCTATCTGCAGCTCATTTTCTTAAGCACAGAGACAGCTTCTGTTATCAGCATGCAAAATGTTACGTGGTTCTACTTTTATTCTAGACTTACAAACCACGTGCTACTATATTAAAATTAGTGTAAGGGAATCATATATATAAGATTATCATGAAAATCAGTCTATTACTTCAAAAGTTATAAATTGGAGATATGATAATAGCATAAACTTCAATCACCTTTGTTCGGTGGCTAAATAGCTATCTCTCTGATAATAAAACCCGAAGATTGGACAGTTCTGCTTTAACTCGGGGGAACTCGCCACTGAATAGACCACCTCAGCACAGTAGAATTATGGTTGTTGAGTGGAATGGCATGCCAGTGTTATATGACATGGATGTCACGTCACTCGTGAGTTGCTTTTGACCTAGAAATTTTAAATTTGGTAGTATCTGTTGTCATGCTGATTGTGACAGAGCGTCTCGGTTTTTTAATCGTACGTCGGTGACGTCCCTGTCAACAGCTTTGTTTCCACATCAGTGCTTTGATACTACATGAACAAGTGAAATGTGTCGTGCACGGTTCAGCTTTTTACTCTGTGCGGAATTTGAACCAGGAACCAAGACCTCCAGTGCCTATGCAGGGCTGCCAACCCTGTGAAAATGTACAACCATTTACAAAAATTTATTGTACAAATTTGATGTGCAACAACTAAACCTGCGTACAAATATTTTTGTTTGTGATGGAGATGCCAACCGTCACGGCAGCAATTTACTTGTTCAACCAGCCACGTGTGTCACCTTTCAGCTCAAAATGAGCTTTTTTTTTTTTTTGCTGTAAGTGGAATTATTTCTTGTTCTGAATGTGAGGTTTGCCCACCTTGCAACTTTTTGTCATTTATTTTGCGAGAATTGTGCCGTGTGCTTCTCTCAGTCTCAGATGCCAAGTAATTCATACCTCAGACCTGCAATTTGTTGGAGAATGCCTGTTTGAAAATCCGTTTCATTAACCCTTTTCAGTCCTTTGATGTGATTTCAGGCGTACCGTAGCAGTACTTGTGCTGTTACAAGAATTTGCTGTATTCAGGTGCCATTGGTCTGTTTAAGTCTGAAAAGTCTGCTGTTAAATCTTCTCTTCTCTAAGTAATGCTTTTGTTTCAGTTGAGAGCATTTGGTTTCAGAGTAGTAAATATTACATGTGTAATTGTGCCCTTGAAAGGATATTTGTGCCCTGGTACTGAGATGAAGCTTCGACAGCTGCGTAGAGTACTAGTCAGCTTTGGTTTTGCTCCACTTCAGACACAGTTAACCATCGTTAGTGCAATTTTTAAGGCTCCAGGAAGCCTGTTATAATCGTGAAACAATTGTAAGAAAATTAGGTTGATAAATTATATATTTTCTGGTCATGTCCTTGAAATTTAAATAAGGAGTTACTTAAATGTTTTGTAGGTGGTTCGGCAAACGGTCGTATTAGTTGCACGTAAAATCGTTATCTCTGCTGTAATAAAAATTCTTATTAAAACAGCAGTGAAACTAAAGCATAAATGTATGTAAGAATCTTCTTTCTTCGAACATTTGCAATTGACAGTGTATCAGAATGATAAATTATTTCACCATTATGTGCGTTGGTAAGGTGAACTGCCGTAAGTTTGGACATATCTCTCATGTTTGTGCACACAGTCGCAGCTTCTAACTTACAAGCACAACGCACTTTCAACTTCTGACCGTCCGGGGTCATGTGTCTTTCAGTGATGCACTTCTGTCTTGTTGCACACAGTGAATGATTCTGTAACGTGCATCTCTTTAGCGTGAGAAAGTGAAAGGAACTTGACATGGTTGTTTGCATGCAAGGTCAAACCTAGCCTTGTAAGATTAACATATGTCAGTTGTTGCTGCCCATCAACTTGTTTTTTCTGTGGTTTTGTATTTTGCCACCAGAAGTCACCTCCTGCCTTTGTCAGAAGTGATTGAGATCATTTGCTTTGGATTTGGGAGGTACAGATTACTATTAACTGACCTATCGCTGGGTTTTATAATACAGTTGGGTGTCATGTGTGATGTACCGGGCCATGACACCAGCTATCCTCACTGACGTTCACTAATATTTTATTATTGGTGTGCAAATGTGTAATAATTGCCTGATGATGTAGTCATAATTGTTAATTGAAATTTCTAAGCTTCCATTTGTGCTACTTAATGATGCACAGTGTTTCTTCAGTTGATCTTTAAACTTGGACTCGGACTACGCGGTGTCTGAAACTTCTTAGTAACAAAGTTGTATGACATGTTAAGTGTTGCTCAGGCAAAGCTGTCCAGTACAGGAAAAATGATAGCATTTGTGATAATCGCATGATCTGTTAATATAAGAAACTGCGCAATATATTGTATGGACAAGAAATGTCGCAGAGCTGCCTACCTGTGAGGAGGCAGTACATCAGTATCATCATGAAATGACAGCAGTTGAAATTATTTATTTATTTATAGTTTAAAGAAAATGTCAAGCTCCTCATGTTTATATGATTGAGTCTCGCATTGATATTGTTACACATTCAGAACATTTAGCTGGAAACCCTTTCATTGCTTGGCAGTTATTTTTGCGTGTAATCTAAATGGAGAAACATTTGTTTTCACCGTTCAAGGCATTTTATAGGATTCAAAGAGAAGACATGTAAATCTCCTCTCTCACAGAGTTGAATTTCTGACGCTGTGAATATAATAGTCGGGTTTGCTTTGTGCCACAGTTTACAGTTGCTATTGCGCCTGGCACAGGTTTCCCATGGCTTGTAATCAAGGCCTGATTAAAAGTTGTAAATTTTTGCGTAGCAGTAAAAGGGTTTGTCAGTCTTGAGGATGTGTTGCATGTTTATGTTATGCATATATTTAAGAAACGCTTTATTTTTTGCTTTACTATATAATGCAATATTATTTCAGTTTACTAGTGATATTTTCCACAAAATGGAAAACTCTTTTTTGTTTTTGTGTACACTATTATTATTATTATGTTATGAAATGCATAGCATTTCCCAAGCAACAGAAAGCTTGCAAAACAATTGATATTTTATTGCAATGGTTATACAGCTTCAGTTTGTGTCATTGTTTGTATTTTTTATAATGATGTTACTTTATCCCTATTATTATTATTATTATTATTTTTGTATATAGTACAGATATTTGTAGCCAAGACCTGCCGAATTGTTGCTTTTCCAAGTTCCTCAGCTACTGATGATTAACAAGTGGCTTAACCTGTTGGAAGTTGGTTTCTTTTTTTTGTGAGTGTAACCTCAGATTTGTTGGTTAGAGATTGGAAAGGTCATCTTATCATAAGCAAAGACATTAATAAGTAAGAGTAACACTGTTAATAGTTGAAGTACATGAGGAATGTCTAAAAGAAAATATGAAGCATACTTATAATCAGCCATTTTAAAAATATAATTTTTATGTAGCCCCTGTGGGCAAAATTAATATCAAAATCAGTTTCTAACAAAATCAGAAGGCTTGTAGCCAAACGTGACGTCAAGACGGTTCATGTTCCGCGAAAGAAAAAATATAAACATGGTCAGGCCGTTCAAGGAAGATTTGTGTCCGAAAGTCCCCGGCGTGTACCAGATTCCACGTGAATGCGGGAAAGTATATGTAGGTCAAACTGGGAGATCCATCGAGGTTAGACGCAAACAGCATATCAGACATCTCCAACAGCGTGAGTTGTTAGACTTGCGGGTTATATGGACCACATCGCAAAGGAAGCAACAGAAATTCAACAGAACCGGGAACTTTCAACAGAGACGGAGGTTTTTCATTGAGCCAGGCCTGGTACCCAGTGACGAACAAGTTATCCAATCGGAAAAATAGGTTAAAATTAGCAAGTTCGTCACTCCGCGCACCAGTCCAGTGGCTGACGTGCAGCCAGTAATACGGGGCCGTTGGAGGGGATCTCCTACAGCTTCAGTACCCTGAGGAAAGTACTTTTTTCTTTTGGACACAAGCCTTGAAAATCTTGCTAATTAGAAAGACAAGCACATAGTGTTACTCAAGAGGAGTCAAATGGAGATTTGACTTAGGCAGATGCAACCAGGTGCCCCATTTATTTTTTTTGGAATTTTGTCGTATTTATTGATCCCTACGGTGTTTCCTTAGACATGTACTGTGATATTGCCCTGTCTTGATTTTCCAAACTGCTATTCATCTGGATTTAACTGGCTTAGGATCATGCTTGGTGGCAGGTATCGGCAGTGTTGAATCATTAGTTCTGTTACAGGAGAGTTCATATTTTACTTTTTTGAGTTGTAGTAAGATGGCCACTACACTAAATTTGTTAATGTGACAGCATTTTATTATGCATATATATGTAGCTGTAGTGATCCTTGGAAAGGCAACTATTGTTAATTACCCCTGCAGCAGCATTGCGTCTTACGGATTGTCTGGATTCTGCACACCGAGTCTTGAATTTTTATGCAGCTGTATCAACTGTTTGCATCTCACATCACATCCTTTCATTGGATGGCACCATCCTAACAGAGACCCGTTCATCCTCATTACTGTTTGGTAATTTGATACATCGGAGAACACATCATGTCTCATAATTTCCGTACATGGCTAAACTAAAGTTAGTGTTCATAAGTATGTCTGTCTCCTGTTATAAACATTTGCACTGAGAAGTTATTTCTGCTCTAAACCTCAGCTAATTTTCACAGGGGAGTCTGACCACTATATGAATTATACTCATTTTGAGGCTATTGTATGCATCGTGGTTGATTTAGCAGTATTTTAATCGTAAATAGTTCAAGAGAAATGTTGTGCCTTAAAGGTGAAACAATTGAAGGTAGTTCAGGGCTTCTATAATAAGAAACTGAACAAGAGCAATGCTTGTGTAATGGAAAGTTGCTACTCTGACTGCTTTCAGGAAAATAATAATTGCTTCCCCCCAAATGCAGCAGGCTCTTGATTAAAAGTTATTGACCATCAGACAACTACAATAATAATAAATTGGGGCATGCCTGTTTTCTTCCCAACTCATAATTATCCTGTATTTTATCATAAACGTGTCTTATGTGATTAAAGCTTATAACAGAATGCGATATTTTTTTTACATTGCTCTGTAAATGGCAAACAAAGCTTAAGGGGTTTGAAGACATCCCCAACTAACCATGTAACCATTAGTTTCAAAGAGAGTGGTAATTTAAAGATAATTGAATTCTGTTTGTACACGTGGAATATGTGGGGTTGTGCTTGAAGTCAGTGACAAGGTTAGGTTGACATGTGGAACAAATTACAGTCAGGAACTATAACAATTAAAACAATGTCATTAATGGAAACATAAATTATAAAATTCAGTTTTTTTTAAAAAAAAAAACATTGGTAGGCAAACTAGTTCATTCAGGAGGTATCCAGTTTGAATCTCAGCTCAGAGTCTGCTGTACAGTCTGAGGCTTTGGTAAATTACAGGAAAGTTCCATGACCATTCATCTCACCAATCACAATCATCTTTTTATTATTATTATTATTATTATTGAATTATTATTATTATTATTCAGTGCTGCATGACCTCTGTAGTTGACACAGTATAATTAAACAGAACACGCACTGCTGCCAGCAGGGATGTTACAGTGTAATAGCAGAGTTATTTAATGTCTATGTTACTTATTATTAAGTCAGTTACTGATGCTGTGCTGGAAATTAGTGACAGGCTTTGTTTTTATCAATTTCCTCTGTTGGAACTGAATGAGAAGACAATACGGTTATGTTCAAATGAGATGGTAGACCTTGGAGTGGTCATGTTTTGTGCTCTTGCTTGTAGTTGGCAGGACTGTAGATAGAAGAAGCTTTATATTAATGCATGGTGGAAGTGTTGGCTGTCATGTGGACAATTTTAAGTTGCATTGCTAGATTCCTACTTGTCTGTCTCAACTCAGTTTTTCAATTACAACTTTGGAATTAATTGCCCTGAGTCTGAAACTTGTGTGGGTCTCAGGCTAGAACATTTAAATCACAAACACATTTTTACTGAGTCAAGCTTGATACTTTTTTGTCTATTATATTTGTCAGACTGTCCAAAAATTAAAAGAAAAAGAAATTTGTGTTGAAGCTGGAGATCTATGTTTTGTTTTTAATCAGTATAGATCTTGTATTAAAAGAGGTATGCTAAACAATGTGGCATTTAAGAAATCACATTCCAGCCCAATATAATCCTTCCAACATTGTTAGAAAAATGGTATACATGAGGCCATGACCCATAAAAGGTAACAAAGTTTTTTTTTTTTTCCCTTTTTTCTCTCCCCCCCCCCCCCCCCCCCCCCTTCTTTGGGTTGCAAGCAGGCAAGACTATGTAGATGGTATGCTTGAAATTCAACTCAGGGCATGAATAGTTCAGGAAAACTTTGTACAAATTGATTTTGTAAAGTTGTCCATGTGGTGTAACACTAGGAAACTTCTCAGCCTGCATGTTGGCATATCCAGCGCACGTTATTAAATCTGGACTCAGTTGTCGATGACCACCACTGACATTGTGTGGTTTTGCATTTTCATTTAAGAGATTTGTATTTTCATGTGTTTGCTGTTTTAAGGTAGGGAGAAGAATATTTCCGCTAATAACTGCAGCTACATGGCAAATCTGACACGTTTGTGCCAGGGAGACCAGAGAATCATATAAGTGTTCACAAAATTCTGTCATACAGACGAGATGTAGGTATCGTGATTAAATTACTGAGTAAAATGTTTCATTGCAACATTTAAGAAGGAGGCGGAACCCATGTGGTATGCCAATGGCAAACCCAGTTTGGCATGAATGTGTTAAAAATAGTACATTTTAGTTGACGTATCTACTGAATCTTTTGTGCCATGTTCAGGCTGAGAAGTTATGGAGGACAAAGACTGATGATTGCTGACAAGCAGCCTTTTATAAGAAGCAGCTAAATAAAATCGCCTTATTGTGGTGTGTCGTGTGTGTTGTATAAACCTATGGGGTGAAAGAGCACAGCAACAGAAAATAAAGAGTAAATGGAAATTGTGTACTGGATGGTAAAGTGTTTGTAAACCAGAGTGGCCACAGCAATGACTGGACAGGCATACCACAATATGTTTCATTTAAAAATAGTACTTTTCCGTTAGAATTCCTCAGGTTCTTCCAGACACCCGCCATCAAGTCCATGACCTCTACATACTGTTTCACAAGTAATTTTCTTTTAGAAAGGGAAACAATTGAGGTAGTCAAAAAATTAATGTGTTTATAAAATTAGTATCTCATTGCTTTTTGTTGATGTATTTTAAAATAATATTAACACACAAAGAAGATCTAGTGTTAATGTATTGTGTACACATAAGGTGTTTACAACCCATAGTTTTGGAATCCCTGACATAGGTATTGAAGATAGTTTCCAAAATTTCTGCATGTAAGTGGTCGCTGGAAGACAGTAAAGATATAAGCAATCGGTAAATGGAAAATTACAAACCACCTGCTCAGTACTGCGCTATTTGAGTGAGTTATAGTGCACCAACTTTTCGCTTTGATTTTGGACACCTGATAAATCCTTAACGGAAGGGTTAGTTTTCATATTTTCAGTAATTAACAGTTGTGATTCTTTTATCAAGGTTTCCTGCCATCTAATCCTTTCTCATATTATATTCAATCGCAGGACATTGAATCGTGTTCTTGAAGCTTGTTGCATTGTATTTGCTCTGATTCGTTTTGAGAGCTGAATAACACTGCTTTTGTAGACTGTGTAAGTGGACAGCCTGTGGCCTCTCTGTGTGAGTTTTATTAAGAACAAAAATTAAAGCTGTGATTAAGTTTGAGCCCCTGTAATGTAGGAGTGAGGGCTTTAAATGTCGTTGGTTCCAACAGTGTCCCATAGAACACTTCTAATGCCAAGCTATGTGAGGGCTGTGATGTTATAGCAGTTGGGGCAGGTGCGAGTCATATTGGCGGCTCTGACTATAGCTGTTGAGATATGTATTACAGTTTTAATGATCATCTGCAGCACTAGTCAGTCAAAATTTATGGTGCACTTTTATGGGAACTGTTGGTTCTAGTTGTATGGCAGTGTGAATTTAAAACAGAAGTGTTCCTCATCTTTTGGTGCTGCTGCTCTCTGATTATTATTGCACAAAGATCAGTGGTGGCAGCTAACGGAGAGATCTTTGTGTGATTCGGTGGCAGACGGCAGATTGCTGTGGCCTTATGATGCACCTTGTCTTTCTTGGAAACACGTGCTCTTGAGCATTAATATTGTTTGTAGGTCTTACTGCGGGAACCTTTTAACTGCTAAGAATGATGTAGCATTCCAATCTGATAGATAGGCTTTATGTGAAAGAATGTTTCACTTTTATAAACTTTAGGTAAATATAAACTGTAAAATTTGAAGCTTTTGTGGTGAGTAAATGCACTAAAATTCTCTTAGATAATCAGCTGTGTCAAAAGTGAGTTAAAAAACCAATGATTTTTATATCTGTTGTGTGTCCATTGACCACGATGATATTGATGGAGCAGGTGTCCGTTGGGTTTTTACTAAACTTTTTGACATGAATTTTAGTGCAAATATAAACTGAAGAATTCCATAACATCTGATTTACAGGTGCTGTAAATTGTTGGATTCACATTATTATTATTGTTACGATCATCGGCGCATAAAACATTTGGCGTTGTTCTGTAAATCAAGCGGTTACAAAACAGTTTTCACATATTTTGAAGTGACAACCTGTTTCTTCCAAACCTTTCAGTTTTTAAAAATTTGTTGAATCGTAGTTTGTTTTTTGAACATCATATCTGACAACAAAATTAAGTAGTATTGATCTTTGGTAATAGTGGCAGTTTATATGTTAAAACGATTACATTGAAAAGGTTTATATATTTGTTTTATGTCTGGCAACGTTTCTGTCTCGATGTATTTTTGTAGTATTGTAATTTTATTTTAGTAGTAGCTCAAGAGTGGTCGTTTCTCAGGATAAACTCGAGGAGCCGTGTTAATTAAAACAGATGGGTGACAAAGAAGAACATTCCATGGATTACTGACCATGTTTAATTGATATTGTTTAGTGTAGTCGAAAGATAAATGACAAACTGGCAGTAAGTCACAGTTTATCTATACTATATTGTAATGCTCACGCTCGCAAACATGTTGGACAATAGCACGCTCCAGTTTTATGTTCTGGCACCAACACAGAACCAGCCTCTTGTCAGCAGCTGGAAACTCTGACCTTGTCATCACCAGCTGCAGGCTAAAAATGTTTGTGGCGAGGTCACAGTCCCAGCGCCTTGCCTTGTGTGCAGATGCATGTGAATCTCAGATATGACGAGCATCTGGCGACTTGTTGGTGCGAGACATGCCCTCATTTTTCCACAGTTTTGGGTACAGAGAAGCAAAACTTAAACACAATGGAAAGAAAGAAATATAATAAAGCCACTGTAACTCAAAATATGGAATGTAAGTTTTCTTGTAGAGTTTATACCTTTTATTTTTTTGTCCAAACATGGCACTTCATTCAACTGAAGAAATTTTTCACCTGAAAGTCTGTTGAAACTGGATATTCAAGCTGATATGTCTGTACACATTTTTGTAGCGTCTGATTTCATTTAGCCGAACTGCCCATACTTGACAGTGAAGCACTCAAACTTGACAAGATCATCACTGCTGACGGTCTTGTGTGTGCTTTGCATGGCCGTCGAGAAATCAGCTAATGTAACGTCACGAGCCACAACCTGCAAAATGTAAATATCATCATGCCCACGCTTAAGTGTTCCTTATTCTCAAATGAAATGTTTCCATGTTGCTTAAACTGCATGCAATAGCTCATTTGCCCTAAAAGTGGGGATAACATAAAATGTTATTAGCCAGATCTGCAATTCTTATCGAAACATTTTTAGGTTTAAGACAGAAATTCATATTCTGCAGTTGCTTTCATAGAATCCAATGGTTCATCCAGTCTGCACTTAGGTCTTCCAAGTGCTTCTCTTCAGCTTTCCTAATCAGAATTTTGTGTGTTTTTCTTATTTTACCCATGCATTCTACATGCCTCATCCATTTTATCTTCTTGATTTAATCACCAGTTATCATTACCATGAATTTATCATCTCTTGCCAGATTGTTCTGTTAGACGTAATATTATGCACACAAAAATAATTTTTGGATTTTATATGTGCCCTTGAAATAGGTTTAGGAAATAAGTATATAAATAGAATGATAATATTAAAATTAATTTTAAGGGAAATAGATTGTGAAAACTTGTTACCTTATCAGCTGGCAGATCGCACAGTGGTCTCTGAACAGCACCTGGATAATTACTGGCACATGGCATTATCTGGCCGGCTGCAACACATGTGCCGTACAGTATTTAGAGATCAGAGTTTGTATAAGTGTAGGAATTGCTTTCACGCTGTTGAATCGTAGTGTCAAGTACTTACAGGAAGTGGTGACCCAGTGAGTAGCTTTGACCATGTCACGCATGGGCTCTAAAAGTGCGCTGCTTGTCAGGTTTGCGAGGTCACAACCTGAGTAGCCATCGGTTTTCTCCAGAAGCACCTCCCACTCAGTGTTCGACAGGGACAGGCGGGCTCCGGAAGTGTGTATCTGGAGTATCTCCATTCTGTCTTTCCTGTGGCGAGGTACACGGAGCAAGATTTTGTGTTTCTTATTAGTTATGGTGACAATCCTGAGTAGCACTTATTAACATTTCTTCATCCATTTATCTGTGTGTATGCATATATCAACAACTGAATGGATTTTCATAAAATGTTATACTGTGAAATTTACCAGAATTTGATGACTCATTTCAGTTTATGTCAGACAGCAGTAGTGGGGACTTTATGTGAAAGGCTGGATACACAGATAACATGCCTATTTGACGATCTAGTCCCCCCCCCCCCATTAAGAACAAAGTGGAAGCTAAAATGTTAGAATGAATGTAATTATAATCTGGTCTCGTAGAGTGGCAGAATCTGCTGTTCTGTAGAGTTGTTTGAGCCTGTTCAAGAAAACGGGTGTGATATATTTTAAGGTTATACAATAGCATTCATACCCTTTAGGCAGTGGAACATAGATACGCCTTTGAAAGCGTCGCAGGAATGCAGAGTCGATGTCCCACGGACAGTTTGTAGCACACATCAAGAATATTTGTTTGTCACATCTGTCCATCTGTGTCAGTAGCTCTGTCTTCATCCTGGCATCATAATCAACTTAATTAATGGACTATTCAGTAATAGAGATACTACATATACAGACATAGACCTAAGTTCTGTTGTATTTTATGAGTCATACTTCACATTGGAAAATATTTCAGGATTTTAATGAGATCTGTATTTTATGCTGTACGTCACCTGCGTGTTGAATCCTGCTCTGTGGATGTTCGCTGGCGACAGATGCTGTCCACCTCATCTATGAATACCACAGAACATTCACCTCGTTCCCGTGTGTACTCAAACAGTTCCCGGATCAACCTGAATCAACAGATCACTTCATTATGATGGCAGAGATGAAACACTTCTACCTTCAAATTAAAGTAATGGACAGAGAACACACAGAATTTTCCAATTCCATCAGTCTCCTGTTTCCAAGCATTCATCTGATATGCAAGAGGAACCCAGTTCAATTCCTCGCTGAAAACAGTCAGATTTGCTTTCCACTTGCACGGTGCTGTATCAGAAACCTAATCATCCTCTGTTTAAAAAATATGGCATAGGTACAGCGTGTTACTTGTACTCACTTTTCAGTCTCCCCCACCCACGAAGAGAGCAGGTCAGCACTTGTCACACTATAGAATGGAATGTTCAGCTCTGCAGCAAATGCATTGACGAGCTGTGTTTTTCCTGTTCCTGGCGGTCCATACAGCAGAATGCGAGTGCATGGCTGGAGGCCACCTTTAATATTATTACGTAGCTTCATTAATTAAAATCAGATGCATACAAAATAACACTGCCTAACTCCAGAAGACAAACTCGATGTGGTTTAATTATTTATGTCTAGACCCTGGCGTGAGTCAGTTTGATACACCTTTAAGGGTTAAATCACTGGCAATGTTAACAGAAGTTGTGTTTATTGATGCAAATGAGAAGGAAACACATGATAAAAGTAGGATCATGTGGTAGCTGTGAATCCTTGATTTTCTTCAACAGCTGTACAAGGAGAGGGTTATTTACAGTTGTTAAATCTGACATATTTTAAATAAATTGTGAGAAACATTAATGAACTCTCAGACTGATCTTTATGATGTGGTGTGTCCTGTAATAGCTTTACTGTATTTTGGTTTGCGCTGCACCTGTGAAGAGGTGTGGGAACTTGAGGGGCAGAAGCACTGCCTCGCGCAATAGTTTCTTTGTTTCTGGAAGTCCTGCCACAGTATCCAGTCCTCCTGCACTCGGTACCTGTCTTGTGTCCTCGATACATCTTCGACGAGCAGACTTGTCTGAGTCCGCATTGGTAGAATGCTCCCCTGTGGGACAGCCATGCCTCCAGTTATGATGAGGAGTGGGAATTTTATGCAAGAGTTGCACCATGTAAGGATGCATTTAATTGTCTTTTGGTTTATGACCCACCCAAATTTTCTGTGGTCTTTGTATGCATTGTCTGGGAATGACACTTATATTTTGGTACCTTCTCATGTGTCAGTTTACTTAAAGACATGAATGTGAATTATGAATTTGGAATGGTTTGCATTTTTTTAATTATGTTAAAATATTTGCATTTAGAGACAGCAAGACTACTAGTCATCAGTTCAGGCTGACATTTTAACCTCTTGAAGCCTGAAGCTCATCTAAATAACATTTAATAATTCAGTCTGTACCTCACAGAAAATGCAACACTTCACCATTATAGAAATGAACTGGTTTTTGCTATTTTGAGAAAACTCTCTGAAATAGGAAATCGTGTACAAACCACTGTGCCATGTTAGAATTGTTTTATCCATCTATTTTACTGCCTAAACCTAATTTATTGTGCTTTAAAACCAATGAAATGGATATAAAAAAATAAGATTTACATGTGTTTTTTGCCCCAGATGTTGAGTCATCATTGTACATCATTTCCATGAGAGTTCTTTTTTGCCACTCCAGTTGATGAACTGTCTGATACATCACTTCCTGCAATTACATGATTTAGTGTTAGCTTTCATAAAGAATGTACATTGGCAGTCCATGTCTCTTCATTATAAGCACTGTGTGATTATATGTTGTTTCTAATAGAATAGCCATGCAAGGATGAACCCTGAATTTACAAATAAAAGACAAAAAATTATCCTCATATAGTTGGCTTACTGGAGTGACTGAGAGTATTAAGAGAAAAGAGGATTTATAACCTCACTGCCCCTCAGTCAATAAGCAGAGGGAAATATGGCCCTAGATCTGTAAAAAGTTGAGAACCCAAGGTCTAAAAGCTCAAAGTATTTTCTGCTGTCTTGTTCTTTCATCATTCAGTGAAATGAACAAAAACTTGATGGGGCTTCTATCTAGTAACCTCATTTGTAGTCTTAAGTTCTTACCGAATGGAAGCTGTTGGTCTCGCAAGCTAGAATGCTCTCAGCAATCTCCTGGCAGTGTGCAAGCAATTGTGTCACCAGGCTTGTGTCAATGTCAGAGCTGCTAAAGACTTCAACCACTCGGAGTAAACTACAAGAAAGGGGTGCTCTGTCATTTTTGTATGACATAATTTCCACAACGTGTGTAATTGAATCTTGTGCTTTGCTTTTTGTATATGAGTTTGTTTTCATTATATCCAGTTCTTTTACACATAAGGCTACTTTTACTTCAAACAGATTAAGAGAGAGAACAAATTAGTGAATTTTGTATAATCTGAACATTATGTTATCTTTCAGTACTTTTCATTTATATTTGGCATCTGTTGCAATTTTACTTACCAGGTTTTAAGTTCTTAAGTGCAATGAGGCAACATGGAATCATGAAAAATAAAATAGCATTAAATGTGGCTGCAGTACAAATGACATTAAGGACAAATTTGAGTCAATATGTATTATGTAAATTATAAAATGAAATATACCACCATATTTGAAAAGAATTGAGTCAGTCACATAACTTGAATTAAAAGTGGAAAATAAATTTTCAGATTTGAAAGAATTCACTGTCATACGTTGTAAGTGAAATTGATCAGACATTTCATGTAATTGGAGTGCACGTTCAGGTATAATTGAATTTCGCGGTCTGAGAAGTAGGGGCAATGTAAAATATATTAATTTGTATCTTCTAATTTTACGTGCTTAATAAGACATTACATTAAGTACAATTTTAAGTTTAAATTTGAAGTTCGTTTGCAACCATCGATAATTTATCGGATCATAGATGCCTTGGGATCGAAAATGATAATCCATGGTTGTTTGTATTATCTGTAATAGATTGTAAGTGGATATTAGTCTGTGATCGCAATTAAAATATGGCGTTCATGATGGCGTAGAAAATGCCGGTGTAGTAGGTGTAACGTAGCAAGTGAGGTGGTGAGCTGTTTGTTAGAATCGGGATTAAACATAAAGCTTTTGTTGTTTCTGTACGACCTGCAGTTTCATTTTAATTGCAAGATTGTTTATTTTTGAAATGTTTAATAATTGTAAACAGTGGTTTCATCTTGTAAGTAGTGTTGTAGGAGCAATTCTCGGAGTCTCTGCGTTTGTGGTATTTTTTTGTATTTATGAAAATGTAGACGCTGCCTTCTGGGGTTTGTTATCAGGTCAGTAGCTTACACTTTGGTGAAGAGTTATTTACACTTGATTTGTTGTAAGGAGGGATCCTTTTTTATTGCACCAAGTGGGCATGTTTGTTTTGACGTGGAAAATAATTATATCAATTTGCTTCGTCATTTTACATTCAGGTTTGCAGATCTTACCTAATATAAATGCATACTTTGTAAAACTAAATAACTGTGTGCGTATATGTACATTCCCTTACTTTATCCAGTCTTATCATTCTAAGGAAGCCAAAACTACTTCATTTCAGGCCTTTTGAAATACTATTCTTTTTTTTTTAATTAATGTTGCAGGAAAGTGTGGTATGTAACTCTTGCTATTGTGTTGGTAGGTGTGTTTGCAATGGTGTGCTTCCATTTGCACTATCTTTATGTCCGACAGAAGATGGACTCGTGGCACTCAGTAGATACATTGCGAAGTATCAAAGTATTGGGCATTATGGGTGCACTGGCAGGCATGGCTGGCCTCATCTGGTGTATCTTTATCGCAGTATACCACCACATACGTAAGTTTATTGTGGTATTGAAGGGGATAAATAATACAAGGAATAGTTTGAATCCTTCTAAATAATCTAACCTAACAGGACAGAAAGTAACTCAGATAAAACAGTAGGTTTACTGAGAGCCCAAAACTGTTCTGGATTGTTGGATAAGGGGAGCTCAAAACAACATTCTTTACTTTTTCTTGTGCTTTGTAAGTGTCCAAGTGATATTGATGTATTGGTTTTGACTTTAGCTGAGAAATACTGTTTTTTTATTATTTGTTCATTCCATCAGGAGAAAAGTTTTATCAGTTTCCCTGTTCAGCTAAGAAATATCTCATCAAACTGAACCTAAGGATCACTCAAGACAGATTTTTGGTTATTGAATGTTAAGATGAATGACATGGCTTCCTTTATCTCTTGCAGCTGTCATGCCAGTGGATACGAGCATGTATATTGCTGCAGTATGGACGTTCATGACAGCTAAGTGGGGCCTATGTCTGTTCCTTTATTGTCGCATGTATACAAGAATTCTCAGTGGACATAACCCCCCACTTATCAGTGTTTGATGAGATATTGAACACCTGTTAAAACGTCTGCTATGTGCCAAGGTGTGTGTTTGGCTTAATGTACTGGTGTGCGTCATACACAGTTAATGTTGTTTTGTTTGTTTGTCTTTACCCTATGTTTTTGGAGCCAGGTGTCCGAATTACTTTAAAAGGCGTTTATGTACCATCTTGTTCTTTTATGCTAATCATGTGAGAAAGTAATTGCTAAATTTCATGCAATGTTCTTTATGTTATTATTGTTCTGTTCGCTGTATAGAACTTAAACTGAGACTGACTTTATTTGATGCGGGCATTTGTAATTTCTCGTATCCCACTTTTCAACTCTTACTGTTCCTGATAAGATACCAACTGCTGGTTTAGTCATCTGGCAGTTGGACTTAATTATAACTTATGCCAGATATAAGTAATCTACTTGAAATTAAAGGTGCTTGTACAGTTCGAGAAACAAATATCAACATTTTAGTTCAGTAACAAAGTTGTTAATTTTTAACCTGCTTGTACTGATAAAAGTAGACATTTTTAAAACTTTTTGATTTTATTCCTCTTATGCCCAGATTTTAAAGAATATGTCCTGAAAAATCTCTTGTTGTTTTACGAGAGAAAACGCTGGATGTGAATGTCTAATGAGTCACTCGGTGAGTGACACATTTTAATACCTAAGAAGAGTTGTCTAAAACCGTGTACATTTCTACTTTTCATTAGCTGTAATCTTCCTTTGACTTCCTTCCCGTTCCCATGCGGTCCATGAATCTGGAAAGGCTGTGAAAATATTAAACTCTGTGACAGTCTTTCATATTCTGAAATGTTTATTTTTACAAATTTTGTATATTATTATGTATATCATTTATAATAGAAATTAAAATGTTATTAACTCCAAATTTCAATTTATTACCATTAATTTCAAATTGTTGGTGTAAAATAAATACAATACTACAGCATTTAACTTAACAAAATAAGAGGCATTCTTTGCTCGAACTCTTCTATACAGAATATATCTTAACACACGTCACGAGGTTAATTCGTATTACATTCAAAAGAAAACGTGTTATTTCCCCTGGATTAACATAGTGGTTGAGGAGTATATGTAGATTAGTTCAGTCCACATCGGATTGGGTGACCGGTGTTTGATCCCCGGCAGAGGCAGAAGATTTTTCTTGTAGTCTCTGTGCCCAGGCTGGCTCTGGGGCATACCTAGCTACCTGTCCAATGGGCCCTGGGTTTTAAGCGTGGCCAGGGCTCGATGTTGACCCATCTAGTGCTGAGTTCCAGTGACAAGTAGGAGCTACACTGCCTCATCCCCCATTGCCTCCATGATGTGTAGTGGGACAGTTTTGCTTTAATGTGAATCATTGGTTACTGTGAACACAAGTCATGAAAAGTATATTGATGTCTGCATCCAGGAAATTAGGTATATGGGTTAGGTTAGGTTTGTTTGTTTGTCAGGTCATGTGAATTCAGTAGGTTTGTTATTCTCCATATTTACACCCTCCATGTTTTCCAGGATTCCTGCAATCCTCGTTTCGAACCTTCTCGTGTTTGCTGCGTCCCTTCCCGTTTCAACCGTTAGGGTCATTACCCTGATGATGGAGGCAGTAAGGTCCTTTGCAACTATCTACCAGACTGCACGGTGTTAACATCGCAGAAGGCAGCGATTTTCATTGTATGAAAATTTCCCTAAACAATTACTTCATCACCAGGCCTTATACAATTAAACGCAAGCCTAAATCGGAGGGTGGCATGGCCCAGCGAGATGGGCCGTTATAACTCAAGTTGGCAAGCCTGTCTCGGAAGCCACTGAGTTAACCGCAGTTGTAACCAGTTGCCAGTCTCCGCGTGACAGCCCACGTCGTTGCACGTAGATGTAACTGAAGGTAAGTGTGGGAGAACCAGTACAACATTCCGTTTCTAATGAAAGTGGCAGTAGGTGATTGTTTTATTACGGAACCTTAACATATCGTAAAAATTCTGTCGACGTCTCTTAGAATATTATGCAATTCTATAATTTCGCTTAAGATGGAGGCAATATGTACCTCCAAAAACGTTTTTTTACCTATACGTCAATACGAGGTTACGTAAAATAACCTAATAACGCAGTGACAAGTTTCAGATATAAGACGATCAGCTTTCGATATGATAGACATGTAATTTGGGAAGATACGAAATTATGCAGAGTTTTGATGTGAAGGCCGTCTAACATTACTGTTTGTGGATCTTCAGAGTCAAGTAGTTGGCAGTGGTACTGTGCAGTTGTTTATATGCGGCAAACTTTCATCCATTTCTTTCAATTGAAACAGTGTCATTAACAATCGGTAACTCTTGATTTTGTATTTATGTGTTCCGCACGATTGTCGTAATCAGCGATTACTTCCTTAAACGGCGTTAACCAATTGATCCCTGTAATGGTGAAGAGTTGTGTTTTCTTCGCGGTACGGACTGAATCTTTGAATATGAAGATGGTCATTGGCTTAGCAATGCGTTTCGTACGCAGGAATGGTGTTGCCTAGCAAGGGACGATGTCTTGCGCTTGCGCAGGACTCCGCCCTTAGTTAGCTTTTTGGTTGGCGTCTATGCTGTAATATGAAGTGGACACCGCAGGCATGTGACGTGTTGTTTATTAAATGAAGTTTTAGTCAGTGTGCTTCATATGCCATTGTTTGCACCTCTGATAACGTTCTAGTAGAGGCGGAGTGAGTCCATCTGGCTAGTCTGCTATGCGCACATGTTTGGCATCCATATTGGTTTGGAAGGTTGTATTTACATCAGTCTATTGCGCATGCCTTGGCCGGTGAACGGAAATACGATATGGGATGTACGCCACTGATAATGAACTTGTGTAGGTGGGATGTATGCACGCCACTGAAGGACGTGGAATTATGAATCCATTATGCAGGGTAGCGTTGCCCGACCAACCCGTCTTACCGCTACTCGACCGTCAGTTCACTAATGTAACAATCCACACGCGTCTGTTATGTCTCCCATCACGGCGATGATAATTGACGTTCGCTAAGCGTGACGGAAGTGTTCACATGCCTTTTGAGATGAAATATTTGGATTTACCTGTTCATGCACCCTTCCGCCTTCATAGATCACAGCTTCAATCCAGTCAACGAAAGTGGAGTTTTTGACTTCCAACAGGTCTGAAGACCCTACGAAACACCAAATCTTGAAGCTTCCTTTAATATTTGTGTGGCCTTCAGGGGTGGGCAGTTATTTTTAACCGCTGGTTAAATGGAATAATTTCCTAGGATTCGTTGTCAAGAGAGACGAATGACGGATAAATTGGGGTTCTTTCTCACCAAATCTTTATATTATTACCAAAATTTATTATCTTCGAAGCGTAGATATTTCAAGTGAGGCGTTGGACTTGCATCCTCACGCTTTCTGAATACGTAGCGATAGATGAGAGATCTTGAACACCGTCTGCTAGCATTGTCCCTTAACACCTTCCACAAGCTCCAGCATGGGTTGACTTAATTTTCGGGGGCCTTACGCCATATTTTGCGACACGCGCACTTCGCAGAACTAGGCCAATGTTGGCAGAGAAACGTAAGATTTTAATTTATAAACTATTCCAAATACAAATATCAATATAAATCGATATTAAACAATATCCAACGCAATTTGAGTGACATTTCGGACCTCTGTATTCCTCGAAAGTCCCAAGCTTTTATGTGATGTATGCAGCTAATCTAGTCAATGTCAAGGAAGCTACAAGAAGTAGGAACTTCGAGGTAAAGTCTTTATAGCTGTGTTCAAGTGTAACAAATTCTTAGTCGTAAACTTTGTTGCCTTCATGTTTTTAGTCTGTCTTTTTTTTTACGATGTGAACGGAATCATAGATCAAGCTCAAGATCCTTGGATGCCTGTGACAATCGAATTACAATTCTTGGTAGTTGTCATAATTCTTACTGTTGAGAATGTCTCCTCTTCCATGACATCGCTCGTCTAGACGCAACTGTCTCCATCGAGAAGTTCATGGCGATAAATGAATTTTTTTTTTTAGTCGTCTGTCGTGTTTATTGTCAGAACCAAACTTTTGTCTGTTCCCACGGACCAAAAGAGTCTTGGAATGTCATCGCTGTGCGAATACGCAAGGCATTGAAGCTTGCTTCGACGACATTCAGAGGAACGAGCGATGTTGTACTGATGGAGTAGGAGATTACTTTTGGTAGAGTGGGGGTAAGCCACGGTGGTTTAGCGGTTAGAACGCTGGCCTTGTAATCCTGGGGGTCTCGGGTTCGATTCCCGGCGGTGCCCGAATTTATAACTTTTGTTGGGCAAGGCCGTGGTCTAGGCAACACGGAGTTTTCCTCCGTGGCATCCCAACAATTACTCCATTCACACACAGAAGAAGGCAATGGCAAACCACTTCTGGTTCATCTGCCAAGAACGTATATGAACAGGTCCCAGTCCGAGAAAAGGATGGAAGGATCCTGTTCATATGGACCTGTCGTCAGACAGAACACTAATTAATTAAATAAATAATAGAGTGTAGTTCCATTGGTTTGCAGGCATTCCACTGTTTTTTTTATAATGCCATCTCTGGGCATATCTTGTAGAAGCAAATCGAGGTTAGAGATAAAAGGTGTTGGTACTGTGATACTGATTTTATCGTATTTTTCTTTAATAGTCACATCGTCAAAATGGATGAACTTGGGACACTGATTTGCGCAGTTTAACCTTTTCAGACCGAAGGTCTTCCCTCTAAGTAATACGTAAGAATTCGGTCCGTACCGCAAAGAAAATATATTTATATTTATTTTGCATTCCGTCTTGCTTTGAAACTCCATAATGTTCGTGTCTTATTAGGGCGTTGAAGTCTCTTTGTGCGCAGCCTCAGATATGGAATTTTCCTTGTTTCTGCGGGTCTGGAATTATGCCCCAGTGAATTACACGGCCCAGCAAACAGTAAGAATGTCGTGATGTCAGCAATGGGCTGGAATTTCAGTAGCTTTGGCGTACAGTGGGAAATATGCATCCTGTTTGCTCAGAAAAAGAACTTTCAGATGTTCTTTGTTTTTAATAAAGTGCATAAATTTAAATGGAGATATCGTTACTGTCAGTCTACCTGGTTACTTCAATGTTACATATCCCAAACTATTCGAAGAAATATGGCGTCGTTTCAGTGTCAGAATATGAAAACGTATCTCTTACTGTTGTGTTTATAGCGAATCAATCATACTTGTAGCTCCGGCCGGACGTTTGTGAATACTTCCGCAGTGCATCTGTTGTGACCCACATTGAACGAGCCGTTACACGTACCGTAGTGCGTCAGCAGATGGGAGGCAGTGACAGTCATGTTCAAGGATCCGTACAAAATTGAAAGTCGCGATCTTGATTATACGTTCTTTGAACTCGGTGCCAGAAGTGAACACATGTTATATGTCCATGTTCATTATTTTCTCGAACTACGTCACATTTCTATGATTTATTATAGGAGAACTGCAATGAAACTTGCTGGAAAGATTTAATATTCGTCGGTGTTGAACTTCCATAACCCGCTGAGTAAGATTTTAGGTTCTCATGGCAGCGAGTATGAAGATGATCTCCTTCTGGAATGTTACGACATCATCAGGGCCTGATGATGGAGGCAATAGGCATCTCTGAAACATTGCTCAGTTTCTACAACACAACATCCCAGAAGACAGTCATCCCATTTCCATAAGCCCTATTTCACATAATGGCGACACTCCTGTAGAACTTTGCCAGATGTTTCAGAAGTAGCTTTTAGTAACAAAATGGATACAGGACACCATTAAAATATCTAACTCTTATGTATAAAATTTTCGATTTATTTTGTATGAACAGAGGATTATGAAAAATAAGGGGATTATTTAGCGTACACAGGCCAAAGAAGGTGCACACACATTTCTGTCTGGGAGGAACGTTAGAAATAAATCACTTATAAGATGATCCACTTTCTTCCTCAGTTCACCATAATCTTACTGAATTTAATTCTATTCAGTTGATATGTGAACATTCAGTAACTTCAGGAACAAAAGAGAAGCCACAGGAACTTAAAATTTTTAAAAAAAAAATCCAATTTCAGCGTACATGTCTTTCCTTTGTTTCAGATGTCTCCTAGAGATGGTGCGTTATGGCTTTTTGTTTTTCTGGTGAGTAGAAGCTGAGTGAAGGTCTATAGATCCTACTCTTTTATGTATTTGTCTGTTTTACCATAATTGTTGCCTGCTAAATGCGTCAATCCAATTATTAATTAGAAATTTTTGAACTTATATTTTTATTAAGTGAGTGATGTTTGTATTGTCTGTTCCAGAGCTGCAGTGCATGCGTTTGGCCTCGGCTGAGTGATCACAAGAAGCCAAACTCAGTGGCTGGTAGGTGACCGAGTGTAAAAATTTACACACGCTACACAATGACCTCTTTGCGTCATAAAATTTGACCTCAGTGTTAAGCGGTCAGATTCATGTTCTGGCTGTTTTATTCCTGATAAAATAACTCTGAGCAGTATTTAATATTCTTATATTTAGATGTGTTTTACTGAGAAAGTTCACACGTTTCGTGTTGTAGGTGTGAATGTGACGTGCACGGCCGACGCGCTAACTGTGAGAGTTCTGATGGAAAAGCCATTTCAGGGCCTACTTTATGCACGGGGTTTCCCTCTGGAGTGCAGGGGGCAAGGGATGGGTGAAAATGATGTCACACTACACCTCCCTGCTTCAAGGTGTGGCGTGCGGGTCCTGCCAAGCGAGGTCAGTTCACGTCAAATCTGTTTTTGTCTGTTCTGTTAAAGCGAGTTAATTATGTAAGATTTGAGGTTTTCACAGCGGTGATGAGTATGAAGATTTCTGTCTTCTGGGTTGTTGCGCTGGGTAATCTGGTCGATGTTAACCAACGTTTCAGAGGTCATACTGCCTCCATCATCAGGGCGATGAGTATGAAGATTTCTGTCTTCTGGGTTGTTGCGCCGTGTAGTCTGGTCGATGTTTACCAACGTTTCAGAGGTCATACTGCCTCCATCATCAGGGCGATGAGTATGAAGATTTCTGTCTTCTGGGTTGTTGCGCTGTGTAGTCTGGTCGATGTTAACCAACGTTTCAGAGGTCATACTGCCTCCATCATCAGGGCGATGAGTATGAAGATTTCTGTCTTCTGGGTTGTTGCGCCGTGTAGTCTGGTCGATGTTTACCAACGTTTCAGAGGTCATACTGCCTCCGTCATCAGGGAGACAACCCAGAAGACAGAAATCGAGTTAATTATGTTTATATATTAATTATTTCTTATTCTACTTAATAAATAAGTATTTTGCTTGAACTGTATATCTTCATTTTTAATTTTATCTAATCTAGTAGAGTCTTAAGTTTTGATTGTAATTATTTCATACATTAATATTTATGAATAACAAATGAAGTTTAATTGACTATAAACCCAGCAGTCAATCAGGACGTACAATGAGATTAGTTTACGCATTTTAAAAAAGGCTAGTGAGATAGAGTCAGTTGTTTCAATAGTTGGTCACCCTGTAGCAGGATGCAGTAAGTCTCGCGTACACCGCGGTGGTGGAGATACAGATGGATCGACATCTGCAGCAAGCGGCCGATCAACAACGTACTGTCACATGCCAGCTGCCTGCCGACAGCCTACTGTTAATGTCGCCAGCACTGACACTTACCCAGGTAGCAGTTCGGCCATCGGCCAGGTTAGTACCGCTAACATGAACACCCATTAAAACTGGCGTGAAGGTTTCACATTTCTGTAAACATTGAAAAAAAAACATTCTAATATTATATAATAGTAATTTGAACCACAACTTGGTCACAGGACGGCACGCAAGAAAGCGGACGTTTCCAGCACAGACTTCCACCAGATAAATGCGGCATCAGCTACACCCATGGACCAGTCACGTGTATGGATGGAGATTAAGGGGCAAAGAAACTCTGGACAGGTGTCAGTGGGAGAGGAGATAACTCTCCTGATCAAGGCCCTTCTACCAGGTGAAGAAAATGTTGTAACGGTGACGTCTATCCCAACTCGGTGCTCTTAAATATTCTTGTCAATTAATGCAATAAACTTTTGAAGTTCCTGCAGTGTAATTAAATACATACTTGTAATGTTTATCCACATTTAATCCATACATTTTTTTTTTCCTTCAAATATCTACTGCAGTGCTAAGTAACGTCTGTAGTTATGGCGCTATCGTTAAGTAACTTACAAACCAGTTGTCGCAAACGCGTTAAGGATGAAAAATATGCACTGCTTTCCAATAAGAATTATTTGCTTTTCCAGGGAAGTTCTTCTTTTAATCTGTTCACGTATTAATGGATTTCCAGAAATGGCAGCAGAAATGTAATTTTTTTTTTATTAATAACGTCCGGTAATGTTCTCATACCAAATTTCATGAAAGTTGGTCAGTTACTTATACAGACATAAAAGGCGATATGATGATAACACATTATACGTGTAAGAATGCGACAATTATTTTACAAATGCCCATGAATATATTTTATCTGACACATCAATACAAATTAAATGTTATATTTCAGCTGAATTTGGTACTCGGGTGACGGACTGCGTGGCACACGATGGGGCAGGTGAAACATCACAGCGCCTGTTGGATGAATGGGGCTGTCCGATCGACGAACTGATCCTGCCAGCCCTGCGACCCTTTCTACAGGATCACGGTAGCTCAAAACTCAGACTCCTGGTCGCAGGTGCCACCTTCGCGGCCTTCAAATTCCCTGATCGGAACAGTCTCCACTTGAGGTGCATATTGCAGCTCTGCAGGGGTAACTGCACCAAGGTGAACAAAAAAAAAAGAGTAACCAGAATTTTTCACAGCCTTTTTTGAATCAAGGTCTCGCAAAGGAACGTTGGGTTTTCTGAGGTATGGTGCCTTATCTGTGTCACCATTAAGCACTGCAAAAGGGAGAGACGAAACGCGGTCGTAGTAACATGTAACAGAAATTATTTAGTTGCTAGCGTGTGCCCAAAGTATCACTCTCAAAAGGCACCCAATATTATATCGCCTCAGTATATTAAACCGATGTTTTAAGCGAGAAAAATGAACCTCCCTTAATGGGGCGAGAGAGGAAGAGGAGGTCTGTATTTTACTGACGTGATAAACTGGATCAGAAGTTTGTTAATTTTGTTATAGGTGGACTGCAGTTCAGACGGTAGCGGCCTTACAAGACACAGCCGTAAAGCGAAGGTGAGCACCGCGAGGTGTCATTTCTGAATCTTGTTTGTCGGCATAGCGTTACCTTACATTACCAGACCTGCCCCTTTCCCACATGAATTAGGACTTATTAAGAAAAATATTTAATTTGTGGTGCTTACAAAATAAAAATTCATACCAGTTGTCCCTGAAATCTGTCATGAATGCGGATTTGTCTGGCTTGTGATCAGTTGTCTTGATGTCGCTTCATTGCGTTTCTGCTTCAGGACGAGGCAGGCGACGTTGTCAGCCGGATCGAAGTGTTCAACAGCGTGGAGGTTCTGGCGCCAGGTATCGAATTAGATGACCTGGACAATTTGGTCAACTTGGGTGAGTAGAATTCCTTATACAAATTATTCGGGTAAGAGCTTATAATTAAAATATATCGTTTTGCAAATATAACGTCGTCGTATTTTTATCAGCCTTTATCGTAGGGTAACAGGATTTGAATCCCCATACCATGGGACTGCCTGTCAATTTGGAACGCCAGCGTGCTAGGGTGATACAAGGGTGGGTGGACTGCGTATATGCGATGGCACACGGACAGTAGGGGTTAATCTCGGCACCATACACATAACTTTGTTTCATGATGTGTGTCGCACTTTATGTCGGCACATTTCAACCGCCATGTGGCCGTCCTCCCTCGATCAAAGCCTCAGACAGACGGACCGAACGGAAGAGGAGAATTGAGGAGGCCGTGGACCGAATACGGACCAGAGAGCCATAGAAGAAGAAGAAGAAGAAGAAGATGTGGTCATCCTCAAATTGGTATTCATACGAGCAGTGTTACTACTGTTGGTAATTCTGATGACTTACATGAAGTGAAAACATTGTAGGAAGACGTGATTTTATTTATAGGTGATGTCAAACTACATGTACCAGTTACTTTTATGCACTTTGTTCCAAATGCCTAAATCTGAGTAACGCTATTTTTATATCAGCAAATTTCCTCTTTAACTCCTATCCAAATGTTTATATTTCAATTCGTATTATTTTCTGTTTGATTTTATTAGTTTCACCAATGTAACATTACTCTTTTTATCAGCGTTCGTGCGGATTTATGTCAGATGTTTTAGTTATGACGTGCATTATCATATCGCATGTGCAGATTGACAGACGGACAGTCAGATTCACATGAAAAATAACATTTCCTAAAAACCATTAATAAATGACTGAAGACAAGTAATGCGTACGTAACGCAATAAAATACGAGGGGACGGACATAGCTCGTCGTTGCATTCATCACTCTTGCAAGGTGTGAGCAGTGCAATGATGCGTGGTCTCTTAGTTCAAGCGTGTAACGTTCTTTGTCTCTACCTGGCAGACCTTGACAAGGATGCCATGCTCCAGATGAGATCAGTGGGCCTGACCTAACTCATTAGTTCCTCACTTTATATTGTTTTTGCAGATCGGATTGTCACAATAGTAATATGACTGATCCATATTTGGAACGACACGTTTCACAATCTGGCCAGATGTTGACTGTTGTGACAGATTTAATTTGTTTTCACGGCCGCTTCAGGTTATGCCTCGCCGTGGCAGAAAAGCTTCTCCGAAGTATTTTACATATTTCCTTTCCTGGTGTATGACTGTGCAAACCTTTGCGATTACTCGCTATTCTGCACAGCATAAGATAGACAACATTGAAGATGGAAGCAGCAAGGACCTCTGCAAAGTTCGTAAACTTCCATCTGCTACATGGCGCTACAACCCAGAAGACAGCCATCTTCGTATTTACCGCTGTGAGAACCTCAAACCCTACTTGTTTCAGAAGTAATTGTTAAATCAGAAAATAGCAGAGGCATTAATAAAAGTTTTGGAACAAGTTACGTCTCTAAAGACATTGTCTATGACCGCTGCTGAATGAAACAACCCTCTGTTTCAGATGATCCCTCAGAACCCTCTCTGGTACTACCGCAGAGTGACCGGGCGTTCTGCTTGTCCCCACCCAAGATGGCCCTCGCATTTGGGGTATTGGGGTTGGTATTCCTGTGCGCCGTGGCCGTGGCGCTGTACACACTGCTGAGGGGACATCGCAACCACTATCATAGCAAGACGCTTCTTGGGGAGGAGACTCTTATTGTTCAAGACAGCCCCTTCATGGGGCACCGTATCCAGTGGCCCCATATCCGCATAATGCACTGACAAAATATAGGTCCTCCGAATATACCGGCCTTACGTTTCCGTCATACTCTTTGGGGGACAGTGGAAATAGTGGCCTCGTACCCTCATCACGCACTGATAAAGTGTAAGAGCTCGAAATTCAGCAGGTTCGCTTCTGCGCCATGCACTTACGGGTTGTATTTTGTGTGTGCAGAACCAGTCCCGATGAAGCCGCTCTTTATTGGAATTTGAATCTCGTTTAATTTATCATCAGGATAAATGTTTGATTTATGATTATGGATTAGGTCACTGTCACCTGCTACTTGGTCCATTTCCATCAGGAACAATGATCTCGTTCCATCCATCTTGTTCTTGGTGAATTAAAATCTCGTCTTCCTTGACGTCAATACTGTAGAACGTCTTTTGCTGTGTTACTGTCTCACGGCAGTTCTCTCTGTTTTTTGTTTCTTCTCAAAACTCCTTTCTCTTGTTTTGTTTTACGCAACTTTGATTTGTATTTGATTTATAATACCGCCGGAGTGGGATTTTGCTGCAAGAAACATAAGCAATTCGGTCAGGGTTCAGTGGACTCGCAATAATAATTTATCTGTTGCCCACAATTACAATTAAAAATTATAAAAAGTAAAATTGTCTGCAGCGACCCTCAGAGACCTTGTGGTTTATGGTAGTTTGAAGTCTGTCGAGGGCATCGATGTCTTTGTCTGAAGTTTTTATTAGACAGTCTTACCGCCATAATCTTCCTGGTGTGAGGATGCTTGGTTAGCCGATCTTGCAGGTGTAAAGGTTATGGTTTAAAGACGCCGAGGAATTTATTCCTGGGATTAAGTAAACTTAAAAATTCTGGGAAAAGCTTCTTTGAAGTTTTCATGACAGCGAAAATCTGAGTCATGGCCATCTTGATTGTGATGTCTTGCTGTCACGTAGGCGTTTACGAGTATTTGGAGACATGCATTGTCTCTGACTTTGGGGTTCTTCACGAGAGCAACTTTATCATGACGCCATAGACCGCAATCTCTTCTTGAGTTCTCTCTGCAGACGAATTTTCTATTTTTACGCAGATCATGCCAAGTTGTTCCATCCATAATATAAAGAAACATCTGTCGGTCCCTTCGTGAATTTTGATGAGAAACCTCATGGAAAACACCCACTTTCAAGACCAAGAATGAGGTGGAGGTAATATTAAATGGGATCTCTAAAATAGGTTGTAACGATGCGAAATGGATTTAACTGGTTGAGGATGTTACGGTGATGAGGTATATTTTGTTACCAGTGAGTTATTTTGTCCTCCAAATAAAATTGTGTTCTGTATTCCGAAAAGGAAAGTAATATAACGTACACGAGTGCTCGGACTCTTGAGAATCGTATCAAATATCTTAATTACAGTGAACGATAAAGACATAGGGAAATTTTACACTTTCGTCTTTGTTGATAAGCGTATTCTAGCAGTGCTGCCAATAATGGAAAGGGTATTTATGGCTCTTGGGTTGTTGGTGCTGGTCTTTTAGTTTCTTACTTGATATCAGCGTTATCGGTGGCATATCTAAATGGCTGTGGGGCTTCATCGTTGGGTTTATGTTTCTTAAGTTGAAATATTTGGGTGGGCTGCAGAAGATATAATTCGTTTTAAAATTTAATATTTTCTTTGGGTACCTTAAAAGGCAAATGTTTGAGGAGAGGAGCGAACTGCGCCGCTCGTTTCTTCCTTTCGCTCCGAAGGTCGGCGTTTAATTGTAACGCAGGTTTTCTGGTTATAATCTTGTGTTGTTCGTTGTTCATGAATAACAGTTATTTTGAGATGTGATTGTAGTAACTGTTGAATTTTAATTAGCTAAGCAAATTGCACTCGTTGAATTTTGTCCTGCATTTTAAATTAACTGGTTCGTATAGTAACAAAATGGTAAATTATTTACAGAATAATATTACCGTCTCCAGTTATGAATGGTCCTCGTTAAGACCACTGGAAAATCTTCCTGTTACGGAACTAAAATTGTAAATTGTTAAAAAAAGACCTGCTTACGCCATTTGCCTGGTGGCGGCTGCTTTCCCTGTGATCTCTTGGTGATGGACTGTCCATTTTGGTGTGCACTAGTGTCAGGGATAGATGCAAGGTATTTATATTTATAATTTATTGTTTTGTATATTTAAATATTTGTTATATTTTTAAATAATGTAAAGAAATAAATTTTGTTCCGATCGCATTTGTACTGAATAAATATTTAGAAACTAATTTGTTTATTACTTAAATGGCTTACCAGGTAAAGTATTACCCTATAATTACTAATATGCTCTCTTTACTTTAGGTTGCTGTCACGTCGCCTATTTTTACTGTCACACAGGGAACGTGAGCCGTTGGGTATAAAATGAAATGGCAATAAACATGTCTCCATTTAGATGCGTCCTAGCATAGTGACATCTATGGGAGCCCAGGCACTGTTCAAGAATTTATTAATTTTTGTATATTATAATTTTTAATATTATCAAATGATGTGGTATAGTGGTTAACACTTGCACTTTGCATTCCACATGTAACTAATTTAAACTTCCGTCAAGATATTTTTTGTTCTCGATCCTTGGATCCACCATGCATTTTGAATTCAGTCGTGAATCATCATTTGAAATTTGTAAACTGTAAGAACCAACATTATTTAAAATTACTGTAGTGAACTGAGCTTTAGATCTGATGTTAAGTTTGTACTTTATTTTCTTTTTCTTTTTTTTATTGGGGATATCAACCTGCTGGTATTTATTTCTTCCTATCTTACGTCACACTTTTATGCATCTCGATAAGACCAGCTTTTGACACAACTTGTAATCCTGAAAAAATAATATCATACATACGACGGTGTATATGTCTGTGGTCTTATATGCATACGTGTGACCCTAGGGACAAATACTGTTTCTTTATAGAACGAATATCGTCATTACATTCAACTCTTAACTTTGTCTTGTAAGTCACGTCTCATTCAGTTACTATGTAAATAATGGAATGATTCATTTGCTACTAAAACCATTGTCACCATTCGTTGCAATATGGAATGCTAACCTAACCTAACTTATTGACGTGTTTCTCGAAAAGTGTTCATCGTATCAAAGCGTGCATATAATGTTAACGGTTGTTTTATCATGTTCTTTTATCCGAAACATTTTCCGATCCGGTGAATATGCTTTACTATACTGGAAGCGATGATACGGTCCGGTTATGTATGAAAGCGATTGGTTCCTCTGGTGAGATATTTCTGATCTCTTCCCGTTGTGTCCCCCCCCCCCCCCCGAGATCCCGTTAAAATGTTGCAGGAATACACAAAAAAAATATATCTCACTGTTGTCGGTAAAGACAAATATTTATAACCTCACATTTCAGTAACGACCTTTTGTTTCTAGAAATAAAGCTCTCTGTGTACTGATCTATAATTATTTTACAGAGTAACATACTTTGCAAAGGAATTGACAATGGTTACATACGCTGTAGAATTGTTGTAAATTCTTATAGTCGAATATTTAAATTAATGATTAATCAACTTACTGATTTACCCTCGTAATCGTAACTAAATCCCAACTGAACTTTGTAATGGTGAACTGCTGTGTTTTCTTTGCGGTACGGACCGGATTCTTAAATGATATATACAGTTTCGTGCTCCAGAAAGTTAAACTATTTTCGTACGCTATTAAGATATCACCCATTCCCTTATATTTGTCTTTATTCTGACGTAAGTGTATTAATTTCAAACTCTCGCCATATTTTCGGACATTCGCTAACCTTCCGATAAAAAGAAAGGGATTTTCAGAGACAACAAAGAAGAAAGGAAGTTGGCTTGTGAAACCAACAAATTATCTTGTCAGTTCATATCAAAAGTGCTAATTACGTCAGCACCGCAAATCGAGAAATTTGTTCGATATTATTGCCGAACATGTATGACAGCCGAGGTATAATTATAACTAGTGTAGTGGCAAAGCGATAACGCGTTACGATACATTTGTAATGGCGGATTGAGTAGTTGTGTCGTGGTTTACGTCAAGTAATTAAGCTATCTCGCGAGAATTAAGTGTTCTGGGAGATATTATTAAGTTAAGAAGACATCCTGGAAGCTTTTGCAACATCCACGCGAGTTGTAAGTATTCTGAGACATATTGCGTGTTTGTCAAATGTTATTACTTGTTTGTGAGATACTTGTGACCGACCCTGGGTTCGATACTCTATTGCATTATCTTGTGGTCAGAGAAGCATGTCTCCTCAGACGAATAAACAAGATGCAAGATGTCTATCACAACGCCGTTAGTTACAACTTCCGTACATCAGAGGTCATTCCTGTTGTGAATTTTAAAGCCAGTACCACTGAAGAGATTTTTTTACAGTCGACTGAGAATTAGTTGTTGCGTAAAATTGTTGGATAATATTTTATGGAATCCTTTCTTTTCACACTAGTAATTGGTTACAAAACGTCTTAAATCATACACCGCAAAATTAAACATAATTCATGTGTACAGAAAACAGCAGTAATTCTTCCTCCAGGTTTGGAAATCGTGTAAATCTTTCTGATGATGAATGATTTACCATAACCGTTGCAAGGATTCGTTGACTAGTGGAAGACGTGCTTTTTTGCCTCCATCATCAGGGCGATATACATTTTATTACGCAGATTTACAAATCACCAGTGTATTCGCGAGTTCCTTCGTTTTGAAAGATTTATTTTGAAGCCATTGGTAGAAAAGGTTCATATCGTCACAAATATTTCTCAGAGTGGGACTTTAATCCATTTGAATTTGACATTGGAAGTATGTTATTGTTTGTTTATCAATTTTGTATAGCGTCGAATGAAAACGGTGAATGGGGAAGGATGTGAAAGGAAGAAGTCTAATAGGATTGAGAACTCTCAATAACATAGCGTCTGTAGGAAATTCAATGATCTCAGTTTCTAGGTCTAAGTGCACTCATGTGGCTTTTCAGTAGAACTACGATGACCATGCTGGTTGTTATAACTTACCTTGCACTTCTTGTGGTAACATTGTTTCTTTCTTATATTTTAACATGTTTTGCGTTTCTAAAAAAAAACCCAGGAATTTGTTATGGTCATGCTGGATCTATTAAATATACACAAAACACAAATTATGTGAAATGTTTGACAGCAGATGACGTCATGTCGGTACGTACTAGAGATTTTGTTTTGTTTAATTCTGTTTGTCTCCAGTAGAATGCATCCCAATCGTATTTCCGTTTTTAACTGTTCAGAATGAAAGTAAATAATTCTCGCTTGAAGGACAATGCAACTTGCAAGAAACATCCACGTCAACTTTTTTTATTTTTTTTTTATTTAACCTGATCTGGCAGAATTTCTCTATCGTTAAGTGTGGAAGTTCATGCAATGGCCTGCAAATTGTAATTGCTCCTTAGGTCACATTTAATTGTTTCCTACACAGCAAAATTCAAGGTTTCTTACCATCCGGGGTCCATTCTTTCGCGGTTCATGTCCAATTTTTGGCAGGCATCTTGTCATTTCTTTAGGATTAATTTAAATACGTATTTTTCTCACAAGGTTATTTCTATGAACCTAACCTAACCTATTACCGTCGGACAATGCTTCACGTCTAAGGGTTGAGTTATAAACTAGGCTACTACTTGTTTCTCAACTGGGGGTCCGAGAGTTCAGTAGACTGTACTCTTTTTACGTCATATTGCTGTATATTTTAGGCTTTCTTTCGTTATATTTTTTTTTTAAAATTTTGTGTTGTAGTAAAGAAAAATGTCAGAGAACCGAAATGCTAAATCTTAATCGAAAAGTAACCGGTTCGAACGCCGACAGTGGTGACTGATGTACTTCTCGGTTTTCCTCAGTCCAATTTCAAGAAACTATATGTTCGTACAAAAATTTAGTACCCACATGGCGTAAAAACATTGATGTGTACTAGGAGATTAATGAAAAATTGGGAAGATGATTTTGAGGCCAGTAGGTACATTATAATTACGTGGGTGTAAAGCAGCGAGACATTTTTTCTGAAGTGTTCTGAAGGTTAATTGGTTCCGTGGAAGTTATAAATGAGTGTAAACGTGACGGTAAAAAAATAATCTTTGCAGGATCCTTTAATAGCTTGTTCATCCTATTCATTTTAAATTTACGTTCTCAAAAATTTTAAAATGTTCTTCAGTTAATAATTCGACAACCTGTAAACCTGTAATTTACACGTGGATAGAACTTAAATCTCAAAACATCTACATGAATCTATCTATGGTAATGTTGTCAGTTAGCTAGTTAAACGTTCGGATAAGAAACGACAATTGATATTTAAATTAAGTGACACTTTAAATCGCATTGTAACTGCACGCAACACCTGGTTTAGTATCCAAAGGTTGTATTCTGACCACACACAGTGTATTTATACGTTTCGTATGGCTCTTAGTATGAACAGCGTTAACCAGTTGATCTTTGTAATGGTGAAGCGTTGTGTTTTCTTTGCGGTTCGGACTGAATTCGTAAATTTTATTTAGACGAGCTTAGGCTTCAAAGGGTTAACCAGTTGATCTTCGTAATGGTGAAGTCCTGTGTTTTCTTCGCGGTACGGACTGAATTCTTAAATGTTATTTAGACGAGCGTAGGCTTCAAAGGGTTAACCAGTTGATCTTCGTAATGGTGAAGCGTTGTGTTTTCTTTGCGGTACGGACCGAATTATTAAATAATATTTAGTCGAGCTTCAGGGATTAAATCAGTCCACTTATTTGAACGACGATCCTGTAAATGTAACAGCTTGGACACCGTCTGTGCTTCAGATTTCGTGAGAAATGTTGCACGACGCATTTTCTGTATGTCGAAGAGCAGCAATATGACAAAGGCGCGAAATGTTGATTTTGCGTCTGTCAAAGTAAGCAGGAGTCGGAGGAAAGTAATTAGTTATGCTTTAATGCACGAACCAATGAAAGAGGAAAGAGGAATGAGGAACAGGTAAGTGCATTGTCGTGCCCGTGGTTCAAGAACCGAGGCGCCCTTGAGATCGTCCCATAAAGATAAGCGAACATCATACCCGGTGCTGATGAAAGTCGGTCACAGTCAGCGAGATTTCTCGCCTGTAATTTGAAGCGTGAGGAGTAACATTTAATTTTATGACGTTCAAAATTCTATACTTAAATCCCCCATTTGTATTTATTTGACGCTTATGATTTATATTCGTTTTGTTGAGACCTAGGCGTAGATGGGGGGGGATAATATTAAAATATAAATGTGAGTAAAATGTATTCAAAATTTAGGATTTGAGGTTTTCACAGCGGTGAGTCTGAAGATGGCTGTCTTATGGGTTGTTGTAGTCTGGTAGAAGTTTACGGACGTTTCAGAGGTCCTTGCTACCACTGCCAGCCCAATTAACTTCGCACAACCGTCATAACCTTAAGCAATATCTGTTTTAGGATCGTTATTTCATCTATGATTTCATCTTCCAATTTTCTTTCCACGTCGGGAATTTCTTTTTCCTCGCGGTGGATGTAGCGGCGAGATGTGGCAATAAACCTATTATAATTAAGCCTTATCAGTCTCAAGGTTTTCGCCCAAACAGGTGACCTTCCAGGTTCTGCAGCATGGGTTAATGTAAGGTCAAATGAAATAGGCCACGACCGCTTGCTCGCGCTCGGCCTTGTGACGTACACACGCGTACAATCGCTTCATCTTTATTCGCTCATTCACCTTCGTATTATTTATTTGGTGTCTAATCCTTTTCATTTCCAGCATCTGTGTTATTTATTCTATTTATGTTTTGCTTCGTCACCTGCATTTGTATCTCATGACCGTCGTTGCTTCGTTACAGTAGTAAAATATGACCTTGAACTTTGTCAATGTTAAGATTCCTTCGTCTCGAAATAAAAATATGAATCGTGAAAATATAGCTTAAAATTAATATAAAATAAAATTAATATTCTAATAGATAATGTAGCAACCCTGAAGATGGTAGCAGTATCTTACTCTGAAACACTGGTACCGACCTGCAAGTCTACACTGTCTCAGAATCAAGTACAAGACGTCAAAAGTTATAAATTATAAGAATTTATACGTTCTTGATGGTTTTTTGGCCATATAAATAAAAATCGGTAATTATGTATTCTGAAATGGCTGGGCGAAACCTAACCTATTCTAAAATAACCTAACCTATTCTAAAATAACCTAACCTAACCTAACCTAACACGCAAGGTTTTCAGACGGAGGCACAAGTCATAAAATGTCGTTTTACTCGGTTCTTGATACAGTGCAAATGGCGTTCTTTACTGATTTCATTAGGGTATGAAAGGTTTTTGATCGAGACGTTCTGTCGTGGCATATTTTATAAACTACTATCCCGACTTGTATGGAGTGGTAAGACATGTTACCGAATTCCGATTGCAATATTTTCAATATTAAATTTAATCAAAATCCGCTCATGCGTAGCAGCATGGACTAGGCGAAACTAATAGCACCTAAATTCATTGGTACCATACGAAATCAAGTATTAATGTGTAATACCTCCTTTGTGATGGCCACGGTGGTCTAGCGGTTAGAATGCTGGCCTTGTAATCCTGGGGTGTCGGGTTCGATTCTCGGCGGTGCCAGAATTTATAACTTGTGTTGGGCAAGGCCGTGGTCTAGGCAACACGGAGTTTTCCTCCGTGGCATCCCAACAATTACTCCATTCACACACAGAAGAAGGCAATGGCAAACCACTTCTGGATCATCTGCCAAGAACGTATATGAACAGGTCCCAGTCCGAGAAAAGGATGGAAGGATCCTGTTCATATGGACCTGTCGTCAGACAGAACACTGAATAAATAAAAAAACTCCTTTGTTTTGTTGCTATGGTAACCTATTTCTTATTGTTCGAGAAGCAAAGAATTTCTTTTTTTTCTCTTTTTGTCACGTTGGTGGCCGTGTATAGATGGATCTGCGGGGTTCCCAATCACGGATTGCTAATAAACAATAAATCGATGTAGTTTGTGAACTCACTGAGACATGGCAGTAGGTGACAACAAAAACATTCCATGACATGATCACCTTCAGTGACTTCCCACCTCAATGCAACAGTGACTTAAGGCGCCTTCCACTTGATGTAAAGCTTGTATTGGTTCCCAGAGATTCATCATTCTATGATGACAAAAAAATTAATTTTACGTGTCTGGCAGTTGTAACTCTGAGAGATTTGGTCTGCTGGCCAAATTCGCGTGTCTATCTGTCTGCCCCTCCGTCCCCTGCTTCAACTACGGGGGGGAAAAGATGTGGCTAATCTTCGTAAAATCCGGTTTAAATGTCATGCCCATTGACATGAACTGGCCGTGGTACTAATTATTATAATTCAACATTATTTTGAGACGCTTTTGCAACTAAAACTATCAAATACACGCCTATTAAACTCGCTGAAAGAATTTTCAATAAATTTTATATTACAGATTTGTACTAAATTTGGTTGGCACATTACAATTTTGGTTAAAATCTAATATCAATAACGGAATCTTTCATCTCCACGCGTTTCTGCTCTCTGTGGAATGATCTTTGAGGATCCTTGGTCAATCTGCAACCAGACATACCTCTCACGCTAAGGTCATCGACCTCAGACAGCTCTGACTGGAGCAATTCGCAAAGTTCATAGGTCATGGTTTGATTAGACAAGCAGACTAAACTTTGTGGCAGAGTCTTTGGTACTCCTTCTCTTGTATTAAGGAGGTCCTGAGATCATATCTCGGAATTACGCATTCTACTACATTACAGATAAATAAATGGTAACATGCAACCTCGTACTACTTACGAAAGATTATTCACAAATTAAGAATCAAGAGGTAAACGCTTCAGAATTGTCACGCAATGCATACTTTTCCTAACTTGTCGCTTTAAAAGATAATACATGTGTTGAAACTGAGATGAAAGAGGTTCTGTGAGATCTTGAGACCTCTGATTTGCTTCGCCTGAATTGGTATTGACATCGTAACAAATTTAAACATGAAGAGGCAGGTACAACCTCACCACTCTTAACCATTATCAGTCATATTAAGTGACAAAATTCCGCCTTGGAGGAGGTTTGGCCAACACAGATTAGAAAAACCTCTGTTCTTTTGTCTCGGAGCTACGCTATGTTTACTCTGTGATGTCATTTGTGCCGCTGATGCTCGTACTGCGATATATCGATTGATCGACGACTCATCGAGGTCAAAAGCACCGCCTGGACGGTGAATGGACTGATTTCAGGGGGGCTGTGGTCATTGGTTATTTTGTAGGGGGGCGGCAGACTTCAAATAGATTAAGAAAATACAGGAATGCCATGTTTTTTAAGTTTTTAATTGTGTGCACACTTTTAATTTAAATAAACAGAGCAGAGTCCTTGAGGATCTAAGAGTACGCTCAGCTAGTCAATAAATTACCCGCCTTTAATACAGTCATTGCCGTGTTCGCAGAAGCTCGCCACATGAATCCAATCCACACCTTCAAAACCTATTTCTGTACGATCCATTTTAATATTATCCTCCCATCTACGCTTAGGTGTTCTGAGCTGTCTCTTCCCTTCAGGTTTCCCAACTAATTTCTGTACCTATTTTTCATTTCCCAATGCGTCTTACATGACTCCAGCTAACCTTATCGTCCTCAATTTGATCGTTTTAACAATATTTGATAAATCGTATAGATTTTGAAACTCCAGCGTAAAAATTTTTGTTTTGGACTTTGCATATTTTTAAATTTAAAAACAATTAAATTCTGACGGTGGCGACTCTGGTATCAAGAAATTCGAATTAATCTGTGGTGGTGTGTGGCGGAGTCTGGAGTAAGGCGGTCTATTTTGTGTTGGTGAGTTTGAAATGAAATTTATTTACAAAGAAATTCTTATAAATTTTTTGATTTCAGTGCGATTTGCAAAGATAATGCTGGAATAAATTTCACGAATATTTGGTGATTCATTTCCGTCCACTTTAACCGATCACTGCTACAAGAATGATGATTAAATTCAATTCTCTGTTACTAAAATTGAATTGATGATAATAATAATAATAATAATAAAAAGCTGTAATCACCGAACTTGGAGATTTTGGCTGCGTCCTGCTGTGTTCTCCAGCCATGCAGTTCCTGGAAAATGTTGATGATTCGGCTCTTTGTTTGCTGTTCAGCCAAAAACCAATTTCATAGTCAACTGGTTATGTTTTACCGCGCGCTAACGAGAAGCAGAGATGCGATCATCACGTGTGGTGATTTGCTTGTTGGCAAATAAATTACCAATATTTTTTTAACTCGTTGTCTAAGAAACAAACGACAAACAATTGAGGAAGACGACGTGTTTTTAATTAGATCTTTTCTCTAAAAATTCAAAGCTGGTAAATGTTTTTAGACTCGTTTACGAAGAGTGCAAAAGTGTACTTTGGGTGTTTATAAGTAATAGTCACTTTGCTATTTGAAATCGATCACTGATCTTGAATTTTACGCAGATACGAATATGTTGATACAATCATTGAAGATAATCATGAATTCTTTTTTTTTTCGTGAGTCACTGCGTAATGAATGGCTTTTTAATATAAACCGACAATCGTGGCCGAGTGGTTAGGTTTACATTTGACGAAGATTTTCCTCAGTCCCTCCAGGAAAATGCTGAGATTATGTCTTAAATTAGGCCACGACCGATCCTTTCCACATCATTTGCAGTATGTTTCTGCCTATTTTACGAACAGATATGGCGAAGCTAATAGCATCATCTTTGTAACTTTAGTTGCGAAAGCATAGAAAAAGGTTAAATACAAAATGAGTTGGAGACGGGGTAGCTGAGTCAGGAAAATGATTGGCTATGGGCTAGACGACCAGATTTCTATTCCCGATGGGGGGGGGGGGGGGGCAGGTATTTTTCTATTTTCCACCGCGTTCGTACAGGCACTGGATCCCTTGCAACGTACGTCATCATGGCGAAGTGATGGCTTTGTAATTTGAAATAGCCTTTCGAAGCCGAGACTTCTTGAAATAATATTTAAGAATTCAATCCGTACCGCGAAGAAAACACAGGACTTCACCATTACAAAGATCAACTGGTTAACCCTTTGAAGCCTACGCTCGTCTAAATAATATTTAAGAATTCAGTCCGTACCGCGAAGTAAACACAACGCTTCACCATTACAAAGATCAACTGGTTAACCCTTTGAAGCCCGCGCTCGTCTAAATAATATTTAAGTATTCAGTCCATACCGCAAAGAAAACACAACTCTTCACCATTACAAAGATCAACTGGTTAACCCTTGAAGCCTAAGCTCATCTAAATAAAATTTACGAATTCAGTCCGTACCGCAAAGAAAACACAACGCTTGACCATTACAAAGATCAACTGGTTAACCCTTTGAAGCCTACGCTCGTCCAAATAATATTTAAGAATTCAGTCCGTACCGCGAAGAAAACACAACGCTTCACCATTACAGGGGCCAACTGTTTTACGCAGTTTAAGTAAAAAAAAATCTCAATTTATCGTGAGAATCTAAGATGCTGTTTGTTGAAGCAGCTAGTAAGTAGGCTTTAAAGGTTTAAAGAAAGAAATAGAATTGAATTAGACCTGCAAGGTTAGGCAAGGAAATTGACTTGTGTATTTAAATAGCCGAGGAAGGAAGTTGTCTATTCTTGATGGAATCCAAGAGGCGTTGATACAGCATGTCTTTTGTTGGCCGGCAGATGTCAGCACCGCTTCTGTAAGCGTTGCCTTCGCAAAGGTCACGCTATTGCTCACTTCTTTTCTTCTTTGTTGAATTTAAACTGAGCTTTGTACGGTTTTCAGCAAGTTTTTCGGTATTTGAACTACATGATCAAGACGCCATGAATTTTTACGACAATCGCCTTCAGAAGGTGACGGTCGTGATGAACGGTGAAAGGATCAGGACGGCGAAACACATTTCATCTCTCAAGTGAAAGGCTGGTCGATGATTTCACCTTCTTAGACTGTAATATATGAATAAATAAATTCTCTCTTATAATGAATTTATAAATCTGCGGTCCATGGTTTCTTTGCATGCAGTTCATTAAATAAACACGTCATTATGACGCCATGAATTACTCTCAAGCTACTTAACGGATTTCAATGTAAATTGGTGTTCATCACCGTATTCACAACAGCCCTCCACCGGTCCATATCCTGAGCTGGATTAATCATATTCACACACTCTAACCCTATCTCCTTACGATCCATTTTAATATTATCATTCCATCTACATCTAGGTCTCCCAAGTGATCTCTCTCCTTCAGACTTTCCAGCCGAAAATTTGTGTTCATCCACCTCGTTCATTTCATTCTCTTTGATTTGATCATCTGTGAAGAGTTTAAATTATGAAGTTTTTAGCAGCCACCAGTCATTTGATCTCTGTTGGGTTCAAATATTTCCCAAACACTCATAGTTCGTGTTCGTTGCTTAAAGTAAGAGGCCAGTTTTTCACACTTATAAAAACAGCAGGCAAAATTAGAGGCTATTTTCTTTCTTTATTCATGTTTATTTAAAATGAATTGTTGTGTACTGTATTACGAACATATTTTATTTATTTATTTATTTAGTGTTCTGCCTGACGACAGGTCCATATGAACAGGATCCTTCCATACTTTTCTCGGACTGGGACCTGTTCATATACGTTCTTGGCAGATGATCCAGAAGTGGTTTGCCATTGCCTTCTTCTGTGTGAGTGTGAATGGAGTAATTGTTGGGATGCCACGGAGGAAAACTCCGTGTTGCCTAGACCACGGCCTTGCCCAACACAAGTTATAAATTCGGGCACCGCCGGGAATCGAACCCGAGACCTCAGGATTACAAGGCCAGCGTTCTAACCGCTAGACCACCGCGGCTATATACGAACATATACGTAACTGTAATTATTGCTATTGAATTAATGGAGAATTCATTTTCGTTTCGTGAACCACTTTCAAGGAACTAATTATTTTCGTAAAACGAGAAGTTGGCATTATTACAGAACGTAAGAATAGGAATGAAACCAATTGTTGGGGGCAAAGTGGACACCTGCGGAACGCCTTTAAAAGCTCGCAGGAGAGTGTTTCTTAATTAGAAAACTAATTTTGCAGAGTCCGCCTTTCAGACCTACAATGACAACTCCACGGCCGACGACGGTTACAAAGCAGAATGGCCAAGTTGAATAAATTACTTAAATTGGGTGAATCACGACGTTATTTTTGTCGTAACAATGGGTCGCGACGGATTGTTGTGAATACGGAAATAGCAGCGTTCGATTTTACTGTTTGCTAGTAGCGGTTTCGGTCTGTTCCCATGACGAATGTCTGGCCACACACCGTTCCAAGCCACTAGCTCTCTCACGGCCTGATGGATGGCGATACTACGTACAGCCCGTCGCATGTTTGTTAAGTTTGTTTGTTAGGTTCGTTTGCCGGTTTGTTAAGTTGCAGAGACTGAAGGAAAGTGTAGGTTTTCGTAGATTCTCGCTGTAAACAGCGATCATTTCCTTAAACAGCGTTAGCCAGTTGATCTTTGTAATGGTGAAGAGTTGTGTTTTCTTCGCGGTACGGACTGAAATCTTAAATATTATATAGACGAGCTCAGGCTTCAAAGGGTATAACAGTTATAAGTTTGGTTCCATTTTCCACGTTTTCATAGGATTTATTACTGACCTTATTACAGCGTAATGATATTTTCCTGTAGTCTGGTGATGAGATAAGGAAATATGAATATTACTCCTGAGAAGTTGTGTCTTGTGGTGCCATAGAAAATTATCAATGTTTCAAAGATGCTTATTGCCTCCATCATCAGGGCGATGAGTCACTCATTGTCATGCACGCCGAAGTCGTGAGAACTTGAAATCAATTTTTCTTCCTTTCAATTAACCTTTCTCTGTTTGCGAGATTTATTTTTCTTTCTTTCTCCTCAGATTTATCTCACTCTCTCTCTTTCTCTCATTCTCAGTGTCGGTACTGTTCGCAAGATGGCATCACGATACCTCAGGTTGCAGGTGTTGGTAAATATATCACCCACTGATATCGGTGTAGTCCGGATTTTTATTCGGGGGAATATTTTAAAAAATAAGTAAATGACATCCATATTTTACTTCAGAGAATTAACAAAAAAAAAACACAAATTTCGATGTTTTCGTTACCAGATTTAAGGTTTGATATTTTTATGTTTTTCGCTATTTCTGACAGTTTTTCCAGGGTCTTCCAAGCGAACGTTTATGACGTTTCCCAATCAAAAATTCTGCACATATTTCTTGTCTCCCCCATCCCAATGACGCCTACTGCCTGCCACTGTGCACTTTCAGTTGTCCCGTGATGTGTGGCCATTTTTTGTCACGGGAAGGGGGGGGAGGGAATGCCCTGCAGGGGTGCCAACACTGCCCTTGCCTCCTGCGGCCTTCATCACTTGATCAGTAGACCTCGACGCCCCTCCTGCTGCTCGCTGATTGGTCCAGCACTCAGGGATGAAACAATGGAACGTCTTGAGGACTAAGATATCCTTCTGTCGAGACAGTCTTTTGGCAGAGCTCGTGTGTTGTGCGTTGTGAGACGGATCATGGCCCACTCTGTTGTCAGGTGAGCTTCCTGTCTTGGTGTCTTGACGACCGTAAGCTGCAGAATTTGCCTTTATCTTCGCTTGTTTGATTTCATGGATTTTACGCAGTGCGTCAGTGAGTGATGTAAGAAAGGGACTTTTAGGTAATGTAAATGGTTTTAAAATTAAACCAAACGTCGTAGCTCAGTGGTTATCAAACTTGCGTCATGTTCGAGACCTTCCAGGTTTAAATATCAGCCCGGGTACAGGTTATTCTAATGTCTTTCTTGGTTTTCCTCAGTCCTTCCTGATAAATGCAGGTATAGTAACTCTGATTAGGCCACAGCCGCCTCCTTCCCTACTTGTCTCATTCATTATTCATCATCGTCCCATAATTCGACGTTAAGTCTGAGCTTCTCACCTTTTACTTGCAAAATTCAGCTTATAAATAGATGGACGTGGTTTAATATTAAAATAAAACTTTTAGAAAGAAATTTGTGAAATGTCGGATGGATTCAGCTGGCTCAGGATAGAACCTAGTTGCGGGATCCCGTATACTCTTTCGGGTTAAATAAAAGTAGGGGAATATTTTGATTGGTTGAGCGAATCTCGGTTTCTCAAGATGACTCTGCTTAATGAAGTAACAGAAGTAATTGTGGTTATCAAGAGGTTAATTAACTAGTATTATGCTGTTACGTCTTGGTACATGTTTTTCTAGCACAGCGGATAACAAGAGACTAAAATTTTGCTAGAATAATGGGGTTTTTTTTAGGTGTTTCCTTCGGGCACGATTTTAAAAATTACGCGGTTCTATATTTGACGTTTCTCGTCTATCAGTACAATGGTAATTAAACAATTTTAACCGATATTTTGAAAAGTAACTTTTAAAAAATGAAGCGTATTACTCTCACGTCTTAAGCAAACCTATGATTTTTATTATGTACAGATTTGGTCTGTGATGGTGTTACTGTTCAGTGTAGTGACGCCTGTGGACTCGTGGGTAGGCAACACTTTCGACAGTCTCCATTTTCACAACACAGGGGAAGAAACTAGTGATATTAACCATCGTAAAAATCTCAGATCTCACAGATTATTTCGAATTTAGCGAAATTCATTATAATTTTGCATGGAACGTAATTTTATATGAGGCCTATCATCTGTAATTTTGTAGGTAGTTAACAATCAATACCGAGGTATCAGCTGCGATAAATATCTTCAGTACTCTGTGGCTTATTTTTAATGTACATTGAAAAATAAGCAGAAGGCTGCTTGTTCCTCTGAGGCAGGTCGAACTAGAATTTGATTTTACCTTATCTTAATTATATTGTTCGTCGGGCATGTTTCCTGCCTCGTGGCGAAAAGTACCAGAGACTCTTTAGGCGGAGTTAAAGTTAGTTGTGAATTTGAATAATCACTTTCATCTAATGTCATGGCTAAGAATGCGTGGATCAATACTTCTCACGCCTCCATACGCCTTTGTGACGTAATGAACAGTGACAAATGAGATTTTTGCCTTGTGAATACGAGACTTATGTCTTTATTATCAATTAAATTGTAAATAATATATGGTGATTTCTTTATAAGCGATTCAAACATTTTCGAATAAGGTGAAGTGATTTTGAGATCGGAATTTCTAACCTTCCACGTAATTAATAACAGGGCTTTGGGAATATATGTTTCTCGTTCCGTATACTTTTAAGTTTGTGTAATAAAATATGTTCAACTTAGCCTTTCTCAGAATTCTCGTATTTTGTAAGCTTATGTTAAAATATACAGAGATGGGTAAAGTGGGGATAATTGGCCAGATTTTGCTTATTCGGTCGGATGGAATTTAAGAAGTGTTTTACATGTTCATGGGGGGGGGGTGTAAACTATATAACGGAGTGCGGCCAGCCACAGGACCGTTTGCACGTGGGTCAGTCGCCACGGTGAGTGGCTATTGCTGACCAAAGTGACACGTCCAAATGAAGATCCGCTACGATCAGCCGACCATTTGCACTTAAGTTTCGTTTCCAATTGAATTCCCATCATTCGAATAATATAACTCAGTCAGTTACTTAATATAAGATACATTTTTAAAATCATACTTTGTCGCGTGCATTTTTCATCCGATGATATGTTCCAGGCCACAGTTTAATTAACATAGTTGCCATGGAAGTAGATACGTGTGTGAAAATCCTTCCATATTCATTGTTTTATTTATGGCGTATTTTTATAGTCATTACAGCCATTATCACATTCTGAGGCATTGTTCTCACTTATGCAACTCCTGTTAGAGACTTGAACGCGCGGTGCGGACGCTAACAACATGAACTTACCACAGGTAATCCGTTAATATGCAAGCCAGGATATGACGTCATATTCTATGGACCTAACGCAGAGTCGATGTTTTGCAATGGCTTTCGGAGTTATGCCATGTGCTCAAGATGTGCTACGTCTGTCCGTAAGATGACTTTCTCTGGTGCAGCCTAAGAGGTTATGGAAGTACCCTGAGGAACTTATTTACGTCATAACACAGGACTCTGTGAAAAGATTCTGTTTTTTTTTTTTTAAATTTTGGGTTCTTACGTGAGTAAAGATCAATTATTTATTTTTATCCGTCTAATCACAATATAATTTTATTTAAAATTATATTGTGATCAGACGGATAAAAATAAATAATTGATATAATATTCACAATATGACGCAATTACACTATCTTGTGACTAAAGATGTCGATTGTGGTCTTATTTATTTGATATGACGTCGTGTGGTCGTGTTAGTGTTTTTTACAGAGTTTCCGATGAACGTGTAGCCCTGAAGATGGAGATATTCAGGAATTTTAATTTCCGTCATGAAAATGAAGGTAATGAGTTTCATCAGAAATTTTGTAACCGTCAAGATTGCGATGTGGAAATGTATTCATACACGATTTGAGGTTTTCACTGCGAGAAGTATAAAAATAAATTTCTTCTGGGTTGTAACGCCGTATAATCTGATCGAAGTTTGCCGACGTTTCTAAGCTCCTTACTGCCTCTTTCATCAGGACGACGAGCGCACTGTAACCCAGAACACAACCCTTCAGAGTTAAATTCGTTTTAAAATTTTTAATATCAACCATTTTACTCCGCAAAAGGAAATTTTATTGAAATCAGCAGGTACCATGATCATTTACTGTTTTAGTACGACGTAGTGTAATCTCAGTTGGCTTTGTAAAGGTGAAAAATACATAGAAGTTGATAAGTGGATGCACGAGGCCATCAGCTCCAGCATTCCAACATTTCGCTATCCTAACTCTGTCGAACTTTGGCTCGGTAGGGGTTCGCTCAGAATTTTTTGTTCGCTGCTGTGAAGCTGTTAGCTCTTTCTTTAGGTGCCTTCATTTGTTTCTTACATCAGAGCGTGAACAAACACACCCAGGGGGCCGTGTCTTGTTGTGCTGAAGCAGCAGGAACTCTGTAGGAGGCTGTGCACTGGCGTCAGAACCAACAAAATGCTTGTTAGCGAATCTCTAGCCCACCACGTGTTGGATTTAATTCTTGTAATAGAACAATACTGGAAATGTTTATTCTACTATGAAGTACCCACATATTTCAAGTGCAATTTTGCATACCTCAGTGGGTCTTGGATGTACAATCATGCTGATCAAATATCTGTTGTTACGAATACAAATCAATTTTACGAACGTAGGGGGGGGGGACAACACTTCTTGTGCAATTATTAAACCGGAAGCCAACTGAATTCACCTTGCGATTAATGGACTATAAAATAAATTATTTATGCAAATTAATTTATATTTTCCAATTCGGTTTCGGTTTTATAAGTTACACACTTATTTATTTATTTATTTAGTGTTCTGTCTGACGACAGGTCCATATGAACAGGATCCTTCCATCCTTTTCTCGGACTGGGACCTGTTCATATACGTTCTTGGCAGATGATCCAGAAGTGGTTTGCCATTGCCTTCTTCTGTGTGTGAATGGAGTAATTGTTGGGATGCCACGGAGGAAAACTCCGTGTTGCCTAGACCACGGCCTTGCCCAACACAAGTTATAAATTCGGGCACCGCCGGGAATCGAACCCGAGACCCCAGGATTACAAGGCCAGCGTTCTAACCGCTAGATCACCGTGGCGGTGGAAGTTACGTGTATCAGTGTCATTGGCAAGATGATATTACGATTAATTAGTGAAAATATCCCCCATCTTTTACAGAATCAGAAAGTTCATTGCCATGTTCATAAAAATCTTTAATCGGTTCCTGCCTTTAGCCCTGTCTTTCGTTAAGGCTGATTTTTTAGGTGGCGAGAAACGGAACTACTAACTCCACCTTCGTGTTTAACAGAGACAAGAGCTCTCTCATGTATATAACCATTTTCGGAATTTCTGCAATGTCCAGAATACAGAGGGCGAATTCTAGAAGCGTCAGCTGTTACCAGATAGTGACGTCATATGACACGCGAAAGTGAATAACGACTTGCGATCTGCAAACAAAAGAAGAGGCTAGATGTTATCGTAATCTGAGTGAATATATAATCAGAGGACGTGAAATGTGGACTTGGACGTTCTTACTTCATTTCTGCCTCCATTTCTTATATTCTCTATGCGTGATACACTCTCTTCCATGTTAATAATCAAAACATGATGAAAGTTACGAGCTATTAGGTTAGTTGTGTTACAAATTGATCCACACATTCTGTTTTGTGGGTAAAATATGAGATAGTAAAGTTTTCTGTAGTGAAGATGGAGTCAGTACGTTCCTTCGAAACGTTAAAACCCGCCTACAGGTCCATACGGCGTCACAACGTCGGCATGGATTTGTAATAACTCACGAGGGCCGTAGAAATATGATGTTTGTTGCTACAGATGTTCCGCCATCTTGTTTCTTCAGCACTGAAGGACTCACCACCATATTTTAAGGTTATTTGGTATTTACGCTGAGCATTTTAATTTCTGCTTACTAGAAATTTGTTTTTAAAGAATTTCTCGCAGTAATTTCGTTGATATTTTATCGCGGTCCGAGTGATTGTAAACAATTAAATTGTTCCACACACAAACCACGCTATTTTTTTTATTTAGTGTTCTGTCTGACGACAGGTCCATATGAACAGGATCCTTCCATCCTTTTCTCGGACTGGGACCTGTTCATATACGTTCTTGGCAGATGATCCAGAAGTGGTTTGCCATTGCCTTCTTCTGTGTGAGTGTGAATGGAGTAATTGTTGGGATGCCACGGAGGAAAACTCCGTGTTGCCTAGACCACGGCCTTGCCCAACACAAGTTATAAATTCGGGCACCGCCGGGAATCGAACCCGAGACCTCAGGATTACAAGGCCAGCGTTCTAACCGCTAGACCACCGTGGCGGTCATTCATTTAATGATCACGCACTGCTGTTGGATACTTGACGTATTTCGGATGTTCTACGATAGGTTGTAGTTTCTTTAGGGCCGTGACATCACATAACAGATCAATTTGTATGAAAAATTGCCTGAGCTTTGCTGCTGTTTGCATTTATAAGAAAATATGCAACTCGTCTGTTTACCTTTGGGCGCGTGGCCTTGCCAAGGCGTGTCATGTTGGGAGACCGTGATTCGGAACAGGACACCGTTACGTCGGGCCGGCGAACTCTCAGGAAGGAAGGAAGAACCACTCCGATGGTCCACCAGGCACTAGGAACGCGCGGGCGATCAGCTGTTTGATGACGTTCTAGGTTTTGATTCCGTGTAGACTCCATGGTAGATAACAACGTTTCGGAGAAACATACTGTGTCTATCTTCAGGGCTAAAGATTATATATATTGAAGCAGTATGTTGCTCTGAAACGTTGGTATATTCCTATCAGTCCACAATGTATGTGGTAGAAATTTATGTACGTCTTTTATTGTTTCCATCATCAGGGAGATGAGTAATAGAGTCACAACGTTCAAAGATACAGATTTCCGATTGTAAAGACGAAGAATGAAGTTTTGTCCTGATGATGGATCTGAAACATCGGTCGATTTATAGCAGGCTACAAGTTTCGACATCCAAAAAGACGGTCATCTTCATGGTCGTCGTCGTGAGAAACTGAAATCTTACGAAATTGGGTCCTCATCATTTTAATACCTGTTTTCCATCTGTTTCAGGCACTGGTGCCGAATATGTTGGTGCCTGATACTGCTACAGGTAAATATAATTACCATAATTATTTTAGTAATAAATGTAGAGCCGACGTTTCAGAAGTGCTTACTGTCTTCAACATCGGAAGATCGTGACTGAGTAAGACAGCAATATACCGATTGGTAACAAAGTTCTGGGACACAGGAAATGTTTGTCTGTGGTAAGTGTTCATCTAGCGAGAGAACGGTTGAAATTACGACCGTGTCTATTTCAAGCATCGAGTGAGTCAGCTACAAGAACGGGATAGGGCTTCAAGAGTTCGATGTTACCAGCAGTTAACTCCTTTTTACATGTCAAGGTATTCGTGTGCAGTAGTTGGTGTTGCGTTTTAAATGGAACACCCTGTAGATGATGGCACTAATATCGATACAGTAATGCGATGGCAAGGGAGGCAATTTTTGTCGCCCTGGGATGCTCGGTCCATAACGACACAGATGTATCAGCAGGAAAATCGCGTTGTTCCACGCACCGTACCGCGTAATATCGACCATACTTAGCGGACACGTTGGGCGGAACAACGCTTGATCGTCTTCGCTCAATTTTCTCGTTAACAACAGCAGCAGCTTTGCGTTACATTACCAAGTTTGAATCTCGCCAGAGTTACCAACTGCTCTCACTTATATATTTGGCCTTTCAAGGCGAATATTAAAATAGACTGTCAGTCTCCTTCCAAATCCTTGACTATAATTTATAATAATATCTGCATCTCTTTCGAAGTTATATAAACCTCTGCAGATAAGAAAAAATTTAAATAGCGAAATCGATGGCTTTCGTGGTCTCCCTGAGAATATTGTCTTAAAATAGGCCACGACCTAATCAGCTTTCCCTCCTGACTTACCAGTCATAATCATTCTCCTTCCCGATTTCCACTCCTTAATAGATTTCTCGGAGTTTTCCTTCGTATTTCCAGTCAAATGCGATTATGGAGGCTGTAAGTAACTCTGAAACGTCGGTAAACTTCTATCAGAATACACAGTGCAACAGCAGAGAAGACAGCCACCTTCAAATTCATTTAATTTCAACTTTGGACATTAATTAAGAAGGATGTTCGTAGTTTTAGAGCTTAAATTAAAACATGAACAAGTTTTTGGATTTGGGGCTGCTATTAATTCATAAATTCTGTCAAAGAATATTCTTTGAACGGAAGAGAACCTTCTTTTGTGAAACCGAAGTTTAAATAGTATTATTGGGATATTATTATCATCATCATCAGTGGTTCGATGGGACGCTGGAGCAGGATGTGACGTCACCGGAGGCGGCAGGGGGTGGAGTTACTGATGTGTACGCGGCGTACTCTGGCGAGCAGTTGGACAATTCTGGGGGAGGCTCCAGGGTGCTCCTGAGGAAGCTGACTCCTATCGTAGTGCCCGATAACGAGACGGACGGACTGGTGCACGACAGCAGCGAGCAGAACTCGGTGAGTGCGTCAGGAAGGTAGGATGATTGCCCCTTTGAAACGCGAAGATCGTATAAATAACATTTTAAGAATTCAGTCCGTACCGCGAAGAAAACACAACTGGTTAACGCTGATTAAGGAAATAATCGTCGAATTCATCAAAATAGTTAATTGATCTAACGAAAATTCTGTGCGCATTTATCATGTTTCCCGTGCCTGCTACGTACCCCGTAAATTCCTTTCCTCCTTTGTTTGATAAACCTAATAATATTTTGTGAATATTTCAACTCTGGTTTTCATTATACGGGTTTCTCCGGTCTCCTGTCGCTTCATAACTTGCGTTTCACACGTCAGCATCCGAGGGGCGAGAGATGATGAATGTAAACACGTGGCCCCGTTTTCACAGTGAGGCTTCTGCAGAAATGTTCAGCGTTTCAATTCGGTAATTCAATAGCACCGCAACATAAAAAAAAACATTACGGGTCAGAGAATAATGTTCACGCACTGTAAATGGTGTCGACTTGTTCTTCATACGCACAGGAAACCAAAATATTCCAGCCGAGGTAAAGAAACATGAATCCAGTTTGGAGTACGCATTTGTGTATCTGAAAACTATTTTCTTTGCGAGCATTTTAACCGTTTTAGATTTTCATGTTCTGCAAAGAAATACGAAGGAATTCTTACACTCCGTAGGGCCTCTGGTACGCTTAAAACATAAAAGCGAAATTTTTAAGTCCGAACCCCTTCAAAATAATATTTAGTATTTCAGTCCGTACCGCGAAGAAAACACAACACTTCACCATTACAAAAATCAATTGGTTGACCCTTTTAAGAAGAGAGAGAGAAAGAGGAAATTGGTGGGGGGAGAAGTGAGAGACACTTCGATATCTGGGGGGGAGAAAGAGCATCTTATAGCTAGAAGGTCCCCAGGCAATGCCCGCTCGTCCTTCTGTTAAGGATAAAGTAAGAGTGAAGGCGTTAGTGTGATGATTGGCATAAAAGACGGAATTTTGAAATTTTGTATTAGCGAAAGCTGAGGCTATTAATTTGGAAGTTTAATACATAATTTAGAAGTTCCTACTGAGGGGAGGGGGGTAAATTTTGACGGCGTTAAGGGGTGGTATAGACCCTTTGAAGCTCATCTAAATAATATTTAAAGAATTCAGTCCGTACCGAAAAGAAAACACAACGCTTCACCATTACAAAGATCAATTGGTTAAACCTTTTAAAGAAATAATCCGTGGTCTGTGAGAATCATAATGAATGCACTCTATAGGCAAAATGCACAATTACGTACAAAATATTATGAATGTGGTATATATAATTACCAATGGGATTTAAAGGATTAATGGCCGGAACATTGGTCGGCACACGTTACACCATACTACGTCATTTTCATCAGCGTGGCTTCCTCTGTCCGCTTGGCACTCACCGACGGCCTCTTTAAATGAGGCTACAGGAAGGAAAGTTCGTTATGAATAGATAAGTGCACAGAATTAATTGTTAAGTTTTCTTCGTTGTCCTCCAATTCTACAATTTCTTTGAGCACAATCCTAGGTTCGGTAGTGTAAATTGGTCTTTCCACCCATTCCTATTTTCGGTTTTCTCCAAGAGTATGAATACATTAAACTTGTGGCACATTTGTGAGGTACTTGGTTCTCACGGAGGTGAGAATGACGTTCTTGTGGGTTGTGACGTAGGTAGGTATCTAACTAGAACTGGATCCACCGATTATGGCCGCTGACCTTGTAGGGAGTGCCCAGTATGCGGACCACTCAATGAAGGAAGGAATTTTTCGTCGGTCAGTATAGTCCGTGTCAGTGCAGCAATGTAGAAGCCTGATAATTGTAGTCTTGTGACTGTGCTGTGTTGACAACATGCCACCTATTCGTTGCAATATCCTTTCTGGTCACTAAGTCAAGTTTCGGCACGCTTATGTTATGTTACATACGGTTTGGTAATTTTTGCAAATTTGCAATACGTTAGATAAAGTTACGACAGGTTAGGATATGTTAGGTTAAGTTAAGTTAGGTTAGATTGAGTAAGGTTAGGTTAGGTTTGGTTTGGTTGGGTTAGGTTAGTTTAGTTTAGGTTGTTAAGTTAGTTTAGGTTAGGTTTAGTTAGGTTAGATTGGGTAAGGTTAGGTTAGGTTTGGTTTGGTTGGGTTAGGTTAGTTTAGGTTATGTTAAGTTAGTTTAGGTTAGGTTTAGTTAGGTTAGATTAATTTGTTACATTGTGTAACGTGTTGAAAATATTCATTATGTTACTTACAGTGGTGATATTTTATTTGGAGTGTTCTGTACGCGGCCTGCTGCCATCCCTTTGAGCAAACTTCTCATAAGTGACTCGCTCCGAGGTTCCAATTCACAAAGTTCAGCGGCAAAAAACGCTGGAACTCTGTATAAGTGTGTACGCCGTGGCACAAACTAGTTTACAGACACTGACCAAATGGCATACCATGAGTCGTCTTTCTTTACAAATTAAGGAATTTATGCCCCAAAATGGGTTCATGACACTAAGCATATATATAAATCAGAAAGTACTTCTCTCATTCATTATCATCTATCTTAAACATTTTTAAGTTTTTGTAGTTTAAGAATATTAATTTAACAATAAACTATGTTTATCAAAGGTGGCCAAAGGTTAGGTTATAACAGTGTGTATGTGACAGGTGGTGTTTGTGGCGGATGGATCAGGGTATGTGCCCATTGGTCAGCTGCGCTCTCATCCTGGGCCACATCCAGATGATTTTGACTATCACCATGTAGCACCTATCGAGGCTTGGGACAGAGACTACAGCCGATGGCGCTCCAACACAACCCGTGTGCAGCGTGAGTTCATGCCAGTCTTCCCTTGAAAATTAGATGTAGTTCATTTTATCCTTACTTTAACAGTGATGAAAAGGCAGTAATGCAATCTGATGGATCCAATGTCTCTGTCCGTTTGGTAGTCTTATGTGGATGAGAAAATGTCTGTTACTTTATTTTATATGTTTTTTTTTCTTTTTATTTCCATACAGATATTGAAGCAGAATGTCAAGATGATTACATGAAGATCCGCATCGGTTTCAATGGCTCCTTTACCGGTCTGCTCTATTCTTCAGGTAAGTCTATAATGCAAAAAAATATAATCCAATAGAAACTTTGTACACAGCAAAATCTACAACTGATTTATCATTCTACAAACAAATAACTCTTAACATTTAAGATTAGTTAAGATTAGCAGCAGAAAAATTAATGTATAACATGCCAGCATTGATTACATTAACTCCCATTGCTTTACATACAGGCTACTCGTACGACCCAGACTGCGTCTATATCAACGGCACGGGACGGGATTATTATGAATTCTTCATCCAGCTGAACAGATGCGGAACACTGGGAAGAAACACTCATCATGAGGACAGTAGGAAGGCTCCGACAGTAAGCTAATGACACCTTGAACTATTACTACGATGATCATTAAGTAATATAGCTCACTGTAACAAAACATTGAGATAAGATAGGTTATGTGTGTCCACCTGCAAGTCCAGATGACATTGTGTCATATTGGTGTTGCAGAAGAACTTCATGTGGAACACCGTGACGGTGCAGTACAACCCGCTCATCGAAGAGGAGTGGGACGAGCACTTCAAGGTCACGTGTGAATATGGCTATGACTTTTGGAAGACTGTCACCTTTCCGTTTCTAGATGTGGAGTAAGTACAGTTGTACTCAATGTGTGTCTGCGCTATATTTAACCATTTTATAGCCATCTGTAAATATTGACATTTGATTTTGTATGCGCTCACCAATCATATCGAGACTACTCCCTGGTTATTTGGCTAATTAGATACTGTATGATGCTGTATCGACTGCAATTTGACTGCATACTTAATATACAGAACATTTGAAGGGTTGCTTTTACTCCACCTTCAGGGTAGGTTGTCATTGTATTGACAGTCCTTTTGGATAGTAGGCTAGTACACTAATCACTTGACCACTGTGATGGTGTACGGTGCGTAAAAATAAAACATGACAGTGAGCTCTTACAATTTTAAAAATATTTTAAAAATATTAACAAAAAGGGCTCAGGAGTTTAGGAAGACCTCTGATGTAATGGAATGATTTATTTCATAATACCCACAGTAGTAAGTTTAATACTGGAAAGAATGATGATGATGATGATGATTGGAGGGTAGCTAGATATTAATTCTAGGAAGAAGATGAAAACTTTGTGTTTCAGTTTTTAGAAGATAAAATCAGATCTTTCATTGCTCACTTTTCTCCTTTCTTTCGACAACTGAATGTTCACATTATATTTTATTATTTGAAATATTACAGAGTGGCGACAGGCAACCCTGTTCTATTCACCCTGTCACCTCCCGAGTGCTACATGGAGATTAGGCATGGGTACGGCACTTCAGGTACACGTGTCGGGGGTCCAGTCCGCGTCGGAGATCCCCTCACTCTCATAATCTACATGCGCAGCAAATATGGTGAGTGAATTATTGTCAGTCTAGTTCTACAACTGCGGTCAACATTTGGTTAACTTTTTCATTTACATTCTTAATATTATCATCTTGCAAAGAAGAAGAAAATCTATACTCTTTTTTGCAGGACACTTAAATGATAATTTTAGAAATGGCTGGCGATTTCTAGTCCATCTACCACTTAAACTTATTAATTTGTATAAAGTGAAGCTTTCATGGCGACCGAAGTTGATGAAAGACTCTCGGGCGACAAGCCGCGGCTTGTAGCCCGAGATTCTTTCATTATTAATTTGTATCCTGACAAATGAAATCAAAATAATTTTCTACACAAACAATTTTCTTATTGCAGATGGTTTTGACATTGTGGTTAATGACTGCTTTGCGCACAATGGGGCCACTAAGAAGATCCAACTCATTGACCAGTATGGGTGAGCATCTCGTTTATGTATCCTTTCCATTTATCGCGATTTATTATGAAGATAGCTGTTGTCTGAGCTGTAGCGCTATGAGAATTGGATTTATTACATTTGTACTTTTAGTACAGAATTTCCCTAAAACAGAACATGGAAACGAAGGATTTAGGGTACATTTAGCGCACACAGGCACAAATAAGGATTGGTATCACTGACTTTAACCTTTAACAGATTTGTGTGATAAACTTTTCTTATATGTTACATGTAAATTCAATGTGTTATAAAGTTCAAATTCATGTCTATCTTTGTCAATGTTGGCATTCTGACCTTCTGACTTGCAGGTAGGTAGCAATATTTTGGAGGAACATACTACCTCCATCTTCAGGGGTGAAGATGCAGGATGTTCCTCCAAAACATTTATATCTGTCCACAAATCCTCATGGCATTACTATCCATAAGACCAACATTGACATATTCGCCATTGTGACATCCTCACATCTCACGCATATTTATTTATTTATTTATTTATTCAGGCTTTTAATTATAAGGACACAGGTATTTATCAAAGATACAAATACAACATTCTTGTGTCACAGATGCCCTGTAGATGACAAGTTGATAAGTCGGTTCCGTGGGTCTTGGAGTGAGAGCGGTGTGTTTGAAACACAAGTGTTTGCCTACATGAAGACCTTCCGCTTTACCGGTTCCCCAGCACTCTACATTGAGTGCGATGTGCGAATGTGCCATGGGCGATGCCCAGTAAGTAGATATTACAATGTATGCACTGAATAGCTGTGACATGTCCAGCTTTTATTCATGCTGTACCTAGTTTGAAAATTTGTCAAATTACCCACTATAGTGCCTTGTGGATTTATCTGCTTTTCAGTAATCCTTAAATGCAAAACCAAGGATAGTATCTTACGTACACCATTTTCACTTTCGTCCATATTCTTTTAAAATTGTTTTTCTTATCCTTTATTGTCTGCATGCTGCAAATTTTATGTCTGATCCATCTAACCATGTGTTACATTAGCATACCACTATACCATTAACCTTGGTATTAGCGTGCAGCCGAGGTCCCTGTTATGGGGGTTTACATCCACTGTTCCCATATAACAAAGTTTAATCACTGTTTTCACATTCAGCACTAAATAACTGCTGAGGTTAACCAATTACCATTACGTATTACATGAATCAACCTTAATCTTTGTTGACCGTGCGATCATGGCTTACACATAATTCAAATGACTCTGCATCACAGTAGCGTATGACTAAACCATTAACCACCAAAAGTGTGGTTGAAAGCCATGCAGTATGGGGGTTTAAATACTGTATTAATAGATGATAGGGGTTAAATATATGCACTATAATATTCTAGATAGGATGGAACACGTATGTTTTGCACGTTACAGAGCCAGCCCTGTCACTGGCGCAATGCCAAGTCCCTAAAAAAACGTTCTGTGGATACCACAACGCTAACCCCGCCACCTCACGCCTTGTCCGAGAACGTGAGTTTATTCCAGTCACTGCGTGTCATACAGGATGGTGAGAATGCTGACGCAAGTTCATCACCTAGCAACAGTAAGTTGGCAATACACTAAAATTTTTTTTTTACAACCGTCCAGACCTTCTCGAGTGAAATCACATTCACGGTTAAACTGATTTGAATTGAAATAAAAATAATATCTTCCGCAAGTTAATCAGATTCATCATTATTACTTATCTTTATCTATTATAAATTCAGTAGTAACTCGAAACACTGCCATGGCTACCCGAGTTAGATGATACGAATGGCTCACAGTGTTTTATTTATTTCATAACTGGATAGTTTAAACACTGTTTGAATTAAAATTAATTTTACCAAATAGCCAAAGTTTGCAGTACTCGAATCATGTCCTGAAACTAAACAGACAAAAGTACATTAAGTAAGGAAAAGAGAATGTTCATATATTTTCATATTCTATTTAATCCATGTTTATTTACATGTTTATGTATGTGTATACTCATAAATTAGTGAAGGATATATTATAATAATTATTAGGAATAAGCAAACTGTTTGTGTAGCGCGGACTGGGGTTTTTCAAGTCCGAAGATGCGTGCCAATTATTACTACTACATTTGTACAAATGAAGAACTCATAGTCTGAATTATTATTTAGATGAACTTCAGCTTCAATGATTTAACTTGACACGCTGCATCTCCTCATGTTTCAGGCACGCTTTCTGAATCTAACGGCGTGTGTCTGAGGACTGGTGCCTTTTCAGCACTGCTTGGTGAGTATCATTCCTTCTGGTCAGTCATTTTACGTTATTGATTTATTCTGTTGAAAGTTTTACAGATTCATTGCAATGTATGTGTGTAAAAGAACAATGGCTCTTTTCTTCTTATTCTACAATTCCAGTTATTACTTCACATATTCATTCCATCTTCTATAAGGTCTTCGTTGGTCTCAGCAAACCTTTTGGTTCATACTGCAGAATCTGCTAAGTATTCTTTCACCTATAATTTTATTCCAGTGGTTTATTCAACTTTGTCTGTCTTCATCTATTTAATTTTATGCTGATTGTATTTTCAATAATTTCCTAATGTCTTCTTCATTCTTAATATTGTCTGTTTTATATATATCAGTCATACATACAAGTTATAATAAAAGTACGTACTATGTAGTGTGTTGTGATGTGTACAGGTCTTGGCTCTGTCCTGCTTTGTCTTCTGAGTCTTTGTGTCATGGTGCTCTGTTGTCGTCTCCATCGCTTGAAGGTGGCAACACTGGAGAAAGATGCCATCTCAACATCTGACCCCCCATCAATATTTGACCACACCGGCTTCATGACGCACAAAGGACGCATAAACTGAGAGCTGAAGTGTTACGTATTTAAGTTTTCAGCTCCGTTCTCCCACTTTGAAACGTGCGCTTGATTGTGCATAAGCGTAACTTGCCGAACTGTGCACATCTGGCTTCAGAGTGACGATGAAGTAGAACTTTCAGATGGACCAGCTATTGGATAATGAAACAGTAGGTTGCCTGTGACCCCTTCACATAAATTGACAGATATGACCTCCCATTTATGAGTTTACTTTATGCAAATAATACATGCAGAAGCAACAGGAAAGCAGTAATTTCTGTGTTACAGTGCATTCAAGAGGAAAATATGTTTGATACATGCTGCCCCTCATTGTATAACTCACTTTTGATGGCGTAATCCTGTTGATTTGTTCCGTAGCTTTTATTGTCCCACACACACAGTGCCACTGCTGGTCAGACAATGTAACTAACTATTTAACAGTATCCTAGTGCAATGCATGGCCAGCTGGACTGTTAATGAGAGACATAAATGATAAAGGTTAACTTAATGCTGTCATGTATGTGAATTTCAGAAATCTTCAATTTCCAGCCTGTCCTTTAATGCATTCTTTCTCTATCTTGTAATATACCTATGGTCACTATTTAGTAACTTCATGTGTTGTCACGTTCTGTCTCCATTTTGTTTTGTTATTGACAAAAGGCAGAATAGGCTAGAAGGTGAAAGCCAGCTGTCATACAAGAGCAGGATTCCTCCTATCAATTTTTTACATAATGGCTGTTTGCAATACTAATATATTAATTTATTTGCTCCCAAAAAGAGTGTACAAGTTGATGTTCAAAGTAACTGGTCCATTTGGAAGTTGAGTGGGAGATGGTTCTTATTTATTTCTGAAGAAACACATTACCTGGACTTCAGATGGTATGAATCAGACCTGAGATTCAGTCTTCGGAGTAGACAGTGCAGGGTCATAGGATAAGCGTTAACACATTCATGTTGCCTTGGATTTCATGTCCATTTCCATGTGTGTGTTGCAATTTATAAACATTTTCTCCACCTAGTATACTAACTGTTGGTCACAAGTGGGGAAGAGACTTCATCTTGTATTTAGATAAATGCAGAAGATGAGAAAGGTATAATATTTTCCTTTTTTTTGACTCTGCTATAATTAAAATCCACAGATTCCTGGTCTCGCATATGCCCATAAAATCACAGAATATTAACTACATTTTACTATGTTGAATGTTCCTGCCACATTTATGTTCATTACATTTCACTGCAGAGTCTTAACGTTTTTCGATAATTGCGTATGATAACAACTTTTATACATTGTCCATCATCTCAACATAAAGTTATGAACGATGTCCAAAATATCAGTCATGTTGATTACATTCTACTGCATTTAATGTGGGAAAGGGTTAAGCACCACGTGCTCATTTGTTACAAGACTTATATGTGAAAACATGAATGTTGTTTTGAATTATGAGTTTCAGTGTTGTGTCTTCGAACAAATTGACTTTTGGATGTAGTTACTTGAAGAAAAGCTCGGAGGACAGTTTTTTTTTTTTTTCTCCAGCTGGTCTCCAAGTGGTTTGACCTGTGTACATAAGACTCGTAGATCAAGTGGTTTGTGGGTTGAGTGACATGAAGCAGACTGCTCTCATCAGCTTGCACTGTCAGCCACGTCTGTGAGACTACTCTCTGCTCGCTAGTTGAAATTTCTTTACAGGGCATACACAGTATGTTCATCCTTTACATTTTAAATGTTTAGATGTTTTAAGAGCTCGGTTCTTCTATATTTTAAAATACAATGTACAGTGTATAATTCTTATGCACAGTTAATCCAAATACCATCTTCTCGTGATGAAATTCTTTCAGGCGATCATCCACGCCAATTTGGAGCAGACGTCTGTTAAGTACCTAACCTAACATTTACAGTTGTTTACCTCATTTCTCCAATCCCAGTGACCACGTGGTCACTGGGACCGTGGGTTCGAATTCCACTCAAGCATGGATGTTTGTCTGCGTCTTTCTGCGTTGTGCTGTCCTGTGTACAGGTAGAAGCCTTGCAACAGGCTGATCACTCATCCAAGGAGTCCTATCAACTGTCTAATAGATCAAAGCCAACGAAAGTTGGGACCTGCAGATGCTCAAGGCACTGAAGAACAGGTCGCCTAAGTATCTCCAATCTTGCTCCATGATTTGTGTAACTGTCTGATGCTATATCACCTATTTTGTTGGTATTTTACAGATGGGCGTTTGTAAATGCCACAGTTGTGTTGTAACAGCTATAGTTGAAGAGAGAGTCTGTTTGTATGCCACAATATTGGCTGATGTTTGTACACCTTATTGTCTATAAAATAAAAATTGTCAGTGACAGAATTTTCTTATTTCAGTGTCATGCTGCATCTCTTGGTTTGGATAATTTATTAATTAATGATATCCTAATTGCTAAAGTTATTTAACATTGTATGGTCCTCTTAAAATAAGCAGATGGCAAAGAGGTCTTGAGTTGCTTCAAGGTACGAACGAGTCAACATCCAATTGGAGTGACAGAAAGAGTAGGAAGCATCAACAAGGGGAGTTGGAGCCCTGGCCAGTGTTCACGGTACGCTATACCCTGACAGGTTGTGGGATGTTACCTGGAATGGAAACCATATTTAAGTAACAAAAGGATAAAATGAAAAAGGTTGAGGAGTTGGATTTCTGGGATGTATGAGGCAGGGGTCAGGGTGGTAGGTACAGGCTACTCGCCATGTCCAGAAGTCAGGTTCAGTATTAGGATAAAATGGATTTATATGAACACCCGATCATATTTTAATACATGTATTTCAAGACTACATATTCGATCATGTCAATGACAGGAATAAATGTATACAGCATGTAATTTATTTTTCTCTTAACACTGGATATTGAACATGTCACGACATGATAAAGAAATTTGGGGTAAAACATAACAAATTAATAATTATAAACATTTACTCTTTAAACTTAATTACTAAAGCCGAACTACATTTGAAAATAAGAGGCAAGTTGCATACATAGAATGCTGTAAGTCTTGTTAGCCCATTTCAAGCAGTGCAATTTCTTGCGTGAAATTAAATATCCTGTACGTTCATTCTTTCTCTCATGGATTGATAACTTGCAAGTTTATTAGTATTTCTGAGCACATTTGAGGGTACTAGATCTTGGGCTCAAATTTCAGCCTGGAGACTGCTATTCTTAGGGTTTTTGGGGTTTTACTCAGCGTAGAAAAAATGTCAAGCTTCCTTCCACAGCATTTCCAATTCATTATTCTCTGATCATGCTATTGTTCAAAGCTATAAAGAATGTCCATAACAAAATTAAATGACATGTTATGGAAGGATGCCTGGAAGTTTGAAAGTGGCATTCATGTGCTGCTGTGGGGGGAGGCATCAAGGTCTCCT